>NW_022196136.1:2195162-2624937 GCF_008641045.1 Pistacia vera | reverse complement strand
CAGATTCAGCCGGTAGTGCGCCATCCTACCAGATTCCGGCCATTTTCCGGTGGTGGTGGCCGGAATCTGGTAAATGTGGATTATTGGGGTGTTTTTGTAATTTTAAAAAAATATTTAGGGGTATTTAATTAAATTATCAAATTTAAGGGGTTTAAAAAAAGTTAAATAATATTGGGAGTAGTATTCCCAAAAATCTGAGTTTTTAGGTATTTTACTGTTTAATTTTTTTTGGTATACTAAAAGTAGTATTCCCAAAACTAAAACAAACGCAGCCATAAATATTCACTTTTTCGATTCACTAAAATAACCTTGTCGTGAGAAATTGACATATTTTATATTTCTCTTGGGGGGGAATAGAAGAGAGTGACAAAGAGAAAGGTTAATTTTTAGTATTTCTCGAATTAACTCTAGTACTGTAAATTCTCACAATATCGTAGTTATTAGTAGAGGTTCTTCAAGCTCTGGCATATAATATTATACGTCAATTAATTTTTTTTTTTTTTTCTAAACTTAAGGAAGATGAATTGTAAATATGTTTTAATGGATTTGTGTATGGAGATATAATATCGTTTACAGCTGGAAACTTTAATTGCAGGACTTATAGCCTAATAGTACGTGCCAAGTCTTTCTTTATGGCATAATAGTATGAGGATATGATAATTGTTGTTTATCTCGATGTCTTTTATTATTATTATTTTTTTTTGTGTGTGTGATTAAATAATTAATCATGAGCTGTAGAAATAATATTTCTTTGGAGTAAATGGTATAAGTTTACGTGGTCCATAATTGATTAGAGCAAACGGTATAAGATTATACTTAGACTAATAAATAATCGAATAAAGAATTTGAATTAACTAATTTTAATTTATAATAAATTAATTAAGAAATAAATTATTTAAGGGTATTTTTATCTTTTCAGTCAAATATTAACTGAAAACACTTACAGAACCTAACGAAGGATGGAAAAGTGTCATTTTGAAACTTGATGAATGAGAAAATGCAGCGCTTGTGCCTGAGAAGAGATGATTGTTTGTTAAACAAATAAATAAAGAAAAATATATAATTAAGTTCTTCAATTGACCTTTTTTTTTTTTTTTTTTAATTTGGCCGATCGTATATTGATCTATTCATTTTTGCCTAGATTTACGATCAAAGATTTGGCCGATCGTGTATTGATCTGGCTGTTTTCGGCAAGATCTGGCTATCGTTAATAACCAGATATTTTAGCCGTCGTTTGTTTGTCAACAACGACCAAATCTAGCTATCAATGGCCAAATCTGTGACAGTAGATCTTGCTATTTTTTGTCACATTCACGGTATATCTGATCGGAAAATACTAGATCGATGCTTGACCAGCCAGATCCAATCAATTTTGCATTATTCTGATAGATTCTGACTACTTTTTGGTGGTTCTTAAGCCGAATGTCTTCATAAGTGGTAGGAAGGGAAACTTCACTGAATGCTTCTTTTTCCTTCAGGATTTTAGTTAAAGCCTCCACCTTTTTCGATGCTTTCCTGCTATTTTTGTAACAGGTGATCAAGTTGAAACATCGACCGTTTGTTTTCTCTTGAACCAACTGCTCTGCTTCATCAATGATGGAATCCACATTCCTCTGCCAGTCTTTAACCTGCTGTTTGATCTTTTCCACGTTGTTTTCAGCCGCAACAACCTTATCCTTCACCTCATCTCTTGCATCCTGGAGCTTTCCAATTTCTTTTTCGAGATTGTCAAAGTTGCTTTTGTAGTTGTAACAGTACATAAATTGACGCCCTATAGGAGCAGCTAAGCACTTTCCAACTTCTAAAACAGCATTCCCTGCGGCTTCTTCCATTCTCAACCCCTTACAGAAAAAATATATCTGAACCAAAAAAAAAAAATCAAACAAAACAGAGAAAACAACGGGACAACTGGGGAACAAAACCACAATAACAGAAAAAATAGAGACAAGGAAAATATACCAGCGAAATTTAGATGCAAAAAGTGGATAGAATCGGATTACAAGTTAAAATATGAAGTGATTTGGATATTACTGCCTACTGAAAGAGAAGCAGGGGATCCAGAAGAAGGGAAAGGAGTGAAAAATCTAGTGATCAACAAGAGAGTAAAAGTATTTTCAAGCAAATACAAGGAAAGATCTGGTTTTGGACTTTGTTTGGAGAGACTTAGTAGAAGAAAATGAAAAAGGAAAGCGTACTCAGAGATGTCTACAGCAGAGGGTTGAAGTGATACAGAACATTTGTGAATTGTGAATTTGTGCTTAACATGTGTCTTGAACGGCTCAAAACTTTCTGCATTATTCAGCAGATACTATTAAATCACTAAATCTGTAAAAGTACAGCAAATAAATTCAACAAAAAAAAAAAAACAAAACAAAAGTTTAGTCTTCCTAGGTCAGCTGAAAAGACAAAACATTGAAAGCAACAAGCCACTATCATGAAGCTAAAAGTAAAAAGTAAATTTTCCTTGAATTAAATCAGTGATAACAAGAAGTTTTCTAGTTCCATGACTCGAAGTTGTTCTTAAAATGAAAAACTGTGTTGAATTGATTACTGCAAATGGTGTCATAATCTATCTTTTCATGATTTGATTATTTCAATTATTATGTGATTTTATTTTATTTTTATTTTATTTTAATCCCATGTGAAACATATATTAAATAATTCAATCGCAGCTACAAAATCACGTGATCTTGAAATTACCTCAAAGACTTTGACTTTAACATATGCTTTTTGAAAAAAGTTAAAAAAAGTTGAATTGAGTGGGTATTACGATGTAGGATTTATAAATTAATAAAATATCTTATATATTTATTTTTTTACAAAATACTCCCTATAATAAAACATTAAAAGTTAACAAAAATATCCTTAACCCACCCTCAAACACCCCCAGTCGGCCACCACCATCGGAGGTGGCCGAAGTCACCTTATGGGCGCATGACCGGCTGGATCTTGCCAGTCATGGGTCGATATGGCCTTTTCCGGCCAGATCTACGACCAGATCTGGCTGTCAACCGCTAGATTTGGCCGTATTTGCTCTCAACGACGGCCAACAAACGGTCGTCGTTGATGGTCAACGATGACCGTTTGTTGGCCGTCGTGACCGACTGTTACGGCCAAAGATCTGGCCGTCAACGGCCAGATCTTTGGCCTTAGATCTGGCCTTTTCCGGCCAGATCCACCGGTAGTGTGCCGATCTAGCCTTTTCCGACCAGATCCACCGTGGATCTGGTTGGAAAAGGCTAGATCGGTGCACTACCGGCCAGATTCAGCCGGTAGTGCGCCATCCTACCAGATTCCGGCCATTTTCCGGTGGTGGTGGCCGGAATCTGGTAAATGTGGATTATTGGGGTGTTTTTGTAATTTTAAAAAAATATTTAGGGGTATTTAATTAAATTATCAAATTTAAGGGGTTTAAAAAAAGTTAAATAATATTGGGAGTAGTATTCCCAAAAATCTGAGTTTTTAGGTATTTTACTGTTTAATTTTTTTTGGTATACTAAAAGTAGTATTCCCAAAACTAAAACAAACGCAGCCATAAATATTCACTTTTTCGATTCACTAAAATAACCTTGTCGTGAGAAATTGACATATTTTATATTTCTCTTGGGGGGGAATAGAAGAGAGTGACAAAGAGAAAGGTTAATTTTTAGTATTTCTCGAATTAACTCTAGTACTGTAAATTCTCACAATATCGTAGTTATTAGTAGAGGTTCTTCAAGCTCTGGCATATAATATTATACGTCAATTAATTTTTTTTTTTTTTTCTAAACTTAAGGAAGATGAATTGTAAATATGTTTTAATGGATTTGTGTATGGAGATATAATATCGTTTACAGCTGGAAACTTTAATTGCAGGACTTATAGCCTAATAGTACGTGCCAAGTCTTTCTTTATGGCATAATAGTATGAGGATATGATAATTGTTGTTTATCTCGATGTCTTTTATTATTATTATTTTTTTTTGTGTGTGTGATTAAATAATTAATCATGAGCTGTAGAAATAATATTTCTTTGGAGTAAATGGTATAAGTTTACGTGGTCCATAATTGATTAGAGCAAACGGTATAAGATTATACTTAGACTAATAAATAATCGAATAAAGAATTTGAATTAACTAATTTTAATTTATAATAAATTAATTAAGAAATAAATTATTTAAGGGTATTTTTATCTTTTCAGTCAAATATTAACTGAAAACACTTACAGAACCTAACGAAGGATGGAAAAGTGTCATTTTGAAACTTGATGAATGAGAAAATGCAGCGCTTGTGCCTGAGAAGAGATGATTGTTTGTTAAACAAATAAATAAAGAAAAATATATAATTAAGTTCTTCAATTGACCTTTTTTTTTTTTTTTTTTAATTTGGCCGATCGTATATTGATCTATCCATTTTTGCCTAGATTTACGATCAAAGATTTGGCCGATCGTGTATTGATCTGGCTGTTTTCGGCAAGATCTGGCTATCGTTAATAACCAGATATTTTAGCCGTCGTTTGTTTGTCAACAACGACCAAATCTAGCTATCAATGGCCAAATCTGTGACAGTAGATCTTGCTATTTTTTGTCACATTCACGGTATATCTGATCGGAAAATACTAGATCGATGCTTGACCAGCCAGATCCAATCAATTTTGCATTATTCTGATAGATTCTGACTACTTTTTGGTGGTGATGGGTGACTGTCGATAATATTTGGATGGATGAAAGTGTTTTTATCGATCTATAAATTATTATTGTATGAATTATTTAGTTAAATTAATAATCTTAAAAAATTAAAAATAATAAATATTTTTAGAAAATACTATTAAGAAATATATCAAAAACCTTCATCCTGTCCTATCGTATTAAAAAAAAAAAATACGATATTCTAACAATCTTACAAAACGTAGTGAATTTTCACAGGGGATTTAAATTTTCGCAAAGAAGATCTATATACAGCAAGAAACGAGGCAAAATTATGAACACAAAGCTTGGGAGAAGTGAACCCGTCACCCATCACCGCTTTGATTGGATGCAACATCTGGAGTTAAAGTTGTTTCAGTTTTCAATTTAATTAATATGAGAGAGAGAGAGAGAATTTCCCTAAAGCACGCCTGTTAAGAATTTAATGGGAAGGAAATATTATTAAAGTTTCAACAAACCTGTTAAGAATTTAAAATATCAAATAACTCGAAAAATGAGACAATCTCGAATTTTGTTAACTGCATGTGAAAAGTCGATAAACCATGTGAAAGAGGACCAGAATGTTACTAAAAATTACTTCTAGTAGACTCAAGGATTAGCTTACCCACGTCAAACTAAAATTTTTTAATGATTAATGCACACAGTTGCACATGCCATGCAACTAGGCATCAAAATATACAACCCAGCTGATGCATAAAAAATAATGTATAAAAATGGCATGTCTTGTAGAAACATCAAAAATTATATTGCACGAGCTATGGAGCTTCTTCTTGGAAAGTAGGGAGAAGAGATATAAATCTCACTTAGTGGATAAAAGCTTTATTTTAAAAGAGAAAAAAAAAAAAAAAAAAAACATTTATGCAATGATTAGGAACCTAGCCCAGCCTGGCCGATTCAACCAGTTCAATCGAGACCCGAGGTCTTCACTGGATCAGGTTATAAATTTTTATATTCATTCAAAACCTTGAAAATTAGGATATCAATCAGTTTAAAATTGAAGGCTAGAATGTTAAGGCTATAATTAAAAACCCATGTCACCCCTCCCTCGTTAGCCTCCCAAATCGCCGGAAAAAGCCTATTGTTGCCAGTGATTAGGGAGGCTAACGAGGGGTGACATGAGTTTTGATTAGGAGGCTAAAGGGAGTGTTTTCATGGTGGTGGAGAGTGTTGTCATCACCGAAAATAGGCCCTATTTTTCGACATCGATGGTGATGTTTAAGGCGTCTTTGCAAGATTTTAAATCTATAGAGAATTATATATAATTTTTAGAAGTATTTCGGTTGGATTTCAAACCTTTGAACACTCGTTAGTCAAAACCCGAGACCTGGTGGCTTGGTTGGGTCACTGCATGGGTCAGGTTTTAGAATACTATATTTATGTGTACACTGTCATGAGCAGTGTCAGAGCCGTGGCTAGTGAGGCAATTGTTAGCGTCCATTTCAGAATAAGGCTTTAAAATGAAGTTAAGTGTTAGTAGATGCGGAAGCTCTCAACAAAAATATATTGGTATTTAATCTTACATTTGTATTCTTTTATTAACATTTTGTACTTGTCCGAGTGATAATACCCCTAATTTAATTGTACGTAATTATATTTTTACTGTTATATTAACTTCGCAAAAAATAGTTTATAGTTATCTAATAATAAAGAAAAAAAAAAACTATATATTATCATAACATTTTAGGTTATTATGGTTGAAGGCATATAAATAATCTAAACATATAATATTAACCAAAAAAATAAATAATTTTTCTTAATAATTTTTAATTTTAATTAAAAGTTTTCATCAAACGTTTTAAGTTGAAAGGTAATTTTGTTTGAAAAGTTGTTAACTTCTTGATATATTGCTTGATATTTATATATTATTGATTTATTGTTTTGTTTTGATAATTATTTTATTTTTATTCATATATCACACTGTTAATTCTATTTCGTAATCACAATTCACAACTACAAGAGGATTTCGTAATCACTTCAAATGGGAAGGTGCGAGCACCGCGGCCACCGTATGGGCTTCTACGTGAAACTTGAATGAAATAATAAAATTAGATAGAGACATGTTCAAAATATTAACGACCCCATGAAATACATATAACAAAACAAGAATTTTGAGAACAATTGAAAACTTTTTGGAATAAAAAAAGACAAAAGACAAAAGATTTGGTATCTATCATTGTAAGTTAAGTATTTAATTGATGATAATTTCCAAGATCAAAATATAAAAAAAATAAATAAATAAAAGATTTGGTATATGTCATTGTAATTTAAGTATTTAATTGATGATAATTTCCAAGATCAAAATATAAAAAACAAAAGTTTCCAAGATCAAAATATAAAAAACAAAAGATTTGGTATCCGTCATTGTAATTTAAGTATTTAATTGATGGTAATTTTCAAGGTCGAAATATTAAAAACAAAAAATTTGGTACCTGTCATTGTAATTTAAACAGTTAATTGATGATAATTTCATTTGATTAACTGGTGTTAATTCTTTATACTAATTGTATTCTTCTTTGAAAAGTATTTCATTAAGAAATACAAAATTAAACTTACGTATACAAAGAAGATCTATACACAGCAAGAAACGAGGCAAAAATCTGAAAACAAAGCTTGGAAAAAGTGAAGTCTCTTTTAGTGAACCCCTTATCATCACCGTTTGATTGGATGCAACATATGGAGTTGTAGTTGTTTTAATTTTCAATTTAATTAATATATGAGAGAAAGAATTCCCCACTAAAACACTTCTAGACACTGGTGAAGAAAGCAATACCAGTGCTAAGGTGTAGCCCCTCAAACTTTACTCTTGTCAATCTAGCTATTAAGGTTTGCATCGTTTCTCTTTTCAAGTCAAATTTCGATTAATCCCAACTTCTAAAATCTCAACCACCAATAGTCTTGATCGAGTTTGTTTTTTGTTTACTGTTAGAATATAAATTTGGATAATAAAGTTTTATTTTAAAAGTATGTAGATGAGAAAGTGTCATTAAACCATTATTTGGGTGGAAAAAAGTCGCTAACTCTTATTTATTTTTCCAAATCATTGACATGTTTAACTAGAGTTGTATAATATGGTTTTAATTTATTTTGAATAATTATTTTCAATAATTCTACTCATACAATATTTGTATACAATTGCGTTGTATATAAGATAATGTAGCATTACATTTCTATTAACATATATATTTTTACTGACAGGAAACATCCTTTATCCTTCCTCAAAGTCTAATATAAAACTTTGCCTTATACTATAATTCTAGCCAAGTGATGATAAGTCCCATAACTAGGTATAAAATTATATTTTTGAAAAAAGTTCGATGGAGTTTCCTTTTGTTCTTCTTACCTTACCACCTCGCAAATAAACAAAGGCAAATAAGATATGGAAAATGATAGAGTTATCAAAAGTTATACACCAAATTTGTATATCGAATGACGTGATAAAATTCTGACCGTTGATTAATATTAACTTATAATGAATCAATGGTCAGGATTTTACCACGTCATTCAGTACACAAATTCGATGCACATCCTTCGATAATTGTAACATTACTCATAGGGGGCGTTTGGTTGGGGGTTAAGTGAGATTACTGGGGTAATGTCATCTTATATTACTTAATTACCATTTTTGGTTGTCAAGTAATATAAGATACCGGTAATCTTCAAATACCAATAGTAGTTATTATTGGTAATATCAGAGATAATCTGATTACCTCAATTTTCTTAGGTATTCTGAGATTATCAGGGTTATCTTTTTTTGTTACAATTTTATCCCTTATTAATAAAAATTTTGGACAATAATACCCCTATTTTAAAACAAATTTACATTAATATCCTATTTCAATTTTACCCTTGTTTAATTAAAATTTTGGACAATAATGCCCTTATACTTAAAATTATTTATAGACCACAACTATCACCCAGCCACCCCCACCACTGCCACGCAGCCACCACCGCCGACAGCAGGCCAACCACCATGGACCACTGCCGAAAAATCACCGGAGTCCCTAAAAAAGAAAGAAATTCTATGGGAGGCTCCGGTACGCTTCGATATGGTCGTTTTCGGCATAATATGGCCGTTAACGGCCAGATCTCTAGCCATTAACGGCCATAGATAGATCTAGCCATTAACGGCCAGGTCCATGGCCGTTAACGGCCAGATCTGGTCTGATATGGCCGTTTTTGGCCATAAATATGGTCGAAAATGGCCATATTGAAGCCTCCCGGAGCCTCCCACATAATTTCCTTCTTTTTTAGGGACTCTGATAATTTTCTAGCGGTGGTTCGCAGTGGCGGTAGGCAATGGCAGGAGGTGGGGGTAATTTCGTCATAAATTAAAGTTTTATATAAGCGAGGGTGTTTTAGCTAAATCTGAAATATTGGGGGTTAATAAAATTATTCAAAAATTAATAATAAAAAAAATATTATATTAATATTTAAAAAGGTGACAATTTAGTAATTTAAATAACATACTCACCAATTTATTCTCTATAACCAAACATATTAATATAATATACCTATCATCTAATCAAACATATTTTTTTAAAAATTTCTAGTAATGTTTTAAGATAATTTATCTTTTTAATAATCTAATATTTTTCATTAATCTAACATTCTTGAACCAAATAGACCTATAACATATTTCAAAGATAAAAAAGAGCCAAGTTTTGCGAGTTATAGGGGAATTTGGTGTCAAGTCAAAGAAATATTATAGAAAGTGGTGCATCTTTCAATGACGCACTAGTAGAAAAAGACAGGATTAAAAAAGACCAAATTTAATTAAATAAGGTAAATCAAATTACTTTTCCCAGTTCCCACCCTAGGTTTGGGAGAACGTGCCGGNTTTTAGTTGGTTTCGTCTCTATCCACGTTTCCCAAACAGCAAAAGACAATAAAAATTAGTGGGCTCCATTAGTTATTCTTCACTTTCCCATACTGTCCTTTGAAAATTAATAATCAAGGTGGCTGGTACATCTAACGGTCAGATATTGTCTTCTACAATAGGCCCACTTGAAAATGATAAATCTAATATTTTAGTCTTTAATTAGTAGTACTAATCATACACCATTTGCATTAAAATGCCTCGTATATCAAGTAATGTAGTATTACTCTTCAATAAAAAAATTATTTATCGGTAGGATGCCTATTTTCTTTTTTAAAACAGAGTGTTTGAGTCAATTTATATATACTTCGACTAATCCTTAAAGCATATTAATGCAATAACCCATCACTAAGATCCCTCACTTAAAATACAAATACTCAGATAAATAATCGAACTTAAAACTATACGTTTATCCGCACCTCCTAACCCTTCTTAAAGATATAGAATAAAACTTGTATTATATACTATATTTTTTGCGGGGTGGTTGATCTCATAATTAGATATAACATTATATCTTAGAAAAAAACATTTTAATAAAAGATATTAGAAAATTCAAAGGAGTTATTTTTCTAACCTTATTACTCTGTAAACATTAAGTTTCTGTTTGGTATGATTTATTCAAATATAGCTTATATGTTTTAATACATAACAAGAAATCAAGTCAAATTTATAAAATAAAATAAGAATACTTTTGAAAAAAGATCTTATAGGATTTTTTAAGCTTCTCTCACAAGCTGTAAAATAGCTTATTTAAAATTTATACGCATATTTGAAATACAATCAACCAGTCTAAAAAATTTTAAAAGTATTTATAACTTTAAATAAACTCTTAATTAATAAATAAACCCAATCAAATAGGCTCTAAAATAAAGACGGCTGGTATAACCCAAATAGTCTCTATCTCAAATACATAATCCAACCACTGGCGGACCCAAGTCGAAGAGAAATGACACTCGGCCCCCCCCTAAAATTTGAAACTTTTGTTAGTCCTAAGTGTCTTAGTTTATTACATTTGTGCCCCCTTAAGAAATTAATTTCGTTCCTGTTTTTCTTTTCCTAGCTCCTTAAATTTTGTCATCTCAATAAGTATTTAAATATTCAAGCAAATACAAGGAAAGATCTGGTTTCGGACTTTGTTTGGAGAGACTTAGTAGAAGAAAATGGAAAAGAAAAGTGTACTCAGTGATGTCTATAGCAGAGGGTTGAAGTGATACAGGACATTTGTGAATTTGTGCTCACTAGTAACATGTGTCTTGAAAGTTGAATGGATTAGTGAAGGACTAACACATCATTATTCTCTTCTCTAATCAAGATTTTCTGACATTAATTTTATTAAAGAACATACTCATATACAGTTAAATTCAATCTCATAAAACTTAAATAATATTTTACAATTCAATCATTTCTGGTCGACAGGCAGGCCATTGTACAGATTCCGACTACCACCGACGGTGGTTTCCAGAATCTGACAAGTATGGGTCGCGGGGGTATTTTTTATAATTTTTAAACTTTTTTTTTTCACGGGGTATTTAATGAAATTTATAACCTTATAGGGTCTAAAATTAATTTAAAAAATAGGATAATATTTTTGGAATAATATGTCAAACATTATTTGGAGAATATGATTGGGAATATGGGCAGAAATAATAAGCCAAACATGCCGTTAAATTTTTAAATCATGTATTGCGTATTAGGATACACCTTTTAAAAAAAAAAAATAATAAAATAATCAAAATTTTCTAAAAATTAATATCATTCCCAAAATTAATTAAAGAATTTTATGGTATTATTGGGTTTAAATTATGGTATTACATAATCAAAATTAATCACAAAATTAAGAATTTATATTACTTCCTCTCAACCATTCATATCATTTCCAAGATCAATATCAATATCTATATTTCAACTTGTATTATTATTATCATACAAAATGGGTAACATATGTTTCTCTTCACCATTTCAATACAAAATAGGTAAATTTGGACAGGTTTTAATGAACCGAGTTGGGTAACCCGGTTCCGATCTAATTTTTTTTGGGCATTTAGTCCAAATTAATAAAGTCGTATAGATTTATATCAATATTTTTAAGGATATAAACGGATACGTATTATATCGTAGGATATATATTAATGTATCAAAAGATTTATAATATACTTTTTAATATGTATCATTATCTACTTGTATCGAATTGTATCATATAATATATATCAAAGTATCATGAGATTGAGAAAACTACTCAATAAAATATATCTTTCCTTTCTTCTCTAGTCTGTGAAAGAAACTAATTGAAAATTAAACAACCAGCCAGGGAGGAAATCTAGAATTAGAATGATGAAATATCTCATTGACTGATTCGGAAAAATAGAATTAAAAAAAAAAAGTAATATATCTAATCTCTGATTTGTTAGTTTCTTGACTTTGGGAACACGTGGGATCCGTTGACTCGTGGAACTACACGCCTCAGAAACAGAGGAAAGCAAAGAAGAGTTTTTTTTTTTTTTTTTTTTTATTGGTGTCGGGGGCCACTCGTGGAAAGGAGAGACGAATGTTTGTTGTGTAGACTGTAGAGTTAGAGAGGAGGGGGTAAAGGGCCACTGGGCCAATGTATTTTAGCAAAAGTCCAAACCCAGTGGTGGTTGTGTAGATGTAACGTTGAAATAAGTGATTTGGATTAAACCATCATATTATATATTTTACGGTTTATGAATTGTGGTTTTTCTTTTAAGTTTTTATGTTTGATTAAACATACATTTTAAAAATTATTTGGCTTGTTAAGTATAAATTTGATAAATTGGGTCATATTTAAGTTGTTAAACTTATATTAAAAAGTAATTTCTGGATTTAATATAATTCTTTTAGAAATTGAACAAAAATAATTATTAGGGTTTTTATTTATACGAACGGATGATTTTTTATTATTTTGCCAAAAATCTAGAAGTCGACTGTAATAACATTTAGACAATATGAAGATGAAGGTAGAAAAAAAATCATATCATAAAGGATTAGAGTGAAAAGTCAACGTTTTGAAGACATCAAAATGCTAAACAAACTTACTAAAGTGAAGATAATAGTTGAAAGGAAGATGGTAGCTACATGACCGAGGCAGGATTCTGAAATGTAAACCACAGCAATTCCCAAACACTTTGAGAGTCCATCCTGAATCCTGAATGTTCACTAGTGCTCATTAAGAGACTAAACTTGACAAAATATCTAGTATAGTTAACAGCATCAATCATCAATTTTGTATGGTAAGCTTAAGAGCATAAATATTTTATGTTGTGTCAATTTACTGATTTTGAAACAAGCAAAAACGGGAAAGACTTAATAAGATTCCCAAATAACTGAATCAATCTACTCATTAAGAGAAACAACAAGAAGCATTGGAATACAAGCTTCAGTCTTGCAAAATCCATTGAGTGGTCTATCTCATCTCAATATTGGCCTTCTAAATTACTTAATAAATAGATATTGAGTACTTTATTAGAAGGCAAATTGAATTATTTATGAAGTCATAGATTAACTACTGTGAATATCAAAATATAATTAAGAACTTCTATTAGACTCAAGTGTTATTTATGCCAAACCTAAGGGATGAACTTGTAACTATCCCATTGAGCTTAAACCTTTCATTTTATAATTGGATTTATATCTCGTTATTATACGTGTCTTTTCAAATATTGACATGTCAATTGGAGTTGTGTAGTATGGTTTCAGTCTGTTTTAAATAATTCTTTTTAGTAGTACTAATCATACACCATTGGCACTAGAGTAATACTACACAAGGTTTTAAACCCAAGTGACCCGGTCAAGTCATTGGGTCGTCAAGTTGGTTAGTTCAACTATCAAGTCAAACCATTATGTCATCATATTGATGTCAACGTGAAAACATCATTTTGACATCAATATGACATATAAAAAAATAATAAAAAAGCGGTTCAACCACTGGGTTGAACTGGTTGGACCGGCGGTTTGTAACAAAAAAAACCGATCCAACCACAGTTCAAACTGGGTTAATTAGTCGAACCGACCCAGCTCAATTACCCGTTCCCTATTCAACCGGTTGAATCGATCGGGCGTCGAGCCAGGTTTTAAAAGCATGATACTACACACACAACCATTTTATATAAACTTTCTCTTACAAACTTATATGGCAAAAGATGATTGGATGATTTTAAATTTAAAATAAACTTTCACTCAATTATTTTTTGTCATATAAGTTTGTGAGATCATGAGAAAGTTTGTATAAAAAGTTGTGGGTATAGTATTCTTGTTTGCACTAAAATGCCTTGTATATTAAGTAATGCAGCGTTACGCTTCAATCAAAAAATCATTTATTGGTAGGATGCCTCTTTTTTTTTTTTTTTTTTTTTTTTTTTAACCAAGATGTCCAGACCAATTTACGTGCACTTCGACTAATCCTCAAAGGAGACTAGCGTAGCAATCCATTGCTAAGGTTCCTCACTTAAATCGTAGATGTTCAAATAGAGAATCAAACCTAAGACCGTACGTCTATTCACACCTCTTAACCCCCCTCATAGATATAGGACAAAACTTGTGTTATATACTATAGTTTTAGCAAGGTGGTTGGTCTCATAATTAGATATACCATTATATTTTAGAAGAAAACATTTTAATAAAAGATGTTAGAAAATTTAAAGGAGTTTCCTCTATTTTTCTAACCTTGTTACTATGTAAATATCAAGCTTCGATTTGGTACGATTTATTCAAATATAGCTTATATGTTTTAATACATAATAATTAATCACGTCGAACTTATAAAATAAAATAATACTTTTTGAGAAAAGATCTTATAAGATTTTAAGATTCTCTCATAAACGACCAAAATAGTTTATTAAAAATTTTATAAGCATATCTGATCAAACATCTTAAATAAGCTCTTTTGATTAATAGATAAATCCAATCAAATAGGTTCTAAAATAAAGACTTATAATAACTTAGTATAACCCAATTCGAAAATAAGACCTCTCGTTCTCATCTCAAATATATCATATCAACAAATTATTTAGAAAATCATATCATAGGGTCTCATATCCACAATAAATATATAATCAACCAATGGCGGACCCGCATGGAAGAGAAAGGTTACTCCAGCCCCGCTAAAATTTGAAACGTCATTTTAGTCCGAAGTATTTTAGTTCTATTACATTTGTGCCCCCTTACGAAATTAATTTCCTCCTATTTTTTCTTTTCGTAGCTCCTTAAGTTTTGTCATCTCAATAGTCAATAGGCACTTAAATATCATGTTATTTTAAAAAAATCAAAGAAAGAAGATGAGATAATGAACTCGAAAGGCTCTTTGTAAAGAAAGAAATCAAGCTTTTGTTTTTGAAGCAATTAACATGTTTTCCAATTCATGACTCAAATTTCCATCACCTACCTTAACACTTTACATCAACAAAGCATCAGAAATCAAAACATAACAAAAATAAATAAAAACAAGAAATTTCGTACAATAGTTTGCTTTCAAATTGAACAATGGAACCGGTGATGGAAGATTGAAAAGTGTACAGCGGAGAGCGAGACGAAGTTACCGCCTTTAAAACCAAAGGTGCCAGTAGCAAAGCTCCAGAGAGAAGGAGAGGCATAGGCCCTACCAACGGAAGATCAAGAAGCCCCAGCTTTGGTGATTCTACCACCGTGCTTTTTTTTCGGGTTTGGGGGGGGGTGTGGGGGACATCAACTTGGGTGATCAAGTAGTACTTCTAATGGCACATCACCGGCGGCAATTGGTGTTGGGTTCGGCCTCACCTCATTCTCTCCCATACGGAGGTGAGTGGCCCAACAAATTAGGCCCAAAACAACTCCATCTTATTTTCATCTTCTTCTTCGTTGTCCAGCAGCCAAAACGTAAGAGAGTGAGTGTTCTCCTCTAGTTGCCATCCTTTCTAGCCAGCCACCATCTAGCTTTGTTCCACCATCGTGTATATGTTTGAGAGTGAGGCAAAAAGAAGGAGAAACGGAGAAGAAATATGAGTTTTTGAGTCTGTGAACAGTGCATCATCAAATCGTGATCTGGAGTTCGTTCGCCGTCCGATCTGGAGTTTGTTTGCCGTCCGATCTTTCTGATTTTTGGACAGGAGGACACATTTCTGTTGTTCAAGCACTATTGGAAGAGCTGCCTGGAAATTTCTGACCAACCTGCCATGTACAGATATCAAACCACTCGATGTTTAAGCAGTCCAAACAAATTAAATATCACCAATACACAATGAATACACAATAAAGCTAAAAACAGTCTGACCTCAACACAGGGAACTTGAGCCGAAATAATGTCTCACAAACTACATACAACAATATTAAAGAGCCCTTATTCAGGAGATTTTATTAAAGTTTGACCTGAATCTTTTTCAAAACTTTGAATATACTGTAAATATAAATCACAAAATGTTAAAAACGGAAATAGTGACTGCAGGGACTATAATTTGATGATAGTTAATCGAAGAAAAAGAAATTTGAAGATAAAAAGAAACTTTTTTCATGATCATGATGTTTTATGGTACTTATATATCAAGGTTGCCTCTGTCGAACTTCACGTCACTATTAAATTAAAAAATTTGCAGCTTTTGTCTACTTAAGAGTTCTTGACCTTTTATGGTAGTGATCTAGCAACAGTGACTATAAGTGTATGTCTTAAAAAATAATTAGAAGCTTTATAATTATTGTAAATGTTTATAATTAATGTGTCAGGATGTGATTAGTTGATGGTTAGTGAAAGTAATTAAAAGTTAAATCTATTTACATTCTAAAAAGCGTTCACCTCAAATTAATCCCCATACGTTTCCTCTTCATCTTCTTTGTTACACGACCCAGCTCTCTAATTTCATTCAACATCACTCAAAACGACCACCACTCACCAACAAATAGCCGCCTTTCCTCTCTGTCTCTCATTTAAGGTAGTGCAGCAGCTGCCACAGGGGCAGTGGCTATTAATCACTCATGGGTTGCTGCCAATCAGGTAATCTCTAATTTAAGGTTCTCGGTGATGGCTTAGAGACCTTTGACCAAATGTTGTCAGTTTCTGTAGACAATTTTTAGTTGATTTAATTGAATTCTTGATACAGGATCTTGCCATGGGATTGTTATTTGTAATAGATATGCAGGCATCATTTTTGAAGAGTCTCTCGCTTTCAATAAAAGTGGAGTTGGATTACTGATGGCTGTGAGTTTATGGGTTGTGCAAAGCATCGGAGTAAGTTTCGTAATTTGTATTGATTACTTGAAATTTTCTAATGAGATAATGTATTATTTAGTTGCTTACTTTAGTTAATATTCTTACCATCAATTAGCTCGATCTGTAATGAAGGCATCATATGTCTGTGAAGGCTTAGCGTGTATCTGTTGTTTGTTTAACATTTTCTGAATTCTATGTCTTGGATATACTTTGATGAATTGAGAGCTTAGTTTTCCCATTCTCTATATCTGATTTTTAGATTCTAATTCAAATTGGTTAGATGGCTTTCTAATCAACAGTTTTGTTTGATAATGGAATCATTGGTTCCATGTTGCTTATAGACAGACGTATTTAATTGTAATTATGGACTGCACAGCTCACCATTTATAGTCTAAAACCAGAAAAGAAAACTTGTGAAGTGGCGTAATTTCCTTATAGCATAATTTTTGTCATATCAGTTTTGCAGATCTATTATCATGGATTTCATGAAGGTCATCGACCAGAGAGTTTGCGAAATGTGAGCTACTTATCTCCTTCTACACTTTATATGATTCAATCAAATTTTTCTTCAGTCAAATCATCTTTTATTTATTTAATTTTTTATTAAATTATTTACAGAAAGAGGGAGGTGAATTTGAAGGTTTTGAAGGCTCCGGAGATCGAACAGAACTGCTGATGCTGATGATGGTGCAGTTGCAGTGAGTGGTGGTGATGATGATGATGATTGATGACGATTGAATTAGGTGAAGTAAGTCCTGAGTCCTGAGTCCTGACCAGATCTTGTGTGTTCTATTTCTTCTCCTTTTTTTATTTTTTTTATTATTATTACCTGACAATTACTTTTTTCACTTCCACGTTTTCAAACACTCCTTCTATGGTGTATGGTGACATGTATGATAAGTAGTGATGATATGATGTTTATCTAAAAGATGAGTAGAAGGTGGTGAATGATGGAAATTGTAAATCGATTGACATGAGTAGGCAGTGGCAAAATCGATAATTATTGGGGTTATTTTATGATTTAAATGGTGTTCATAATTGTTTGCAGATTTTTTAAGAGTGTTAATTGTTTATTTATTACGATACAATGCAATATTTTTGTATTTACTAGTTACCAGAATAATGGGCTAAGGTAGTGGATAGGAGTTTCAGGAGATTCAACAAGTTTTTCATTGAAGTTATTTGATTAGTCTAACACCCTTTCTTCGTTCATAATTGAATAGTAAGAATTTTAAGAGCAATGGCTCTTTTGGAATCAATATGTCAACTTTCATTAATGAAAACTCTCAAAAGGTTTGTGGAGTATGCTTAGATAGAAATTGAGATAAGTTTTGTTTTTACTCTGTAGTAGGATAAAGATTTGTTCAACAATTTATGAAAATGGAGTAGTTTTTATTTGATTATAAAGCTGTGATGTCCCTTGATGATATCAAAGTTTTCCTGCGTCATATTTCATCATGTTTGCCATGTGTATCTACAACCTCTTTTGCTTATGAATTTTAGCAGATATATAGACTCATTTGTGATAATTAATTCCTACGTAGGTAATTGACCCTTCAAACAAAAGAACCCCACTTAAACATATTTCTTCTCTGAGGGATCCATTTGGGTGTTGAATTGTTTTTGTGCCTTAAATTCATATTAACGATGTCGGTAGTTATATACTAGAATCGCATGTTCCATTTGTTGATTAACTCCCAAGTTTTCTTATTCTGCAGATTAAGAGCTTAAGACTGCCGATAAAGTTCGGAAATCATAGAGGTTTTGCATTTGTGGAGTTCGTCACAAAGCAAGAGGCACAAAATGCACCCCAAGCACTTTCAAGCACCCATCTTTATGGGCGGCATCTGGTATGTTATTTACCAATTTCAAAGTGTATTTTGCCACAGACACACACATTATCAGATAACAGCTGACGGTTGCTAAAATTCAGGTACTGGAGAGAGCAAAAGAAGGTGAGAGTTTAGAAGAATTACAGGCTCGAACGGCAGCTCAGTTTACTAATGAGATAAGCTGTTCAAGAAGAGGAAGCACATGGCAATTGTAAGGCTCGAAGAAATAGAGCACAAAGTTGTAAAAAGATTTCTAAAAGGGTAGGCCGAAAATCATGTTTCAATCTTTTTTTTCGAAACAGCACATTTTTATTTTTGGTTATATAAAGATATAAAGAATGGTAGCACATTTTTACTTTTGGTTATATAAGGATATAAAGAATGGTGTTAGTCTCCTTACATTTATCGAAATATAAACCCATAATATTACCAATAAAAAAAAATATATTTAACAATTTTTATGGCTGAATATAATTGGTTTTCGTCATTATCATAAAGTTGTTTACAAACTTTTTCAAAAATATTCAATAAACATATCCGCATCAGGCTTTTCATCTAGTTAATTATAAGAAAAAATGAAGTCCAATCAATTTATTAAATTGAATAATGATATTTTTACAATTTCAACACTTTAAATAAGTTTAAAAATATCTTATAAGATTTTGAGCTTCTCCATAAGTTGTAAAATAGCTTCTTTAAAATTCTATAAACACTTTTGAATTACAACCAAACCAAACAACCTAAAATAATTTCAAAAGTGCTTATGTCTTCAGATAAGCTCTTTTGATCTGCAAATAAGTTCAATCAAGTAGACTCTAGAATAAACACTTCTAATAACTCAATGCAACCCAAACTGGAAACAGAACCTGTCGTCCCTGTATCAAATATATCATATCAACAAATGTACAAAAATCATATCATAGGGTCTCAAACCCACGACAAGAATATAATCCAACTACAAAGTCTCATAAAAATCGTCTACAAACATACATCTAACTGTCCATATAAATATACAAATGGCATGTGATAAAACTATAATCTCTCTCTCTTTTTGTGGTCGGATAACAAGCTCTTTAATCACTGGGGTTAGTTATACCTAAAAGATTGTCTTCAACTCAGAGAAGAGGCAATTATTGCATTTACCAAAAAAAACTATAATAACTATGAATTGGGAAAGATGGAAATCTGAAAACATGTCAAAAGCATGCTGGGAATCTTAATTGGTTAAACTCTTTTGTTGAAGTATGTATCAAATGCGATTCATGTTTGATGGAAACAAAGGTATCTGCAGAATGACTTTGTTGCTACTTTTAACAAACATAACTGTAAAAGGCTCTTTGTAAAAGAAAGAAATCAAGCTTTAGTTTTTGGATTCATGACTCAAATTTCCACCACAAACCATTCATAAATGGGCCCATCCGCATACCATTCCGATTTCCATCAACAAACCATAGAAAAACCCAAAGGGGTTGGCCAGATAGTCAATGAGGTTTGCTCATTTCTTTGAGTTTTTGGATTTAAACCTTGAAACCACCAATCACAATAATATTGTAGTTTACTTAGTCTTTTGGGCTTGTAGGGTGTTCAATGAATCTCAAAGATTAGTTAAGATACGCGTAACTAACCTGAACACCTCGGCTATAAAAAAAAAAAAAAAAAAAACCATCAAAAAACAAAGGGAAGTGATTTTTAGCACTATCTAATTGATCAATATCCTTCATTACTAATACTTAAAAGTTAAAAATTAAAACAAAATTATAAAATAGAAATTATTATATTATTCTAGTAATTTTTATTAAGGTTAAAATTGTCAAAACAAAGAGTATTTAAAAGTAGAGGACACTAGTCAATTTGATGGGGCTAAATACGCTTCCCGAAAACAAAACATAACAAAATTAAATTAATACCGTTGACCATATTAGTACCAGGTATTTTAGTTCTATTACATTTGTGCCCCCTTAAAATTGCTACCAATCTTTAGGTTTCTTAGCTCTAATACTTTTTAATTTAACAAAACTTGTAAATAATGAACTTTAACATAGTCATAATTGTGATAAATTTTTCTCTATATATGCAATTTTTTGTTTTAATTAGTTTTACTCTCCATAAAACTAATTAATTGACATCTTTTCTTATATAAAAAAAAAAAAATTCAAAGAATTTTTCAATAAAATGTAATAATTATTATCACTTTATATTAACATTTAGTTATCATATACTATTCTAAATTTTAAAGTACGGTTTTTTTTTTTTTTTTATCATATTTAGATATAAGACTCTTATGGAAAATCATAGGTCAACCACTTAATCCAACTACGAAGTCTTATTAAAAGGTCATATACATATGACAACCACGTATGCATATAAATAAGTCTTATTAAAAGGTCATATACACATGACAACCAAGTATGCATATAAACATGAAAAAGACTACGTACAAACTTTCTTATAAAAAGAGTGTATAAACTGACGTGACATCACCTGGCATGTGAGCCCAAATGACATCGATATAATATTAAATATTATGGGTTCCAATTTGTACAACCCATGTGATGATAAAAAATAATATATGCAAACGGAAATGGCATGTGATAAAACTATAATAACTATGGATTGGCTTTTTATGCACCACCCCGAGACAAAAAATTGGACTCCACTACTAACCTTAACATCTTACATCAACAAAGCATAGAAAACAAAACATAACAAAAATGAAAAATAAATAAAAACAAGAAATTTCGTAAAATAGTTTGCTTTCAAATTGGACAATGGAACCGGTGAAGGAAGATGAAGTGTATAGCTAGAGAAAGACATGAAGTTACCGCCTTTAAACCCAAATGTGCCAGTAGCAGAGCTCGAGAAAGAAGGAGAGGCAGAGGCCTTACTAATCGAAGATCAAGGAGCCCAGAGTTGGTAATTCTACTTCTGCAATCACAGGAAGTAGCACTTCTAGTGGCACATCGTCTTCAGCAATTGGCTTAGGCAGTAGCATTATTGGTGCTGTAACTCCACCTATTGCAAGCATAGGAAGTAGTACTTTTGGCTGTACATCTTCTGCAATCCCAAGCACTGGAAGTGGCATCTTTGGATTCAGTGTCAGAGCTCCTTCTTCAACTTCTTCCAACCAGGCTCATGTTTCTAACCCTTTTAGTGTTGGAAGTGCTCAGGCATCTATTAATGCAACTGGTCTTTCAACTTAACTCAGAACATGCCAAATCAATTTGGATCAACTTCGTCATCTACGTCATTTGAGCTGGTAATTCTACCAACTTTGGTAATCCTACCATCATGATTTTTTTGGGGGTGGGAGGGGCGACATCAACTTTTGCAAGCACAGTAAGTAGCACTTCTAGTGGCATATCGTCTGCAGCAATTGGCTCAGGATGTAGCATTTTTGGCAGTATGCCTACGCCATCGGCAAGCACTGGATGCAGCATTTTTGGCAGTACGCAATCGGCAAGCACTGGAAGTAGCATTTTTGGCAGTATGCCTACGCCATCGGCAAGCACTGGATGTAGCATTTTTGGCAGTATGCCATCGGCAAGAACAGGAAGTAGCATTTTTGGTGTTGTAACTCCACCTATTACAAGCACAAGAAGTAGTACTTTTGGCGGCACATCTTCTGCAATCCCAAGCACTGGAAGTGGCATCTTTGGATTCAGTTTCGGAGCTTCTTCTTCAGCTTTTACCCACGAGGTTTCTAACCCTTTTAGTGTTGGAAGTGCTCAGGCATGTGTTAATTCAATTGGTCTTACAACTTCAACTCAGAGCATGCCTAATCAGTTTGGATCAATTTCGTCATCTAAGTCATTTGGGTTGGTTGGGAATCCCGCCTTTTCCTCTGGCAGTTCATTATTTGGCTCCTCAACTTCTGTGGCTAAACCTTTTGGTTCAACTCCTACATTTGGATCATGTCCTTCCTTTACAACTTTCTTCTGGGCAAAA
Organism: Pistacia vera; assembly: GCF_008641045.1. Taxonomy (NCBI): domain Eukaryota; kingdom Viridiplantae; phylum Streptophyta; class Magnoliopsida; order Sapindales; family Anacardiaceae; genus Pistacia; species Pistacia vera. Next base: position 2,602,408 of record NW_022196136.1, on the reverse strand, counting down.
ATTTTATAGTTGCACTGCCAGGTATGAGTTGTCACAATTTTGTAAGAGACTTAGTAGCAAAATCTAAGAACATTTATGGTGTATTTTAGTTGATACGGGTTTCAGGTTGTGTAGTTGTACCTCGGATCCTTTTCTGTACTTTGTACTCTGTTATATGTAATTATGTATCATAAAAGAAATGGATATGAATCTTATCCTCTGTCTTCACTTGAGTTTTAACTCTCTTTTCCTTTCCCAATTTTCCTTTCCTTTGTTTCAGATTCTTGTATGGTTTTAATATTTTTTTTTTCCTAGGCAATATATTATATGGTAGGAAGTGATGCTTTTTTTAAAGTTTTTGGTAGAATCTTATTTATAATGTGTTTTGATGAGGTTTTATTATATTAGTAATTTTATCCGATATGAGATCACAACATTTCGGATGCCTCGCTCTTCTGTGCTTTGATGAGTAGCCGTAGGTAGCGCATGTAATTTCTCTATTACTTGTGTCTTTGTGAAGAAGAATTATGGACCCAACGGCAAGAATGCATTTTGATTGGGCCGCCCTGACGGTCCACCTGTGCTGGGTAGCTGACACCATCCATCTTGTTCATGCTGTCTCAAGTATGAAGCCGAACTTGTTTTCTCATTTGTTTGGTCGTGTAGTTTGTTGTTTTTTATGAAAGATTGAATTTTTTTTTTGTGGTTTTTGGTGGCTTATTTCTGTCATTGTGAATAACGAGATTTGTTTATGAGGCCAGTTAGGGGCTCATACAGTGCAGGGGCTTGCTCGGGAGGATGTTGAAGTTTTTCTCTTTTTTAATTTAAATCTTTTGTGATCTTTTATCTTTTGGGAATGGACAACCCAATTATACCAACTTTTTCACACAACCCTGACTTAGTGACTCGCAATTGATTAGCTTGCAAATAAGGTAGAATTCATATTGAGCAAACAGAACTTATTTATGAACTGATCAATTGCGAAGTACCACGTTAAGGTCGTGAGAGAAAATTGCTGAGATTGGGTTAGTGTGATAAATTAGGAAGTATTTAAAGCTGTTGAATATAATTAGTCTGGAACGCATAGTTAGGCAGAATTTGGTGCATCTTAATGATCACTGACGGGTGTTGTATTGCATATGGTGCTTCTGAAAGAAAACGAGCTCTGAGTGGGAACATTCTGCGAAGAAATTGGGAAAGATAAGGTGTTGAAAGGACTCTAGGAAGCTTTCGTTAAATTCTTTGTTCAGGTATCAAATGTGATTTATGTTTTATGCAAATAAAGAGTGAAACATCTGCATGCTGAGTTCATCTCCATATTGTGGCTGTTTAAAACGGTAAAGGCTCTTTGTAAAGTAATGGAATCAAAATTTGTTGTCAGAAAACTGACCACCAACCCTTCATGGATGGGCCCATTTCGGCCCATCTGCAGAACATTCTAATTTCCATCCCCAACCTTTTTTGACTACACGTGTTGAATTTCAGCTTTGCAACCTGCTTTTTTCTCGGCTGGCTGGCTGGCACAACCGCACAAGACTCTTCTTTCATACTACAGGAATGCCTTATATCAAGAGACCATATGATTAAAAAATAAAAACAAGATTCTTTTTTTTCTTTTTGAAATTTCGTAAAATAATTTGCTTTCAAACTGAACAATGGAACCGGTGAAGGAAGATGAACAAGTTTACAGCTGGAGAGAGAGATGATAAGAGCTTGAAAGTATACATTTTATTAGTGATTCAATTGGTTTTTTTGGAAAAAGGTATTTAATTGTTGGAATTTGAATTATTATTTCATAAATACGTTTTACGGGATCACGGGTGTATTTGAGTATTTCACGGCTCAAACAGGTTGTTGAAGGAAAAGAAGTGATCGATAGGATTCACGACGCATAGGAACAAACGGCACAAGAATCAGGGTTGAAATGAGGGAGTTGTGGTACGTCGAAGTTACGAAAAATCTGGAAATTCTTCATCATGAGTATGCCTCGATGTTTATTATAACTTGAGCTGTAGAAGTCGGAATTTGACGATTCTGGTGGCGTTGGAAGTTATTCAAAGAGCTACAATGTGTGTGTGTACTTCAATCGAAGTTTAGTTATTTTGAGGATTGAAGGACGATCGCCCGGCGATCATTTTCTGTACCGCGCGGGTGGTGCGGGTGTGTTAACGTAACTAGACCAGATGGGCTGAATTTTTCAATATATATTCCAGGACACCAGCCCTAGATATATAAAGAGATTCTTGAAGAAGTTGAGAGGGGATTTGAAGAAGGAAAAAGGTCGGCCACTACTTTGGAGATCGAAATTCTTGCGACTTCGTTCACAAATTGAGAGGTGTTCTATTTTCCGTTCTTGAACTCATGTTATTCAAATAATGGTGTTTTCATACTGTCTTTATGAACTAATTCTCTTTCTAGGGCTAAAGAGTAGCCCAATTTATGAATATGTGTTGACTTTATTGTTGTTAATTCTTATTGAGCATTAATTCAAGGTTATTGTGTGTAATGCTTTTGATTCTTAGGATCCGAGAGTTGAATGATATCATGGGTTGGGTTGAGATCGAGAGATGAAACCTAATGTCTAAGGTAATAAAACCCTAGATGAGCGACACATAGAGAAGGTTACCGCGATCTATGAGGCTCCGGGAAATTCCATAGTCTTAATGATCTCTTAGCTCTTAAATCCATTTTAGAGAAACTTAGGTTGTTGCTTAAGGGTTAATTTGCTAATGCTCGAGAGAGAGTTAGTGAAATATTAGGGGATTTGGCTTTTAGAATAGGCTAAATTAGGTTAACTACAAATATCAATACATAGGATTAAATTGGTGGAAATCTATGCCCTAGGTTTAGTCATATTGATTTTTACTTCAAAGCGTTTACAAGTTCTACTTTTATTCAGTACAATTTTAGTTGTTTGTTATTTACTTTTTCATTAAATTCATTCTTAAACTTCAGTTTAATCAAATAGCAAATAATATAATAGTTTGGTACTTGGTAGGTAGTTCCCTGGTGGGATTCGACACTCGTTTACTCGAGTTTTACTACTGCACGATTTCGTCACTTGCGAATAGCCTGTTAAGTTTTTGGCGCCGTTGCCGGGGAACTATTTTATTTTACCAATATCAAACGAAATATTTAGTTGCTAATTTGATTTGTTTATTTCTTTTTACTGATTAATTGTTATTTTTGTTTGTCTTATTTGTGGTTTTCAAATAGAATCTGGAGAGTTTACGTTCTAGAGGTCGTGGTATCTTAATCCACTTGATTTTGAGATCGAGAGAACCGCAAAATAGTTGAGAAGAGAAAGAGGCAAGGAGAATCTGAACAAGCAATGGCTAACAGAGGAGTTGTCAATCTAATATGCAAAATCAAGAGAATGAGAATGAGGATAATTTGGGAGAAAATGCAATGGGTGGAGTAGCAGTGGTTCAGAGAGCATTGAAGGACTATTCTAGTCCTACTATTGATGGTTGTATTCAAGTATCAGGAGACCACCGTTCAAGCGAACAATTCGAGATTAAGCCAGCAATATGGAATGATTCAGCAGTCAACCAATTCGCTGGTTACCAAACGAGATCCCAACCTGCATATCGCAAATTTCCTCGAGTTGTGTGACACATCAAACATAATGGGGTATCCGAGGATGCAATCAGACTAAGGCTTTTCCCATTCTCTTACGGGATAAAGTAAGGCTTGGTTGATTTTTATTGCCACGGGAGATCACGACATGGAATGAGTTGGCCAAGCGTTCCTCACAAGTACTTTCCACTGCCAAGCGGCCAAATTGAGGAGTGAGATTACCAACTTTTAAACAGGATTTAGAGTCATTGTTGAAGCATGGGAAAGGTTTAAGTATCTTCTAGGAGGTGCCCACATCATGGTAACCAATTGGTCACAAGTGCAAACGTTCTACAGGTTGCTACCAAACATTCAAGCATGATTGATGCTGCAAGTGGGGGAGCATTGAACACCAAAACACCAGAAGAGGCATACAATCTGATCGAGGTAATGGCGAACAACAATTATATGAGGACTCCAGAAAGAAATTCAGCAAGGAGATCAGCGGGAGTGACGAAGTCGACAGTTACACTGCATTGGCTGCTCAACTTGAAACATCCAGAAGCAATTAGGTAATGTTTTGAAAATCAATGCAATTGAATCGTCATCTCTAACATGTGACCTTTGTGCTAGAAATCATGCGTCAAGCGATTGCCAAGAGGGAAACCAGTTTGCTCAACATGAACAAGCCAACTACGTCAACAATTTCCAAAGAGGGCAAGGGAATCCGTATTAATACGTATAATCAGCATGGAGGAAACACCAAATTTTTCATGGAGCAATAACAATGAGCAAAAACAAGCACCTGTTTTTCAACCTCAAGAGCACAAATCAAACTTGGAAACCTGATTAACCAAGTTCTGGTCGCCATACAAATGAGCAGAAAACTCCTTCGAGCCAGGCAACTTGCCGTACCCACAACGGTTGAAGAATCAGAACCTCGACAAGCAATTCGGTAAGTCATTGACATGTTGTAGTTTACATTAATATTCCTTTTGTTGATATGTTGAACAGATGCCGAAGTATGTGAAAATTTTGAAGGAGATCCTCAGGCACAAGAGAAAAGCAGGAACACGAGAAAGTCTGCTAACAGAGGAATGCAGCGCGTTGATTCAAAAGAAACTACCACATAACTACGAGATCCAAGGAGTTTACATCCCTGTATTTATGGTAGTTGTTATTTTGATAAAGTGTATGCGATTAGGGGCTAGTATTAACTTAATGCCGTTTTTCATTTACAGGAAACTTGGATTGGGAGAAGTAAAGCCAACCACCGTGTCTCTCCAATTAGTGATAGATCGATCACATATCCTAAGGGGGTAGTCGAAGACGTCCTGATTAGGTAGATAAACTGATATTCCCCGTAGATTTCATAGTGCTAGGATGGAGGAAGATAGGGAAATACCTTTATTTTAGGGAGACCTTTTCTGGCCACGGGTAGAACATGATAGATGTCCACCAAGGAAAATTGATCTAAGGGTAGAGGATGAGCAAGTAGAATTTGATGTTTCAAATCTATGAAGCGTCGTCTGAGTTAGATTTATGCTTTAAGATTGATGTTCTCGACACCGTAGTGGAGCAGAATTTTGAAGAGAACCACCCAATCTTGCCTTTAGAGAAGTTGTTGATGAATTCTAGAGACCAAGAGGATGAGGTTGTTAGTGAAGAGTTAAGTGAGTGTCTAAGATACTTAAGAGCTTTACCACCTTCGTGTTCCGAGAGTAAATTGATCAGAGAAATTGGAGCTGTGGAGTCTCAGTCAACTTACCAATCACGAAGGACCTACACTTGAGTTCAAGCAATACCATCTCATTAAGGTATGCATTTTTAGAAGAGGATAAATTCTTTTCAGTCATTATAATGTTCTTTGAGTGTTGTAGAGGAAGAAAAGTTGCTGCGCATTTTGAGAAGTACAAGAAGGCCTTGGATGGACAATTGCGGATATCAAAGGTATCATTCTTCAATCTGCCAGCCCAAGATCTTAATGGAGGAAAGTTTCAAGCGTACTGTCCAGCCACAGCGAAGATTGAATCCATCGATGCAAGAAGTGGTCAAGAAGGAGGTGTTAAAGCTTTTAGATGCAGGAATAATCTATCCAATTTCAGATAGTGCATGGGTGAGTTCAGTCCAAGTGGTAACGAAGAAGGGGAGAATGACAGTGGTCCGGAATAACAACAATGAGCTGATTCCGACACGAACAGTCACGGATGGAGAGATGCATTGATTCTCGCAAGCTGAATTTCGCGACTCGTAAAGATCATTTTCCATTGCCATTCATCGATCAATGTGAGAGAGGTAGCAGGCCATGAGTTCTACTGCTTCTTAGATGGATATCAGGCTACAACCAAATTGCAATAGCGCCGGAAGATCAAGAGAAGACGACTTTCACGTGCCCATACAGAACATTCACCTATCGAAGAATGCCTTTGGCCTATGAACGCTCCTGCAACTTTTCAACGTTGCATGATCTCGATTTTTCCGATGGTTGAGAAGTCCATTGAAGTTTTCATGGACGATTTTTCTGTTTTTGGAAATTCTTTCGATGATTGTTTAACTAACTTGCAAATGTTTTGCAGAGATGTGTTGACACTAACTTGGTGCTCAATTGGAAAAATGCCATTTCATGGTACGAGATGGGATCATGTTGGGTCATGGATATCAGCGAACGATTGAGGTGGATCGAGCGAAGATTGAAGTTATGAGAAACTACCACCTCCAAATTCAGTGAGGCTGTCAGAAGCTTCCTTGGGCATGCAGGCTTTTATAGGAGATTTGTTAGACCGATCGTCACAGTCTAAAAAATTAAACCTAAATACCGTAGTAGCGGTAAGCAGGATCGAATACATGGAGACAAGCTAACGACTAACGATTTTAAGTAGCGAAAATGAAATTGACAATGGATTAATGAAACTAAATAGACTAAATGCAAATAATGAAATAGTGCAATTAAAACTAATAAAGATTTATAATAAAAATGTGCCGTTACGGTTTTGGTTCGACACGAGACCGACTCACACATTCTTCTCTACCCTCTACGATCCCTAACACTACAAGGTAAGGTAAATAATGAAATGGTTTCCTGACACTCTAGGTATAATATATCATGTCTCACCGATCACTCAAGTTCGATTGGTAAAGACTATCATTTAACGTCGATAAACATACAGGCAATACCACTAGTTGGTCGACCATTAACAAATACAATCTGTCAACACGTAATACCAATCAACCAAATTCACAATAAACGCAACAATAGTAGAAATTAAATAAATCCAACACAACTCCATTACAATCGAGCGAAGTAATGTAAGCAATATTTCATTTAATTATTCCCAACCAACGTTTATCATACAGCAAGTCTATGTAAACATTAAATCGTATGGACAACATATTCATCACAAGTTAGCCCAAATCATATTAAGTATCGAAAATCACTATGAAACGAAAACAAATATAATCCGAGCACAATACTACAAATGTCCTAATATCGGCTCATCCAACTGTCGAGAGCTGATGAGAAGGTCGGGAGTCAATCCCGATCTCGCCTATGCCGTAACAGACAACCGGGAGCTTAGCCGCTCATGGTGGTGATGACGGAGGGCCGAAATGGTGGAAACGGAGCCCATGGCGGAGAGGAGGTAGACACGCGCATATGGTGAGAAAAGGGCGAAAACGACCACGACAGCCGGAAGAACCCGACACAGCGGGTTCGCCGTAAAACGTTAATTTTCCGGCGGTCTCGGAAAACGGTGTGCGGAAATGGAGAACGGTACCGATGGAAAGCTCGGGTGGGGGGAGTGACGACACGGTCCGGGGAGGTGAGAGTCGCCACGGCCAAATGGCCAAAATGGCCGGGAAGACGAAGAGTCGCGGGGGAAGACGAAGCGGCGCGGCGGTGGTGTCGGTGGGGGTTGCGTGGTGGTTGCCCTGGCTTTGACGGGATATGATCTGGGGTCGAGGAAGAGAAGCGGCGCCGGAGGGTCACGGAAATGGAGATGAAGGGTCGCCGGAAAAATGGAAGATGAACAGTCCCCCGCGGCGGATCTGCGTTTTTTTTTTCTTTTAGCACTATTGCAAAATTTCAGTTTGTCCCTCCTAATAAACAGTGACAAAATTAGCCCCTTAAAACATGACATTTTACCCCTAAACAGCATAATGGACCAACCCCTCACCTAATCCCTAAAACCACAACCTAATATCAACTATATATCCCATCATTCCAACATTGATTCATAGAAAAAATTGGAAGCGATTTTCGTGAATAATCATTCTTTAATTGTCTCAATCTCTTCATTTCATCACATGGGGTATTTTTATCCCCCATAGAGTCCTTTCATGACTCTTCACACATCCCCAACTTACTCTTTGCGTCCTGGTAAGTTAAAGGAACTCTTTCCACTTCTCACCACACCCCAACCCCTTCTCACACCCGAATTCATCACAGCGTTTCAAGTGCCGACTTTGACATCCAAGTCCCATCCCCCACCATCCAACTCCCGCCCTACCGTTTTGTCCGATTTGCGGTCTCCACTTCGCTCCTCTACACAACATTAGCCCAGCAACACTCTCACTGGTGTCAATGTCTGCCCCCTCCCCTTATGTAATGCCTTCCTGTCATTTCCACCACCCTCATAGTGCCGATCCTTCTTTTTAAGTCACTTTTTTTTTCGTTATTTTTTTTTTGTTTTTTAACATGCGCTTGTTTTCCCTCCTTAACACACCGTCTCTTTGCGGTCCGGTCAAGGGCTTTCGGTTCCCCCCCCCGCCTCCCCCCAGCGGGTCTCGGCCCAAAGTGACTCGCATCCGTGCCCATGACTCCGCCTCTACGCCCCCCCCCTCGGTCCTCCGACTTTCTTTTTTCTTCGCCTAACGGTCCTTCCTTCTCCCGCTCTGCACCTTCACATTACGTTTGCCGGGCTGTCAGCGGCCTTTCGGCCCCCGCCTCCCGCTAGACGCCGCTTCTAGGGCGCGAGGTGACGCTGCCCTAGGGCTACGAGCCCACACGTCGCACACCCACCCGACCGCTGCCTTGGCTAGTCACCACAATACACCCCCCCCACCCCCATCGACACAAGCACCGCCTTTTCCCCCGCGCTCCTCCCTGCCCCTTTGCTCTGGGCCTTCCAACCACGTAACATGTGGAAGCGAAACCCACTGCCCTCAACCCCCAACGCCTTCCCCCAAGTGTTACCCCCACACTTCTGCCCCACCTCGCCCCCCGCCCCTGGCTCCAGTTTTCCAAACCACCATGGCCACCACCCACCTTTCCCCACCACTCACCACCCCCCCTTTCACATACAACCGTGAGCCTGAATAGCTCCCCCTGGTATATGCACGCCTTCCATGACCAACAACTTTACCGCCCCCAGAACATTTTCGCGTCAACTTTCCCCCTTTGGCACCACCTACACAGACCATAAGACCAGCAACCCCATCAAACCACAATAACAGATTTCCCCCAAAAACACCATAAATCAATGCCACCCCCCCCTTTCCGCACACTCTCACACAACAGCACACATCCTCGACTCAACCTCTCTACACACCCATCTCACCCATTCACCCACAAGTCCCTCCATAACACACTTCCAACTAGTTTACCGCACCATCCAACCCCAACTCACAATCTAAGTTACCTTGTTCGCCCAGACCCCCCCTACCCTATCCTCCCCAACTCAGCATACACGATCTCAAATGGCCTCTGATCAATGCCCTGTACAATCCATCCTCCAAATAGTTGAGACACACGACACTCTCCAATTCTAGCCATGTCAGAGTGGAGAGAAAACTGCGGACCACTGGTGGGGCTGTATCCACAGTTTGTGGAGCCGCCTCGGCGTCGACTGGGACTAGTTACCACCGCGCGTCTCCACCCATGACCACACACCAGACACCACGCAAGCCCACACCACCCACACATACCACAGACATAAAACATATAGTACAAGTGGGTTGCTCCCCAAGCGCTACGTTTCCCGATTTCCGCACAGAACCTCAATGCCGTCCCAACGGGCTACAATGCAGCGGCTTTACCACGACCAAGACCAACATCCCTCAATACCGCTCCATCATTACGCCATCGACATAACGGGTGACCTAGTCTGACGTGGCCATCACCTTAAAAACACTTGTCCCGTTTTTGGGTTATCGGATGTCCAGACAGCCTCGTGAGGGAAAACATCTACCGAAACACTCCAGGGCCCAGCACCGTGACGCGCTGGTACCCCCGGAAAGGGGACCAGTTAGAGTTAAAGATCCACACTTTGATAGGAGAGCACTGACCCTCTAACAGAGTGTTATCGACCTTTGAAAAGCTTAGTTTTATTTTAGAGATGTCGACCGTTGTATTTTAAGCTTCGGGCTTAGATCATCTAACTACGAAGTTGGAGTTTCCCTTGGGTTCACCGGACGTGGTCCTATCAAAATTGAAATTTCCTTGTTGGCCAATACGCTCTAGGCTCAGTTCCCACAGTAAATGGCATGCTTTCCCCAAACTAACCGACTAAGGGACTGCCAATAGGGGTACGAAGCGGTTCGATGGCCCAAAGTGCCTCATAAGAGCCTGACATCCAGTACGAACGTCTAGCGGCAACCCCGTACCAATTCTCTAAGATAGTTCCTAAATTGCCACTATTCGCACGTTTCACATTGGCCACTAGGTTGGGGTGATGAAGGTGTGGCAAACGGATGGGATTGAGTACTTTTCCTAAGCGACGCCAAAAGTGTTCCCACTTACCTATCACCCTCCCCCCCCCCCCTTCACACACCCCATAACCTATCTGGTGTGAAATGTGAGCCACTCAATGAGGATGGCCCTGCGCGGATGACACGAGGGCTAACAGATGTGCGATGAAAAAGTTAACCCGAACCTTATGTCACTTGTCCTAGTGGCAATGGCTGTACCCATTTCGCACCATAATCCACTGCACGCAAGATATATTCCCCCAAGGAAAGATGACCCCGGGAGACAAGGCACCTGCTGAATCACTACCCACACACCAAACTTCACAATCACCATCGGATTCAGGGGCATCACTATCTCGCTTACAATTTCCTCTTTTGAATGCAGTACAGACGGACATAAAAGCAGCATCCCAGAAAGAGCGGGCCCTAGACCCAGCGGCGGACCCTTTAATACAAGCGGTCCTTCTTGCCCTATATGACACCCCAGCTAAGCCTGCACCATGAGCCTCCCCCCTGGTGGGCCCTATTGCCCTTGGTTGCACACCCCTCTGAAAGGTGGGTGCTCCAAACATCAGCTTGCTGGTGCCCCCGCCCTGATCTTGAGTTTGGCCCCCTCCTGGTCCTTGTCCTCTTTTTTTTTTTTGCCCTCCTTGCTCTATGGGCATCAAGGTGTGGCTGGGATACGCCCCCACTTGCTCCTCGGGACGCTTCCTTCACCATGCTAGGCCACTTGTACGAGTCTCGTACACTGTGGTCGGCGCCACTTCTCCTCTTTGTTCTCATTTTGCATTCCACTACGATTCCACGTTGATATAGTGCCACCACACCACCATATCCACGATACAGTCCTAGGTTAGGCTGCATTTTAGTGGCTACAACCTCCCTGCCCGGCACTGGGCTGTCCCGCACACCCATTACCGACCGCAAGATGCTACGCCGGACCATCGAGGTCTTAGCGGGCCACACTAACCGCCACTCGGTCGTCCCGTTGTGGTGTATACTTACCTTGAGCATCGGACGCGGGGTTTAGGACTTGCTAGTGATGATCATCACACCGGGCTATTTTATTCCCCGATTGGCCCCCGGAGCACCCCTGGCATCGTCCGGACGCCTTTGACAATCCTTCACCAGGTATGGCTTCTATAGGACCCCGGTGTCCACGGTCGGGTGCCCACCACCACCTACAACCCAATGTGGTCAAGTTTTCCCCTGGTTAAATGTGGCCCATTCCTACCAGTAGGTCATTCCCCACATGGCCCTTCTTATAGTCCGCACCCTCCCAGGTTGGAGCTCTGCTCACCTCTGGATTTGACCGCCTCCTCCCGCCTATGGGCCCTCTGGCACGCTTCCACTTTGTCCCTTGCGCGAAGGCACGGCAAGAGAGATTCGTTGGCCCCCTTCCCACCACTTTGCATTCGTCAACTGCACTTATTCCATCTTGGCCTATTTTCTACCTGCCCCCCGGCCCATTCCGCTGCTATGCATGGTTTTTCCGCCCCTCGCCCCGATTGTTCTCGGTTTTAGCCCAGACCTTCCGTTCGCACCCGAGCCAGCCCCTTGGCGCGGACCACTGCTCAGACCCACCCTGTCCCACCCCCGCACAAACTTCTCCTGCCGACTTCCAGGGCATTTGATATCCCCGTCCGACCCTCTCCACGTCACAACACACATTGCCCCGTTGCCCCGGGTGCATAGACCCCGCAGGGCCTGCGCCACCCGACAGGCCCCCCGTGCCCCCAAGGACCTGCTACTCTAACGTGTCTTTTCCCTGGTCTTGGCCGGCACACTGGTCCCTGGTTATCTGCCTAGCATCCCAGACAAACAATAGGAAAGCTTGCTGCGAGTTTTTTAGGCTTGGTCCACTCACATGGGAGACGAAATCCGTGAACTGCTATTCAGTGGTCGGGTGAGTGGGTTCATGATCGTCCAACTGAACCCCTTGTGGGCGTAACGGGTTCGGCTATTAGCCCCTCACAATCACTAGCACATTGTCAAACCCACAACCGTTGGGCATTTATAGTCCCCCAACGAATGGGGATACGGACCTCCCCTTGGCTGTCGCATAAGAGGTACACTGCTAACACACAGTCCCGCATCAGCATCCGTGAGACCCTCTTTTTACCCTTTCTTGCTCTTCAAGGGTTATCCCCCACTCTCTTTGGCCTTCGTGCCCCACCGGTTTCGCTTTTCACACAATCCTGCCACCCCGCTGGATGCACACGCAGGGCCTATCCTCCCGCCACATGCCGCCGACCCCCACGCATGCCTACCTTATGTGTTCTCACCTAGACCCTCCCTCTTTTTCGTGCTCCCTACCTAGTTGACCGGCCATGCACTGGATCCGGGTATCGGTTTGTTGGGTCGGAAAACCATCTTTAGGTGATTAGGCCCACGGTAGAACAACTTCGACGGTGGAGCTCCCATGGCCTCGGTTGCCGAGCCGTCTAAGCCCCCCAGGTAGTTAAGGTTTCTGCGTTCCTCACGGGCGACGACCTGTCTTATAGTGGCCGGCCACAACTAAGCTACTACGCACCTCCCCTGACTTCCGACTAACTCCCCCGTGCTATCTCTAAACAAATGGCTACTCTAGAGAGTACAAATTGCCATCCCATCATTAGTGGGGTGAGCTCACCGAATCCTACCGATGCCAACGAACTGCCCCCCCCACCCTCTGAAACTCGCTCGATAAAGACTAAATCAGCCACGCCGACGATCCCGAAACGCCATTACACCCATCCGTCTCACTTCTATTCCCCCCAGCCCATTCCCTCTATCCCGATTACAGTTACTGAAGCATTGGTTGCTCGAAAGGTCTCCCTACCATAATCCGGTGGCATCTTCCTTGCTCGTCTACTCCTGTGAGTAAGCCCCCAGCCTCACGGCAATATAGTTCACTTACTTACCTACCACGTCCTCTAAGTGGACCCCCTAGGCAGTTTGCATGTTTGTTTGTTCCATCACTAGCCCCGGCACGGCCACCGTGTCTGCCAGACGCCTCTGCGCTTATCACTCCAGTTATATTTTAACCCTGTCTACCCGGAAGTATGGTACTAAATCATGCTGCCTAAGTTCGAGTGTTCTCTCATCGTGACATTACTTCTCCCCCAAGCCATATCGCGACGTCAGCTATACCTTCATTCGGGAATGACGGTTTGGAACCCGACTTACCTTTTCGGTAACAATGTACCAGTCGCCGAGCGTGGGTGAGATTTCATTTCTGCTTTTGCCTGCACGTCTTTGCGGACCATTGGGCATCGCGGGTCTCTTGCTTGACTGGCTCCGAGTGGCATGCTTAATCTGCCCTGCTATAACCACATATTAATTTCACACCTCGCCCTTTCCTCGTCGTGGGCATTCGGGGGGACCTGCTACGTTGAGTGGAAAGGGTGCTCCGGTCTGCGTACAAGGCAGGTGCCTCCCGTGGTTCCTTTTCCAACCAACTTTTCTCGTACCGGTCTCTGAAACCTGACCCTCTCCACACGCGCTTAATTATCTCTTCTGGTGAGAGCAACCTTACTCAGATTGACCTCACCTTATCTCTACCTGGGAATGTTTCCATCAGATCCTCTCCGGCCTAATTAGTCCGGAGCTCCGGCGGAGTCAAAATCACGGCTTAGCTGTTCCGGAAAAACACCATCCTTGATGAGCCAAGAAACCCACCTAAGGGTCTACAAGATGACTCTCGCCATAGCACAGTGGCCTTGTTCCCTCCCCTCTGACCTGCTCGGTATCTTGACCCATATGGGTTCCGGCTTACGACTGGTTGGGATGGCCTGTAGCAGTGCGCCAGTACTTTGTCTAAATCTGGAACTAGAATCACCTGCGTACGGCTTTTGGTGCCTGGACTTGCCGTTGGAGCCCTGTGAGCCATACATGATTCTAGTAGACCAACTAGACAACTGGAGTAGGACTGACCCTGGAACGGAGAGGTGCGACAACCTAGGGTTGGACCCCACCTGGGTGGTTGGATTGAACGGCTTGTTGCTCCTACATTGCACTTGCTGCTCTGGCAAGCTTGTTATGTATGGGAGATGCTCACTCGGGACACTTCCTTGGAAGGGTGGTTGTGGCTTCACATAAAACATTAGGGTGGTTCCGCCATCCAGTCGTTATTCTGATCGTGTTCGAGTCGGAGCTCCGGTCTCTGACAGCTGGGCAACGTGCATTGCTCCTCCCTCCCTACGGGTCCGGCAGCGTCCTCACCGGAAATAGCCGTCAAAGAGTGGGTGCATGTGCAAAACACCTCTGATCATTCGCCTTTGCGGGCTTGCTCAGTAGGGGGTTTGCCCTGATCATAGATACCAATGCGTCCAACACGCGGGGGGCCAACCACCTCTCCTTAGACACTAATATTACCACGTGGACTCATTCCGCCCCCCTCTGGGAACTGGGTGCTCTTGCGCTCGGTCCCTAGCGGACCTGCACACGCCACAGACGTCATCCCGCCCACAATCGGCCCCCTGCCTTCAGGTCTGCACCACACTGGCCACCACCACTCATTCTCGCCGTGCTACTGTCTCCACCCTGAACGGGCTCTCCCCCTCAATTCCAGCCCTCTCGGCTAAGTTCGGTCATAAGATCACTCCGCCCTATTGGCAACCCCCTCGGGGATGCCCTGCTGACGGGCCCCCGTCTCCCCGCTCCCTCTTCCTTCCCACATCCCCAACTCTCATCAATTCCTGCTCCCCGTTGAGCCGAATCGTCATGGCAGTCTGTCTGCTGTCGGCGTGTTTCCCCCTTGGGCTCTTCCTTTTTCGGAACCCTTGTGTGCTTTGGGCCCCCGCGGGACATGGCCCCCTGCTACCACAGCCTTGCGCCCTGTTTGCTGCGACTCCTCCGTGCCCCAACCTGGGCCCCCCCTTCCAGCGCCCCGCCTCTCTTCCCCCCTGTTGCCGTCCGGTGGCGCCCTCCCATCTCGCAGGTTGTATGGCTCTCTTTACCCTTCCCTCCACTTTGGAAGCTGGCTGCCTCGTTTCTCTGTGTTGTGGACGTGAGTCTTTTTGCGGTCTGAATCTGCCATACCGCGGCTGCCGTGGATTCGGTGGGGTGGTGTGCGACCGTTGTCCGGGGCCCTCTCCGAGGGTTCCCATGACGTGCACCCTCTCGTTCCCTGTTCTTTCTTCTTTTTCCCCGTGCGTGACACACCCCCTTCTCCCGATGCCCCGGGCGCCTCTCCTTCACGTTTCCCCGACCTTTCTCGTTTCCAGACCCTTTACCCCCCTACCTCCCAAGCCACCCACCGGTAGACAGCCCCGTTTTTCGCCCTGTCAACCGCTACACTCTCCTCCTATGCCACTAACTACCACGGCCACAAACCAAGTCCCTCACGCACCCACAAACACCCACCCTCCAACATATACTATCCCCGTTCCTGTTCCCGCTCCCTGCGCGGCATCGCTTTCCCCCCCCCCGTGTAGCCACCCACACCATCCAGTTTCCTCCCTGCCCCATTACATCACGGCCTGACCTACCGACTCCGGAGCAACCCGAAAGCATCCTCATTCGGAATCCAAGCACAACTCCCCAGGTTTCCGGGACCTATCCCCTCGCGAGTGCCGGCTCTTCCTGTCCCGACACGTGCCGCGTTTTCTGATTTCGTCCCCCCCCCCCCACCACTGCCCTCTTGCCCTGAATATAACCCCGCCACGCCCCGCCCAATTTGGAAATTACGACCCTACCCCCGCACATCCTTCCTCCCCCGCCCACGCGCCCTCCCGGGCCGCCTCTTACCCCTTTCCCCCCACCCTCCTCACCCCCCCGCCCTTCCCCCCCCCCCCCCCAACCCCACCCGGACTCCCTCACACCAAGAATCCCCCTCATCACACCCAACCCGTCCAGAACGGCTCGTGCTCCGGCCCACCAGGTCGCCACCTTTGGTCTGCGTACAACCCGCTACATCCCCGTCCGACACCCTCCCCGGGTCATCGGATTGTTTAACTATGGACCTAGCGTGACTCCCCGGAAGAGCCCGCTACGACCACCCTCCGTCTTTTACGTCGGCCATGAAACGGACCGATCCTGACCTCCTCGAATCCATGCACCTAATGCATCGTGCCCGTACACTACTACAGACTTTCTCTACATTGGTGGTTCCCGGTTTGGTTTCGACCGAGGCCGACACTCACATTTTCTCTACCCCTCTCGACTTAACCCCACGGCCGTCTCCTGCCCGTTTGCCCCTCGGTTAATTTGTCCGTTCGTTCGCAGTTGGGCTACGGGCTTCCGCGTGTATCCCGGTTTCATACCCTACGGTTGGTCGCGCTTCCCCTGTCACCGTCAGTCCTCAATCCCTCCCCGACCCATGTGCCCTGTACCATTACATCACCAATACTCACACGCGCCACAAGCGACGCCTCGTCGCCCCATATCTCTTTCCTTCTTCAACCCCGTTTCTCGCCCGTTCCTTGCCCCTCCTCGCCCCTGGCCCTCTTCTCGCGTTATGCCTCTTACGTCTCGCTCCTCCGCCGCCCCGCGCCGCCTATCCGTCTCCTGGGTTCCCGCGCGCGAAGATTAAACCCGCGGGGGCGCTCACACGCGCTCTCGCTCGCCTGACGACCACGGTCCGCGAGCGTGTCCACTAATTGTGGTCGAAGCACGGGGGGGGTAAAACAAGCAGACAGTGAACTAAATGTTCTTGGTTGGAACACGCGACGAGGTTCCAGAGCGCATTATTTCGAGTTTCCGCCATTAAACAGGTCGCGCGCACCCGTCCCTTTACGCGTCCTGAATCCAGCAAGAACAACCATCACGCTTGGTTTGCACCACAGTCTTTTGGCAGTTTTACCCAGCCACACCGTTCTGCGATCCTTTCTCCCCCAAACGACCATACACTCACAACCCGCCCAACAGTTCGCCTGTCCCATCTCTTAATTTTGTTTCCTTTACATTTCACCACTACCCGTTCTCCTCATTCTCCCCTTCCCTTTCACCCCAATTTCCCTTTAGTTGTCACTTTCGCCCTTCCGTCGCTACTTCTCTCTGCACTTTATTTTGTTCCCCCTTGTTTTTTTTCGTTGCACTGACGTGTATTCTCGTCTATGGTGCGATGTCTACCACTGCCAACGTTTCCGCTGTGCTGTTACTTCCTTGTGCGGTTGCCGCGCCACTGGCACGCTGACGCCTCCCCCCCCAACCGTCTCGACAGCGCATAGCCCCCAGCCTTCCTATCCTCCTGACGCACACCTGTGCACAACACACACTTTCACCCAAAGTAGCAAACCCCTCATATACCACAAAACCTAAACAAGGCACCACCACTACTCCTACAAACATGCCATACTCCACACCATACACACGCACCACCTGTACACCCCCACCCCCCACCTCTTCACCTCTCTCCCCCCCCCATACCCCCCCGCACCTACCCCCGGCTCTACTATCTCTCCCCCTCCCCTCCTTCCCCCTTTTTCCCCCACCTGCTTCCCTTCATAACTCCCCTTCCCCCCCCCCCCTTCCTCTATTTTCCCCTCCACTTTTTCTACCAGATCTCCATCATTTATTCTCCACGCCCACCCTTCTTTATTTTCCACTTATAACAACTCTCTCCCTTGTTTTTTAAGGGTGGTCTTTATTTTGACTTTTGCTACTTTTCTTCGAACCCTAGTATTATTTCTTCTCAGCCCTTCGACATCGACGTTTTTCATCACAGGTACCTTGCCTACCCTCGACTTGTCTTCATACATTCGCCACACATCCAACCTGCTCTATACCCTTCTCCCTATTATTTTTTTTCTTCCTGATTGTTCGTTTTTGCTCGTCGACCAGCCTCGACATAACTTGTCAGGCCCACCATTTGTCGTTGCTATTTTCTTTAGCCAAAAATATTCCTAACCAGCCTTCCACATCCGCTAGATCCTACTCAATACCCCCCCCCTTTCGTCTCCCCCCTCCTATCTCTTGATCACTGGGGGGACACTCTTGTTATCCCTTCACAATCAGAACCCCATCCAGCGAGGACATACCTTCACACTCCCGATCTACGGTGAGAGAGTCTCACTCTTAGTTGTGCCCTGTGACAACACAACCGTTAATGGTAATATTTAACTATTATCCTTCTGCCTCATCAGGTGGGAGGAGTGGGTCCTCTCAGGGGACCCTCGAGTGGAGTTGTACTTACGCACGGATGTAGTTTTACACCATCGAGTCCCACCTATTGTTTTCAATAACATCTCGTGATCATAGGGTATCGGTAAACAAGAGCATGAGGTAATGGAGAAACCAGGACTACAACCCTATGGACAAGACGTGGCTGGCTTCTTTCTGTGTGGGACCAGAACCGCACCGGGCCAAAAGAAACCATTTTCCACCGATCTAACGAGAACTACCTCCACTGGGCGTCTCCACTTTCCGTCCCAGCATTGTGCTCCAAGACGGCCCAGCGAGCCGCGTCTGTTACTAAGAGACGATGCCAGGCACTGCCGACTCTGGCTGCGCACATATCCAATATCGGAAAACAACAACGTGTCACAACTCTATTTGGGCCGGTTGGGGGTCTTTCTGGTTCGCCCTCCGACCGTGCCCCCAGTGTCTTCAATCACGGCGTTTTCTGGGCCTCCCTTTTTTTTACCGCTGCTTTGCCCCACCCATCGTGCTGAGTTGTGCTGCGCCAGGGCGGTGGGATATTCTAGGAGCCCTGCAGCTTACCTACTCTCTCGAAGTCTACTGTTGCTGTGGGGGATGTTTTTAGGGCCCCTTTCCATTCTTCGTTTTTCCCCGTCCAAACTTTGCTCCGCCACCGGGAAAGAGCCCTAGTAGAGGTAGCCCAGTGTCGAGTGCGGTGGAAGCATGCAGCCGTTAGCCGAAACCCACGGCTTTGTGTGTCTCCCGTCGTCACAGGGCCTCTATTCCCGGTTGGATGCCAAGGCTTTCGTGATGGTCTTCTTTTGCCTCGCTATGTCCTGTTCAGCCCGTCTGGCAGTTCCCCATACATGTTTGGTTTCCCCCCTGTCTGTTTTCGACGCCCGGTGCCTAATTCACACCGTTTGAAAAGGTAGCGACCGCACCCGAAGCCGCCCCGAATCCTGTGAACATGAGATGCCAGTGGAGAGTAACGGGGGGGATTGTGGCGACCTCTTCGCATCACCGACGCACACACTTACCCGTCCCGTGCCCGAGAATGTCCTCTGCCTGTGGTTCGTTCGGTCGGAGAAACTCTGTATCTCTAACTAGGTGGTCCGGGACCCGTGATGCACGCGGCGTAGAGCCCAGGGCTTGCGCCCCTTCTGCGTTTGGTTATTCAGGAGGTGTCTTGGTTGGACGGACCCAGTTGCCCTCCTTCTTACCTGTTCGCCCACTGACGCCCTGCTCCACCCGCACATATTCATAGATACTCGCCCAGTCTATAACTAGGCCTGTAGGGTCGGTACTGAGTCGTCCGCCTCTGCTCTTGGGATGACCCCTCACCTTCCCCCGGCGGGCGCCCCTATTCCCCGATTTGCTTTCCAAGGGAATCCCCCTCGCTCCCCCTGACTTGTCCGGCCCTCCCCCTCTCTTGTACAAGAGTGTTTCCCCGCTTCCCCTCCGCCACTGCACTTCACGCCCGTTCCCTCTTCCTCTTCTCTTCCTCTCTCTATTCCCCTTTCATACGCCATCCCTCCTCCTCCCCCCTCTCTTTTTCTTCCCCCCTCCTTCTTCCTCCACCTGTTCCCTCCTTCCCCTTTCCTGCTCTTCGCAACATCCGCCTTCTACCTTCGTTTCACCACAACACTGGAGATGTGGATTTCTGTTTCTCTCAACCACGCCGCATGTGACTCAACCGTCTATCTGGTCTTGTGGCTGGTTTACTTTGCCACCGGTTTATCCGCATCGGTCTGATTCTTTGTCTGATCTTGGTTTGTCCGTTGTGTGGGAGGTGTTGTCTTGTGGGTTTGGTTTCGGTGGTTTAGGAATTTTGTGTTTCTCTTTGTTCCCCGGCCTTTCCTAAGCCCGGTACTACCCCCCCGGCGCTTTCAGAGGCAGCTAATCGGTCCTCTCCCTCTATCCTTCCCCTCCCCCCCCCTAGGCCCCCCACCACTACTAAAACGTTTTGGTTTTAAACCTCCCGCTGCGGAGCACCTTCTCCCCGCTTCTCTCCCCGTCCTTTACACTTTTCTCCTGTACGGTCTGTGTGTCAGAGTTTCTGTGTCAGACACTCCTGCCCTATCGTTGTAGTGCCGTGGGTTTTAGTGCTGGGGAGTATTTTTTCGCCTTTTTTACTCCCCTGGCACGGTTGTGTGGGGGTTACAAGGCCAGGTATTTTAATTTTTTGTCCCCTCCTTCTTTTGTTAGACCTTCTTTGCTCCCAAAGTTGAGGCCCTTCCCGCTTCAATCCCCCTTATCTCTTACCTCCCCCTACACCGCGTTTTCTTTACCACCGCCGCAAACCTTCACTTTTAATTTTTCCCCTCGCTTTTTATTTTTCCCTCCCCTTTCCTCTCCTCCCCCTTCCTTTTCCTTTTTTTGACTCCGGGTCAATGTGTTTGAATTTTATTTTTCCAATCACAGTTATGTGTGACCCGATTGTTTTGACCGCACAAACTTTTCGTTTGTAACTTTTTCCATTGATCCTTTATTGTGTCGTGTGTCGAGAACAAATAGACCACAGAGAGGCAACCCCAGCATGGAGAAAAGATTACTGTTGTACGTACTCTCGTTGACACAGTCGTTGCAAGCCAAGAGAAGGAGACTACTGTCGCGTCGCATTGCTTAATATCGCAGTACTGGTTGTGTACTTCCATGGAAAACGTTTCACAGTTCTTAGTGTGGGTCATAGTCATGCCTTCTAGATTGCGGCTTCGTGTGTCGTAGCTTCACGCAGCAATATTGGACAGCACAGCCGCGGTACGGTCAACAAACACTACGTGCTGTGCACGGGCGACCTCACCACGTCAAAGCTAACACTCGAGTCTGAGATGTAGAGCCAACCACAAGACGAGTACCAAGAGAGCAGAAAGCGTATTTACGAGAGGTGAGGGGTGGAAGGGACACGTCGAGGTTGAAATACATAAGAGGTATGAACAAAAACAACCGAGGCGATTTATAGAAGAACGAGGGCTGGTGTTTACAGAAGCTTTGGAGGGAATAACTGATGTGATTAAGCGCTGGGTTGGGTGAAATTTGCAAAGAGCCTCGGCGCCTGCTGTCTCCTCTGGGTAAAAAGTTTTATGCCAACGCTCCGGTGAGCACTGATGGGAGAACCTTAGTAAGAGGCAAAGAGACAGTTTAATGCCGCTGCAATCAATGAATTTTATGAGCTGCCGCAAGTGGGGTCGATGATGGTGCCTATGCCACATTCAAGCAGCAAGTGGATTTTGATGCAGTAATTACCACTCTGACTGAGGGGAGAGCTACATGGTTATTGCAGCTGGGGAACACATCCGCTTTGAAAGTAGTTCTTGAGATCAATTTCCCGAATGGTGGTTTACTTGTATCCTCCGATTAATGCCATCCAAGCACATGAGTACTGTGAGTAAAGCTAGGGCAATCTAATGTATGCTATCCGCCAAAAATGAGGAGAATGTGGGTGAAATTATCTTTCAAGAGATTTCTCATTCGGCAAAGCGTTCCAAGACGGGCTTTATTTTCCCCACCTGATTACTGCATTGTGTACGAAAGGGAAGTACCATTGAATGCTGAAGAAGTTTTTATCCGCAAGGAGTGAGCCTAACTGAGCAGTTTATGCAAAATTTAACCAGTGGGGGCAGATGAGAGGTACCCAGGACCAAATCATCTTATCGTCAAAGCTTTCCCAAAAAGATCAATTGTTGAAGTTGCATGAAGACATCGAAAAAGTGAAACAGCAACAGAATCGTCAAGAGGCTGGATGTCATGGATGAGTGGGCAAATGCGGGTACACATGAGAGCAGAGATTGCAACTTGCACATGCTGGGATAGTAGCACCAGGGTGTGAATGGACTGATTTGTGTACCCAGCGGATGAGGAGCAGGGTGATGTTCCGATGAGGATTCTGAGGAGAGTATGGAGGAGTAAACTTTGTTAATGTTGTTAGTGCAGTTTATGTCGGTCATTGTTTATTTTTCTGTTTTGATGTACTAACCGTTGTCTACTGTGCTTCTTTTGACATTTGTGAACTATTAGTCTGTTTATTTGTTTTTGTTCCTGCTCTTTTTATCCATTTTTATTTGCATAACCTGATGGCGACAAAGTCTATTTAGCGGTTTCTCTGTGTTGTATAGAAAGAGGTGTATATGACTGGACGGCTTATTTTGTTGAGGATGCGGTAACGTTTTCTTTCTTTTACTCTCGCTTAACATGGGGACAATGTTGATTTTTTTCGTTGGGGGTAGGAATTTAAGAATTTAAATTGGCAGAGCATTTGTTTTTGTCTCTTGGATAAAGTCAATGCATGATAAGAATGTGATTGAATAAACATAAATGAATGGAGGAAATTAATTTTTACCTTTGTATGGATGTGTGTGAATATAATGACATGGAGTGACACCCTAGTGAACTGTGGTGAAAGTGGTTCAGTCACCTATTAGGACGTGTTATGTATGAAGTTTTCATGATTTTATTGTGATTTCAACAAACTCTAGAACTCATTTGATAATCACCAAGGCGAAATCCTAGAATTCACATCACTTAGGAAATGATTTAGGCTGTTTTTGGACCGATTGAGCCTTTCAAGCCAACCTTGTTTTGTCATCGCTAGTTAGCCCGTGAGCCTTCTTAAACACAATTTTGCCTTGTTTCTTTCGTTCTTTGAACTTAATGTTTACCCTATCCTGATTCTGAGCCTAAAACACAATCCTACCCGTTTTATATTAAGAGACTTTATTGTTCTCAGGCTTTTTACGAGTTTTGGTAAGAAAGTGTGGTTGTCACAAACCATGCGTGCGAAGAAATTGATTGGGGGTTGCGAAGTGTTTGTAAAATCAGTGGGATGTGCATGTGTGCATGTTTCAGCCTTCTTTATGTGTTTATTAAAAAAAAAAAAAAAAAAAAAGAACATTCTGACTAGTTTAAGGGTATTTCGGTGGAAACTAGAACCCGCCTTAACAACTCTAGCAGTACTTGGCAACCTCTGGTATAACAACGCCACGTACACCTTAGACGCATCTCCCTGCTCTTATGGTATCAAAAAAAAAAAAAAAAAAAAGATACAAGTTTGAGGGGGTAAATTAGTGGACACCTGGTGGGTGTGAGAAGAAGAGTGGAGTTCGATTTGATTTTAGAGTTGCATGAGGAAAATTGAGTCTCTTACTTTGTTTATATCATTTCCTTGGACCCATACCCTGGCCTAAAGTTACAACCTTTACAAAGACCTATTGATCCCAAGTGATGTGAAATTCTCATTAGTGGGAGTGGTTTGAAAAGTGAGGGTATGGAGTTTGATCCATGATCACAATTAAGTCATAACCCGAATAGAGATCTAAATTTTGTTCATGAATGTGTGCATAAACATCCTCGAGTTTGTAGACTAATGGTTTGTGGGTGTTATGGATGTTCTAAGGTCGATAACGAAAATGAATTGATGGTTGCATTGTCTGGGGTTTTAGGTGATTTTAATAATCTATTTATTTTGTGTATATGCAATTTTGAGACATCTATGAATTGATCCAAGACTTTTTTTAGTGTGTTCTTCTTATGTTTATGTTTTTTATACTTTTACAGTTTAGGATACGTTTAGTGTGGGTTTGGGGTATCATCGCTGGAAAACCTCACGAGAATACAACTCGTCCAACTAGGGCCGCTAGGGGTTTAAAGGCTTGTTGCATACGCTAAATGCAATCGTATCAATCTACGAAAGTGGTTTAGGTAGTTTAGATATAGGTTTTAATTGGTTGTTTTATTTTCAAGCTTAGAGACTTATTTATCGCTTAGTTTGCTAGGGACTAGCAAAAAGCTGGTTGGAGGTTGTGATAAGAGCTTGAAAGTATACATTTTATTAGTGATCAATGGTTTATTTGTGGAAAAAAAGTGTTTAATTGTTGGAATTTGAATTTATATTTCATAAATACGTTTTACGGGATCACGGGTTATTTGAGTATTTTCAGGCTCAAACAGGGTGTTGAAGGGAAAAGGATGTATCAATAGGATTCCCGATGCGTAGGAACAAACGGCCACCAAGAATCAGGGTCGAAATGAGGGAGTTGTGGTACGTCGAAGATGTTACGGAAAATCTGGAAATTCTTCATCATGAGTATGCCTCGATGTTTCTATCATAACTTGAGCTGTAGAAGTCGGAATTTGACGATTCTGGTGGCGTTGGAAAGCTTATTCAAAGAGCTACAATGTTTGTGTTGATTACTTCATCTAATTCTGAAGTTTACAGATTCTTTGGATAGAAGGAACGATCGCCACGGCGATCATTCTTACCGCCGCGGTGATGGGTCGCGGGTTTGTGTTAATTCAGTATCCTAATCCGAATCTGAATGGGCTAAGTTTTCTAATATTTTTCCTAAGCACGACCAGAACCCTAAGGATATAAAAGAGAGTCTTGAAGAAGTTAGAGGGGGATTTGAAGAAGGAAAAAGGTCGGCCACTACTTTGGAGATCGAAATTCTTGCGATTCTCGTTCACAAATTAGAGAAGTGTTCTATTTTCCGTTCTTGAACTCATGTTATTCAATATAATGGTTGTTTTCATTACTGTCTTTATGAACTAATTCTCTTTCTAGGGCTAAAGATGTAGCCCAATTTATGAATATGTGTTGACTTTATTGTTGTTAATTCTTATTGAGCATTAATTCTAAGTTTTATTATTGTGTGTAATGCTTTTGATTCTTAAGGATCCGAGAGTTGAATGATATCATGGGTTGGGTTGAGATCGAGAGATGAAACCTAATTTGTCTAAGGTAATAAAACCATAGATTGAGCGAACGCTAGAGATAGGTTACCGCGATCTGTGAGGCTCCGGGAAATTCCATAGATCTTAATGATCTCTTAGCTCCTAAATCCATTTTAGAGATAACTTGGGTTGTTGCTTAAGGGTTAATTTGCTAATTGCTCGAGAGAGAGTTAGTGGAATATTAGGGGATTTGGCTTTTAGAATAGGCTTAATTAGGTTAACAACAAATATCAATACATAGGATTAAATTGGTGCGAAATCTATGCCCTAGGTTTAGTCATATTGATTTTTACTTCAAAGCGTTTACAAGTTCTACTTTTATTCAGTACTTAATTTTTAGTTGTTAGTTTATTTACTTTTTCATTAAATTCATTCTTAAACTTCAGTTTAATCAAATAGCAATATAATATAATAGTTTGGTACTTGGTAGGTAGTTCCCTTGGGATTCGACACTCGTTTACTCAAGTTTTACTACTTGCACGATTTCGTACACTTGCGAATAGCCTGTCAAGAGACGGGCGAGAGAAGGAGAGGCAGAGACTGAGAGACATATTAATAGCCGTTGATCATGGTCCTAACAGCAAGCATGCTTTTTATTGGGCCCTCATTCATCTCTGCAGGCTTGCTGACACCATCCATCTTGTTCATGCAGTTTCAAGTATGAAACCATAACTTTTTTTCTTATTTGTTTGGTCGTGTAGTTTGTGGATTTTGATGAAAGATTGAATTTTGCTATATGGGTTTTGGTGGGTTTGTTCTTGTAGGTGTGAATAACGAGATTGTTTATGAGGCCAGCCGGGGGCTCATGCAGAAGCTTGCTCCAGAGGCTCTTGAAGTTGCTATGGTCAGTCAGTGATTGATTTGCTTTTCTTTTTTAGTAGTCTTTTGTGAACTTCATCCGTTGTCGTTTGAGAGATGTTAAAAAAGAAAATCTGCTAGAATTTGTTTGATTTCTAAAATTAGTTGGAGTTTCTGTTTATGTTAGTTTAATGAAGTGGATCAACTGATGATATCCTTTATAGGTCAAATGAAAAAAAACATCAAATAGCAGTACTAGGCTTGATCCAAAATTACTTGATTTGAAGCCTGCATCAATGCTAACAATGAGCTGCTGAAAGACTTCTGGGTCCTTGTTCTTAGTTTTGTATATATGTTACAACTCCATATTTGTAAAGTTTGCTTCTTCATTGATATACAGTACAGTTACAGGATTATAATTCCCTCGATCATGCACTTCAATATAAATTTTAAATTAGTATATGATTAGCTGT
Organism: Pistacia vera; assembly: GCF_008641045.1. Classification (NCBI taxonomy): domain Eukaryota; kingdom Viridiplantae; phylum Streptophyta; class Magnoliopsida; order Sapindales; family Anacardiaceae; genus Pistacia; species Pistacia vera. The sequence goes on along the minus strand of NW_022196136.1, from coordinate 2,576,129 downwards.
TAAAGAACTTAGTAACATGAATCGACAAACTTTGTACATAAATTGATGTGTCACAAAATGAATGGAAAGAGTGAAAATAAAAATGTGAATTCAATAAATGAGAGTGAAAGATGTTGTAGTTTATATTGAAACCTTCATATGGTTGCTGTGTAGTATTGTAACTTTGAGAATCAATGCAAGGTGTTATGAGAAGAGTTAGCATTACATTATTGTAAGGTAATTTGCAAGGAAGCTGAAAGGATAAAGCCTGAGGCTGTGGTTATGGGTACCCGAGGCAGAAGCTTAATGCAAAGGTTCTTTCTGTGTGGCAGTGTGTTTTATTTTTACTATTGTAATGCCTTATCTTACAGTGGTAATGCTTCTCTTGTATGTTGTTGGATTTTTGTAGAGTGTATCGCAGGGAAGTGTGAGTGAGTATTGCTTCCACAATTGCAAATCTGCTCCTGTCGTAATTGTTCCTGGAAAAGGTACTACCATCGAAAAACTGAAATTTTCAAAGTTACATTGCTGGGGTTAGTCACACAGAGTTCATTATTGTTTGGATTGGAAGAAGCTGGTGATGAATCACTGATATGACGGAACTTGGAACACGTAAGAAATTGAAGTCATGAACGCTGTGTATTCTGTAATATTTTGATTGGTCATATTGTTAGCAGGACTGCAAATGTCTATTAATTGTAGTATTGGCGTGTCATTGATTCTTTTGGGTTTTGGCCTATTAAATGCCAAAATGAAGTTTTCTTTTACTACCGATTTAGTTTATATGGTCTCTGTTTGATCAATCAAGATCATCCCAGATTAGACATCCTAATTTTCAATTAAGAAAGAGAAAAGGCAATATCATGTTTCACTATCCACAGAAAACAAAGAGAATCAAAGAGATCTTGCCTGTGGATGAGGCCAGGTCCACCTCTTTCACTGTTACTTATGGCTTGAAAATGAAGGAAAGCTGAGGCTATTGTGACTCCAAAAAGAAGAATAAACAGGATTAAACTGAAGATAAGCAGGATTATTCATATCTGACGACATTCCAATCGGTGGAAAATTGGGTGGACAAGCAGGAAACACCTATTAAGTCAGCCAGTAACAATTAGACAGCCATTAAAGTCCAACATCAAAGTCTGCTTAATTTAGATTTTGTGAAATATTTCCTCTACCTCTTTGGCAAATAAGTTGTCACTGTTGAAGTCAAGCCTGGGATTGACAGCAGCTAGTTCATTGATAGGAACTGTTGATTGTGATGATCACAAAGGAGAAGATCCAGTTGATTAACAATATGAAGTACTAACTCCTGAAACTGATAAGCATGTTAAATTATTACCTCTACTTGTCGTTGAAGAGATTGAACATAGTTGATGATTTGGTCAAGCATTAAAGCTTTTCCAGTGATCTTGTTGCACCCCGGTACTAAATCTTGCAAACACTTCATTCTCTCGCTGATTTTTTCCCTTCTAGCCTGAATAATTACAGCATAATCTGATTAAACTTTGTTCATAACATCTACCGATAACAAAGCCAGAAAACACTGAAACTGCAACTCACTCTTTCAGCTAAGCTATGACTATCAGTGGCTTGACCGCGGCGTGCTCGGACATGGATGTAATCAGGTTTTTGAACCTCAGAAACTTTTGAATTCTCTTTAGAAGTATCACCAGATGTTTCTCTGTTGTTATTGCTGTTACTTTTGTTGTTGTTGTTGTTTTGCTCTGTGATCTTTGAATCTCCCTCTTCAGCACAACCTTTCATCCGTTTGTCTTTGGCCTCATCTTCTGCTCCAACCTACCCATACCCAAAACAGAACTTTCATTAATGATCTAATTTATCTTTTAAGATCTTGTCCTTCTCTTTAATTTAACCAAATGTATCACACAAATAAGACACTTGTCTACTCAAAGCAGTAAATGAGTACATAAAAGAACAAACTTTGGCTTGAAAATTAGAACTTTTTAACACAAATTCCATACATACGTCGTTCGGCAGATAATCCCGCTTGATAATTGTTTGATCAACAACATCACCTGCAGGGGGAGTTGGATTGCTGGTCAAAGGGGCAAAAATATATACTGAATATGTTATAAATGTTTCAAAATTACTTTTGAATTTGCTACGCTAACTTTTGATAGTACATTATGTGCTTAGATAATAAATAATTGTTATATTCATTTATCAAATTGATAGATACAGTATATAACAAAGTATAAAGTGAAATCGCGGAACGAAGTTTGGCGCATTTATTTATTTATTTTCCATGTAAAACCATAAAACTTACTTGCTCTATCTGCCTCCGTCTCAAATTTCAGAAGTAACTGATTTGCTAGTTCATCTTGAATCTTTTTAGTGTCTGCTTTATCAGATACCTCATCCAAGAGCTGTTTTTTCTTGGCTTGCTGACCAACTTCTTTGACCAGCGTGGTTTTGCCAATGCCACCCATTCCGAAAACTCCAATAATGCCCACCTTAGTATCTGCTAAAGCGTTCAACACACCATTCAAAGTTGAGAGTCTTGATTCAAATTCCTCGTAATCTTTGTTCTTAAGCCGAATGTCTTCATGAGTGGTAGGAAGGGAAACTTCACTGCATGTTTCTTTTTCCTGCAGGAATTCAGTTACAGCCTCCACCTTTCTCGATGCTTTCCTGCTATTTTTGTAACAGGTGATCAAGTTGAAACATCGGCTGTTTGTTTTCTCTTGAATCAACTTGTCTGCTTCATCAATGATGGAATCCACGTCCCTCTGCCAGTCTTTAACCTGCTGTTTGATATTTTTCATGTTCTTTTCAGCTGCAACAACCTTATCCTTCGCCTCATCTCTCGCATCCTTCAGCTTTCCAATTTCTTTTTCGAGATCGCTAAAGTTGCTTTTGTAGTTGTACAAGTACATAAATGGACGCCCTATAGGAGCAGCTAAGCACTTTCCAACTTCTAAAACAGCATTCCCTGCAGTTTCTTCCATTCTCAACCCCTTTTCCTTTATCCTTCCTCAGAAAAAATAGAGCTGAACCAAAAAAAAAAAAAAATAATAATAATAATAAAACAAAACAGAGAAAACAACGGGACAACCAGGGAACAAAACCACAATAACAGAAAAATAGTGACAAGGAAATTATTCCAGCGAAATTTAGATGCAAAAAGTGGATAGAATCGGATTACAAGTTAAAATATGAAGTGATTTGGATATTAGTGCTTACTAAAAGAGAAGCAGGGGATCCAGATCCAGAAGAAGGGGAAGGAGTGAAAAATCTAGTGATCAACAAGTGAGTAAAAGTGTTTTCAAGCAAATACAAGGAAAGGTCTGGTTTTGGACTTTGTATGGAGAGAATTAGTAGAAGAAAATGAAAAAGGAAAGCGTACTCAGAGATGTCTATAGCAGAGGGTTGAAGTGATACAGGACAGTTCTGAATTTGAATGGTTTAATAAAATTATTTTGAAAGGCTAAAAATGTTTTGTTAGTCAACAAAAAGACAGCAAAGAAAGAAACATGCCAACAAACTTTTTTTTTTCTGCTTTATTCAACAAACTATTAAATTACTAAATCTATAAAAATGCACCAAAAAATACGACAGATCAAATCTTATTAAGTGTACAGCTGGAGAGCGAGATGAAGTTACCACCTTTAAAACCAAAGGTTCCAGTAGCAGACCTCGAGAGAGGAGGAGAGGCAGAGGCCCTACTAACCGAAGATCAAGGAGCCCAGCTTTGGTCATTCTACCACCGTGCTTTTTGGGGGAACATCAACTTTTGCAAGCAAGGGAAGTAGCACTTCTAGTGCACAACGTCAGTAGCAACTGGTGTTGGGTTGGGCTTACCTCATTCTCTCCCATATGGAGATCGGAGGTCAGTAGTCCAACAAATTAGGCCCAAAACAACTCCATCTTATCTTCATCTTCTTCATTGTCCAGCAGCCAAAAACGTGAGAGAGTGAGTGTTCTCCTCCAGTGGCTGTCCTTTCTAGCCAGCCATCATCCAGAGAGTGAGGCAAAAACAAACAGAAACGGAGAAGAAATATGAGTTTTTGAGTCTGTGAACAGTGTATCATCAAATCGTGATCTGGAGTTTGTTTGCCGCCCGATCGTTCTGATTTTTGAATATATTGTTCATGAGACACAACTCTACATTCTGAATGGTGGAGATCGGAATCCAAGCATTGCAAGGCAGTCAATTGTGGGTAAACCCGAAACTGCAGTTTTTATGTCTTTTGGGATTATTCTCTCCATAACTTAACCCCTGCATAATTTCCACAAGTATCAACACAAAATTTTGTTAGGGTTTTGGATACCACCAAATTACGAAGCAACAGGATACTTTCTTTGTCCATAAGGTATAAAATGCATTAACTAAAAACTCAACTTCTTTGTGTTTTGGACAGGAGGACACATTTCTGTTGTTCAAGCACTATTGGAAGAGCTGCCTGGAAATTTCTGACCAACCTGCCATGTGCAGATACCAAAACACTCCATGTTTAAGCAGTCCGAACAAATCTTAAAACAATTTAAATATCACAAAATAATTTAACATATATTTCAAAATAAGTTAAAATATGTTAGCATTACAAAATAATTTAACATATAGTTCAAGTGTTTACGGGAATAAGAAAATCCGGATAAAAGTAATTGACTAAATACTTACAACTTTCTTGTGAATATGTTGTATGGTAGTATTAACGTCACCCTCCCAACACTCCACAAAGTCATACCAAATCCGCTCTCCTTTGTCTAAGTTTGGTGTGCTTAAAACTCCTCCAGAGAATGTGTTCATATTGGGGCATCCAACCACACCTAAGTCTTCCAAAAGTGGGAATTTGAGTGTGTAATTCGCAGAGCAGAAACTTGTGAGACTCTTTAAACACCAAAGTGACAATTACTTCAATTTGTCGAAAACAATTTCATCATTTTCTGTATCTCCCTCATTTGATACTACTTCTGTCATCATTCCACAGTCATTTATTATCATTTTTTCGAGTCGCACTAGACTTTTGACTGTTGAAGATGATACCAACTATTACCAAGTTTATCAATCCATTACACCGCCATACGTTTAGACTTGTTAGACTTTCATAGGTTGCTGAAGATGGCAGTAGATTAATCAAAGTGTGGCAATCATAGACATCTAGCATTTCAAGATTTTGAATAATTGAGTCCGGATGAGAGTCTTGTTTCCAAATGTCCTTCAAATTAAAAAGTCCCCATAGCTCCAATTGTTTTATCTGTGTGAGCATCCCAGCACATTTCTCGTCTTCTCCACATGAAAAAATCTCTTTGTATGGACAAACTCTTAATATCAGTTTTTCAAGATTGTTAAACCCCTCAAGGATTTCAATTGGAAAGTGTGCGGAATCATCCTTGATGATCTCAAGAACTTTCACTTTGGAAAACTGATGTTCTGGAAATTGGTCTTGCCATATAGACGCAATGTTCTCTCCACTTAGTGTGATCAATTCCAAATTGGAGTTAACCTAAAAATCAACCGTATAAATCATATCAAAATTAATATTCTCTTTAACATTTCACATGGTATTTAATAATTTTGTGTATATATATATATTTTAAATCGGAAGCAAGCAGAAAAAAAATCTATCAACGATGTTGCTATCAAAATTAATATTCTCTTTAACATTTCACATGGTATTTAATAATTTTGTGTTGGATTGGGCTTACCTCTTCTCTCCCATATGGAGGTGAGTAGTCCAACAAATTAGGCCCAAAACAACTCCATCTTATCTTCATCTTCTTCATTGTCCAGCAGCCAAAAACGTGAGAGAGTGAGTGTTCTCTTCCAGTGGCTGTCCTTTCTAGCCAGCCATCATCCAGAGAGTGAGTCAAAAACAAAGAGAAACGGAGAAGAAATATGAGATTTGAGTCTGTGAACAGTGCATCATCAAATCGTGATTTGAAACTCGTTTGCCGTCCGATCGTTCTGATTTTTGGATATGTTGTTCATGAGACACAACTCTACATTCTGAACGGTAGAGATTGGAACCAAGCATTGCAAGGCATTCAATTGTGGGTAAACCCGAAACTGCAGTTTTTATGTCTTTTGGGATTATTCTCTCCATAACTTAACCCCTGCATAATTTCCACAAGTATTAACACAAAATTTTGTTAGGATTTTGCATAAGACCACCAAATTACGAAGCAGCAGGATACTTTCTTTGTCCATAAGGTATAAATTGCATTTAACTAAAAACTCAACTTCTTTGTGTTTTGGGCAGACACACTTCTGTTGTTCAAGCACTATTGGAAGAGCTGCCTGGAAATTTCTGACCAACCTGCCATGTACAGATATCAAACCACTTAATGTTTAAGCAGTCCAAACAAATCTTAAAACAATTTAAATATCACCAATACACAAGTGTTAACGGGAATAAGAAAATCCATATAAAAGTAATTGTTCACTGAATACTACCATTTTCCTGTGAAGATGTTGTATAGTAGTGTTAAGGTCACCCTCCCCAATTTTTCAGTCATACATAATATGCTCTCTTTGTCTAATTTGGTGTGCTTAAAACTCCTCCAGAGAATGTGTTCATATTGGGGCATCCAACCACACAAGTCTTCCAAAAGGGGAATTTGAGTGTAACTCCGAAGCAAAAACTTGTGAGACTTTTTAAATTTCCAGTGACAACAACTGCAATTTGTCGAAAACATTTCATCATTTTCTGTATCTCTTCATTTGATACTACTTCTGTCATCATTTCACAGTCAATATTCTCATTCGTTCGAGTCGCACAGACTTTTGGCTGTTGAAGAGATACCAAGTTTATCAATCCATCGCAGGCCACACGTCTAGACTTGTTAGACTTTCATAGGTCGCTGAAGATGGCAGTAGATTAATCAAAGTGGGGCAATAATTGACATCTAGCATTTCAAGATTTTGAATATTGAGTCCGAGAGAGTCTGTTTCCAAATGTCCTTCAAATAAAAAGTCCCCCTACTCCAATGTTTATCTGTGTGAGCATCCCAGCAATTTCTCGTCTTCTCCACATGAAAAAATCTCTTTGTATGGACAAACTCTTAATATCAGTTTTTCAAGATTGTTAAACCCCTCAAGGACTTCAATTGGAAAGTGTGCTGAATCATCCTTAATGATCTCAAGAAATTTCACTTTGGAAACTGATGTTCTGGAAATTGGTCTTGCCCTATAGACGTATGTTCTCTCCACTTAGTGTGATCATTCAATTGGAGTTAACCTAAAAATAACCGTATAAATCATATCAAAATTATATTCTCTTAACATTTCACATGGTATTTAATAATTTTGTATATATATATTTTAAATCGGAAGCAAGCAGAAAAAAATATTTATTTTGACGTAGACAAACTAGGAGTCATGCAAATAGCAATTGTACTATATAACTTTATTATGTCAAACTAATTTATTTATGTCTAGTAAGCATGAGCAAAGGCAATGGCAAGGCAATTAAGGAAATTGCCATAGGTTTCCTCCGAATTAGGATAGACAAAGTTAATAGTAATACAATGAATTTTACTATTATTATCTTCAATAAATTTTTAAACTATAAGATAAATATTACACCAAATAATTTTGGATTATGTAACTCATTATATTATCATGATACGAATAAAAATAACATTTCAACTTATTATTATCTAGAGCTGATAACTTCTTGTAATTCTCTATGTAATCCTGAATATACAATTCTAAGCATTTTTGTCCCACTCAAAGTGGAAAAATTCCACATGCACTCATATATGCCACCATTCGCCTTAAAACGCGCGTGTTCATTCCAAATGACACAGCCATTTAGAAAATTGTTGAGGGCACCTAAGTAATTTAAGAGACAACATCCCTCTTCTCTCTAAATAAAGGCGAAAGCTCACTCAAATCCCCAACCAGCAGCCTATTAAGGTGAAATGAATCTGCTTTTCCTCAAAATCTGTTGGTAGACAAGAGAGAGAGAAGGTAATCTGAGATTAACATGAAGTAATCTCTCTATCATATCTAAATATACTGAGCACCTTCTCCCCTCTTCGCAAACTCTTTCATCCATTTTTTTTTTTTTTTTCAACATTGAACCTCAAATTAAATATCAATTTTTCTATTGAATTGATGGTAGGTCATATCGTTGATGATGCAGCATTCACAGAGTAGAGAATGAATTACCTTTCATTTTTTGGGTTTTCAATTTTTTTTATTTCCAAATTTTTATAATTTCTTTACTTTCGGTTTTTTATTTTAATAAATGGTATTTCAAAATATAAATTTTAATGTAGACAAACTAGGGATCATGCAAATAGCTGTACTTTAATTTATGTCAAAATCTAATTTGTTTAGCATGAAATGGTCAGGACAAATTTTTCGGTAATACAAAGAAATTATTATTATTTACAATATATATTTATTATTTATTATCTTTTACAAGTTTTTAAACTCTAAGTTTTCAATATTTATGAATTTATTTACATTTAAATTTTAAATTTTAATATTAATAAACTTTAATTATATTGTCAACTATTCAAGTTTGAAGGGGAATAAGAAAATCAAAGAAAAAATACTTGTTAAAAGAATGCATACCTCTTCTTTGTACATATGTTGTATAGTTGTATTAAGGTCACCTTCCCAACACCATTCGTCTTTATCCTGCTCATTTTGTTGAACTTTCAGTAAACTTGGTGTGTTTAAGATTCCTCCAGAGAAAGACTTCATCTTGGGACAATGCTGGATAATTAATTCTTTCAAAGATGGGAAGTTCAATGTGTATTTCCTAGGGCAGAAGCATGTGAGACTGCTTAAATAGTTTAGTGACAACTTCTTCAATTTGCTGAAAACAATTTCATCTTCTACTGCCATATCTTTCTCATTCGATACTATTTCTACCATCATTTCGCAATATTCTATTTCCATTTCTCTCAACTGTACCAAATGTTTTGCCACCGATGGCATGACTATGTTTATCCATCCGTCGCAGAAACTTACTTTCAAAACTGTTAAATTTTTGAAAGATGTCGAGGATGGTAGCACATTTATCATTCTGTTACAGAAACTTACTTCTAAAACTTCAAGATTTTGAAGAACAGCGTCCAGTTTGAAGTCATTCCTCCACAAGTATTTCACATCAGAAAGACTCCTCAATTCCAAACTTTTTATTTGTATCAATGTCTCCGTACGTTTCTCATCCTCTCCACATGTGAATATTTCTTTGTACGAACCTTCTCTCAGTACAAGTTTTTCCAGATTATTCAATCTTTGAAGGATGCCAACCGGAATATTTGTAGATCTATCACCTTTGATCTCAACTGTACATCTGTTGAAGAAGTTTTCTGGAACTTGATGTTGCAATGTTACCATGTCGTCCACTCTGCTTAATGTTAATTCCTCCAAATTGGAGTTAATCTACAGATCAATTTGACAAAATCAAGTTGAAGTTGAAACTCTCTCAAACAATTCAACACATAAATATCAAGCAATCTTTATATAAAATAGGAATATAGAGAGATATATTTATTTAACAAGATATGTTTATTTTTTATGTTAGTTTATTTAGAAAAAGTTAAAGAAAGAAAAAAAACGACACTTACCTTTTGGACCAAGAAGAGGGATTGTTGCTCCCAAATATCAAGTTGACCCTTATTGTTTTCATGGAAGCTCATATTTTCTGAGGTGAATATTTTTATTTTGTCACAATTACACACTACCAACTTCTTTAATTGTGGCCATTCAGAAGTATGAACTCCAGGATAGAATGTTGCGAGTTCTGGTAAGTCTTCGAGTTGTAGGAAGGTTACTCGTGGAAAGATAAATGTAGGAGTTGCTTCTGCTCCTTTCTGAATAATCTCCTTTAAAACCCTACAATTGCGTACCTCAAGGTGTTCAAGCCGGTCAAAGCTTTTGACCATAGAAGATGAAAATACAAATTTTAGTTTTTCACATCCAACCACAATCAAGCGTGCCAAGTTTTGATAGCAATGAGATATTGTAGCTAGTTGACTATCCCAGATCATTTCAGAATTAACTGAATACAGTTCTAAGGCCTCCAAATTGGGGACAACAACCTGCACATAAACTATTTTTTGGTAAAATGATACAAAAAACATTCGTAAATCTTAAAAATATATATAGTACTAGGTTTATTTATTATATTTTTTTTTCTTTATTCATTGTCAAAAAGATTTTCAAAAGATTTTTTAAATAAATGAAAAACAGAATTATGGTTTTGTATATTAATGCGCTCTTGTAAGACAAAAATTATTATTTTTTTCTTATTATTATTAAGATAGAAAAAAGATCGTACCTTATATTCTGAAGTGAATATGTGCAGTCTGTGACAATTACGCACCTTCATCTTCTTTAACATTGGCCATTCTAAAGTGTGTTTACCAAGGTAGAAAGTTGTAAGTTCTGGCAAGTCTTCAAGTTTTAGAAAGGCTACTCGGGGAAAGATAAATGTATCAGTTGCTTCTGCTCCCTCTTCTTTGACAATAATCTCCTTTAATTCCTTACAATGCCTTATCTCAAGGTGTTGGAGTTGCTCAAAGCTTTTGATTATCAGAGATGGAAATAAATATTTTAATTTTTGACAGCCATGCACAATCAAGCTTTTCAAATTTTGATAGCCACAAGATATTGTCGGAAGTTGGCTGTCCCAGATCTTTTCAGAATTGATTGCTCTAAGTTCTAAGGCCTCCAAACTAGGGAAAATAACCTGCTCAAAAGTGTTGATTTTTGTTTCAGTATTTTGCCATATGAAGCCGAGAAACAATAGTATATGACATGCCATTAATGTTATAAAGCTCTCTTTTGTGTATCAATCATGGAAATATTTATCACAATATGCCATCTGATAAGACAGCATACTATATAGGCACACAAATTGTATCTCCAAAGTTAGTTTTAAACGTCTAAACATTGACAACAAATATTTAGTAAAGATATTTAACTGAAATTTTAAATCACTATAAGGATTGAGCAAAAGGATAAGAATAATATAAAGAAAATATAGACAAATTACCTTTTTGTTGAAAATTGGTGTGACAGTATCAAGTAGCTCATCCTCGGAATAGATTTCATTGGACTGCAAATTAATTGATGATTCCACCTGTCTGGTTTGCAATGTTGAAGGTGTATTTGGTTTTGAGTAGAAGCTTGCAATTCTTGGAAGATTAATCAAAGTCAAGAAGCGTAATTGAAAGAATTCAATCTTATTAATCACTTCATTCTTTTTTACTCTGTCTTCTCTTTCAACAGCAAAAATCTCATTCATATTCTCACAGTCTTCCACCCTAATTCTTTGAAGATGTGGAAGGCTTCTACTAGCATTGGAGAATGAGAAGATATTTTCCAATTTAGCACAACTTTGAACTTCTATAACCTTTAAGTTGTAGAAAGACTTTGTTGTGGGTTGACCATAACATATCTTTTTCAAGTTAGTCAAATTGAAAAGAATCAGAGACTCCAAGAGGGGGAAGGCAACAAAAGGTATGCACTTTGTTGAGTCAACAATGCACATGATGTTAGGATTATTATGGACATGGAGATATTTCAATTGTGAAAAACCCTCCTTGTCTAATTCATAAACATCATTCTTGATACCCTCCAATTTGTCTAAGCATAAGAATTCAACATTCTTGAAGCACTGAAATTGCTCTGGCCAAATTTTTATGACAGAACTGAATTTCAGTTTCAGCGTTCGTAATGAGGCCTGATCATCATACGAAAAGCTCTCAATATACATCCACTTCCCATCATCACCATCTATGAACCCCGGACCATATCTAGACAACTCATCTCCTATCGATATTTTGTATCTTTCCAACTTTTTGGAAAACAAGTCTTTTGGCAAAATCTTATCATCGGAAATGTTTATTTCTAAAGCTGTCAGTTGAGACAAATGCTTCAACTCCTCAAGTGCTTCAACCTTCCATACTATAGAGCATCCAGTCATATACAATTCTTCTAATCGCAATAAGCATGATATAATATTTGGTGCGATAACTTGTAGATTTCGACAATTACTTAAATCTAACAACCTTAGTTGACTCAAGTTACCTATTTCTCCTGTCAATTTCTTAATCTTACAGTGTCGCAAGCTAAGAATTTTTAGGTTTCTCAACTCTCCAATAATTGTTATATCTGCAAAATTGCCATAATTCAAACATAATGTTTGAAGATTTATTAGAAGACTAAGAGACGACGGCAAGGACAACACCTTCATGTGAAGTAAACTTAGAACTTTGAGGTTACCCATCCCTACAAAAAATTCCTCAGGGATTTTGAAAGAAGAACCCTTCATCCTCATACTGAAAAATTCAAGTTTCGGGCAATCCAAACCTTCAGGCCAAAGCTCACTAATCACACTAGTATCAGCTAGCGAGATTTTTGAGCACTTTTTCAATTCATCTTTATTACTCCATTCCCTCTCCATGTTGTTTCGCTCAGTAAATACATGTTGATCTTTATATGCAATTGTTATGACAACTGCACGAACAACGTCATGCATAGAAAAATGTTCATTGTTTTGCCCATCAAGTAACAAACAGGCGTCCTTCAGTTCACAGACAAGACTTTCTAGTCTATCTCGTGCTTGTTCCAGCGTACAAATAACTCCTTCAAGAATATCCAAGCCCATAATGTATTTGAACACGTCTGAAATGGTAGTATCATTTACCATTAGACTACAAATTAAAAAAGTTCTCTTGAGTTCATCACCTTTTAGATAATTGTAACTCAATGCTATCTTTGAGTATTCCTTTTCCAGTATCCCTGCAAACTTTGTTGGGGAAGGCATCTTCAATTCCCGTAACGCATCCTTCCATTGAGATCGAAGTCTCTTGTTCCTTAACGCTCTTGCTATTGTAGTAATGACGATCGGCAAGCCTCTGCATTCCTTACATACGTCGTTTGGCAGATAATCCCGCTTAATAATTGTTTGATCAACAACATCACCTGCAGGGGGAGTTGGATTGCTGGTCAAAGGGGCAAAAATTGTGACAAATAATAAAATATGTAAGAAAATGTGAAAATTCTGTAACTTTGATTACCCGCCATCTTTTTAAACAGGCTCCAAGCTTCTTCTTCAGTTAAAAAACCCACCTGGAAATTCTTTACAGAATCCATACTCTGTAACACATTAAGGTCTCTTGCTGTCAACAATACTTTACATCCCCCACGATCATTTCCACAAGGAATTGCGAGAGCCTCCAAATTTAATTCTTCCCAGATATTATCTAAAATTACAAGGATTTTCTTATCTGTCTTCAATCTTGCATACAACTTGCTTGCTCTTTCTGCCTCCGTCTCAAATTTCAGACTTAACTGATTTGCTAGTTCATCTTGAATCTTTTTAGTGTCTGGTTTGTCAGATACCTCTACGAAAATCACCTCATCCAAGAGCTGTTTTTTCTTGGCTTGCTGACCAACTTCTTTGACCAGCGTGGTTTTACCAATGCCACCCATTCCGTAAACCCCAATAATGCCCGCCTCAGCATCTTCTACAGCGTTCAACACACCATTCAAAGTTGAGAGTCTGGATTCAAATTCCTCGTAATCTTTGTTCGTAAGCCTAAGCCGAATGTCTTCACGAGTGGTAGGAAGGGAAACTTCACTGAATGTTTCTTTTTCCTGCAGGAATTCAGTTACAGCCTCCACCTTTTTCGATGCTTTCCTGCTATTTTTGTAACAGGTGATCAAGTTGAAACATCGGCTGTTTGTTTTCTCCTGAATCAACTGCTCTGCTTCATCAATGATGGAATCCACTTTCCTCTGCCAGTCTTTAACCTGCTGTTTGATCTTTTCTACGTTGTTTTCAGCCGCAACAACCTTATCCTTCACCTCGTCTCTTGCATCCTTCAGCTTTCCAATTTCTTTTTCGAGATTGTCAAAGTTGCTTTTGTAGTTGTACAAGTACATAAATTGACGCCCTATAGGAGCAGCTAAGCACTTTCCAACTTCTAAAACAGTATTCCCTGCAGCTTCTTCCATTCTCAACCCCTTACAGAAAAAATAGATCTGAACCCAAAAAAAAAAAATAATAAATAAAACAAAACAGAGAAAACAACGGGATAACTAGGGAACAAAACCACAATAACAGAAAAATAGTGACAAGGAAAATATACCAGCGAAATTTAGATGCAAAAAGTGGATAGAATCGGATTACAAGTTAAAATATGAAGTGATATGGATATTACTGCTTACTGAAAGAGAAGCAGGGGATCCAGAAGAAGGGGAAGGAGTGAAAAATCTAGTGATCAACAATCACAGTAAAAGTATGTTCAAGCAAATACAAGGAAAGATCTGGTTTTGGACTTTGTTTGGGGCGACTTAGTAGAAGAAAATGCAAAAGAAAAGCATACTCAGAGATGTCTATAACAGAGGGTTGAAGTGATACAGGAAATTTGTGAATTGTGAATTTGTGATCTCATGTGCTCACTAGTAACATTAACATGTGTGTTAAATGGTTCAAAACCAAAGATAATTTTATTAAAATTATTTTGAAAGACTCAAAATGTTTTGTTAGTCAACAAAAAGACAACAAAGAAAGCGACATTCCAATGAACTTTCTGCATTATTCAGCAGATACCATTAAATCACTAAACCTATAAAAGTACAGTAAAGCAAAGAAATTCACCAAAAAATATCAAATATTAATTGAACTGTTTCTTGCTTTTCTTTGGTAAATATCAAAAGTAAAAGTCTTCTTAAGTAAGCTGAAAAAACAAAATGTTGAAAGCAACAGGGCACTAATCATGAACATTGAGCCAAAAGTAGAAGGTGTAAATTCCACAATGAATAAAGTAAAAATGGACTTTGCCAAACTTTATAATAAAGTAATAATACATTAAAGTGGTAGTCTTTATCTTTCATCATCAATAATTGAAGAGGGCACACTGTTTAAGATTCCCTAACAGATACATCACATCTTCACTGTATGGTAGAAGCAAATTGATGCATGCGACCAAAGTTAATTTAGGGCATGTTTAGCTTATTATTTCTAAGTATATTCATAATTATATTCTCTAAATAATGTTTGGGATATTATTCTAGAAATATTATCCTATTTTTTTAATTATTTTTAAACCCTATAAAGTTATTAATTACATTAAATATCTCCTAAAAAAAGGTTTAAAAATTAGGAAAAACACTCCCAAGACCAATACTTGCCAGATTCCGACAACCACCATCGGTGGTAGCCAGAATCTGTACAACGGCCTACCTGTCGATCAGAAATGATCTGAAGTTCACCGATCTGGCCTTTTTCGGCTAGATCCACCATGGATTTAGCCGTAACGACGGCCAAATCTTGGCCATTATTGACCGAAAACGACGGCCATATTTTTGGCAATCATTTTGGTTTTTTTTTGCCGTCGCGGCCACAGCAGGCCGTGGATCTGGCCTTTTTCGACCAGATCCGTGGTGGATCTAGTCGGAAAATGCCATAACGACGCATTACGACACAGATATGACCGGTCTGTGTCGTAACGCGATTTCTCGGCCAGATTCCGACGGTGGTGGGGGTGTTTTTGTTATTTTATACATTAGGACGTTTAATTAAATTAGCAAACCTAAGGGTTTTTTCATACGTTTTTAAATTTTACCTCGTAATACTCCCTTATCCAACTACTCAATATTATTCCCAAAATCCTATCCAAAATAATAAACCAAACGCACCTTTAATGTTTTAGTTGGTTTCGTCTCTATCCACATTCATTACTTCCATTTCCATCGTTCCATGGAAGGTAAATTAAGCATGGTCCTGATGAAATTAATATTAGAACGTCTTGATATAGAATAATTAATACATTATTATTCTCTTCTCTAGTCAAGATGTCTTGATATTAATTTTATAAAAAATCATACTCATCCATAATAATATTTTATAATTTAGATTTAATTATTTTATAGTTTAGATTTAGTAGTATAAGTCAAACTTTATTATGTGATTACTTTTATATATAAAAAGAAAAAAAAAATTTGGTATCTGTCATTGTAATAATAATTATATATAGTTATATATTAATATATATATATATATATATATATATATATATATATATATATATATAATTATATATATAATATACAATTAAAGCAAAAATTGTGAGTCTTTAAGTTAGCTTAAAAAACAAAATATTGAAAGCAACAGGCACAATCAATGAACATTACAAATTTAGATAATATCATCATTTATCTTTCATTTACATTTACATTTTAATTGAATATTTTATAATTTCAATTATTTATTTTAAATTCAGAATAAACATAATAATAAAAATAAGATTATAATTATTCTTAGCAAGGATGATGAATGATTAAATTTATGCTCATCAATGATATTTAATTTTCTATGTAAATATGTCCTCTTAGAAACTAATTGAAAATAAACAACCAGCCTAGGGAGCAAAATCAGGTCAATTTTGGCCATATCTCACCAATGCTAGCGTTGGATTCTAAATCAGATCTTACCAATATCTGTATTGGTCTTAGGTTAGATCTCACCAATACAATGTCGAAAACCCTCCACATCACTTCGAAAATCTCCTCTTTTCTCTAGACCAAAATTCCAAGATTGTGAGTTTTTCTTTTTTTTTTTAAAGAAAAAAAGAAGTTAATCAATTTAGAGATAATTAAATTTTAAGGGTTTAATGCCATTTTCCTCAGGTTTTATTGAATAAAATTCCCCTTCAAATAATATTTACCCCTACCATCAAATTTATTATTAAATTTTTATCGTCACCCTTGATTTATTAATTTTACTTCCATATGCTTTTGTTATACATGCTATTGCAGTAATGTGTGTTTCTTTATGGTTAACTTAAAGTTGTAGATGTAAAAAGTGGATGGTATTGGCTACAAGTTAAAATGTTTCATTTGTCAAATTTTATTCTGTATATATTTTAGGATATGATTATAAGAATGTTTTTGGTATATTTTCTAAAAATAATTAGAGTATTCTTAAACCCCTAAGTTTGTTAATTTAACTAAACACCCTCTATAATAAAAGTTTAAAAACTGACAAAAACACCCATATCCACCCAACTATTGCCGATAGCTAGCCACCACCGTCGGACGGTGGTCGTAAGACCCTGAGATGGTGCATGACCGGCTAGATCTAGTCGATCGTGCACCAGTCTAACCTTTTTCGATCATATCTATGTGGATTTAGCCGAAAATAACTAGATCTACAACCACAAATCTGGTTGTTGACAATTGTCATATCTTGGCCGTCAACAACTAGATCTTTTACTTAACAAAAAAAAAAACCAGATCCTTAGTCGTAGATCTAGTCAAATCTATTGTAGATCTGACCAAAAAAGGACAAATTGATACATGAACGGTTAGATCCAATCAATCGTCCATCCTTACAATGTTGGTGGCCAATGGTGGCCACTGACAAGTGATAGTGGCTTGGGTGAATGAATATGTTTTTGTTAATTTTAAAACTTTTATTGAAAAAGGTAATTGTTAATGTTTTGATTTGAATAAAATATAATTGAATTTTAACTAAAATTGTGAATATTAAAATAAGCGTGCATTTGGATAGGATAATGGAAAAAAAAAAAAATGAAACAAATGGGCCGATTGGATATTAGTGCTTACCGGAAGAGAAGCAGGGTAGAAGAAGGGGAAGGGGTGAAAAATCTGTAAAATTACAGTAAAGGAAAGAAATGCACCAAAAAAATATGTTAGATCAAATATTAATTAAACTGTTTCTTGCTTTATTTTTTTTTTACTTTTTTTTTTGAAGAAGAAAGATTTGGTAAATATCAAGTTTAAGTCTCCTTAAGTAAGCTGAAAAAACAAAACGTTGAAAGTAACAAGGCACTATCATGAACATTGTGCCAAAAGTAGGTGTAAATTCCACAATCAACAAAGTAAAAATGGACTTTGCCAAACTTTATAATAAAGTAATAATACATTGAAGTGGTAGTCTTTATCTTCCATCATCAATAATTGAAGAGAGCACACTGTTTAAGATTCCCCCAACAGATATACATGTCTATCATCATCTTTCACTGTATGGCAGAAGCAAATTGATGCATGCGACCAAAGTTAAAGTGATGACCACAAAAATAATTTACTGTTTTAGTTGGTTTCGTCTCTATCCACGTTTCCCAAACAGCAAAAGACAATAAAAATTAGTGGGCTCCATTAGTTATTCTTCACTTTCCCATACTGTCCTTTGAAAATTAATAATCAAGGTGGCTGGTACATCCAACGGTCAGATATTGTCTACTACAATAGGCCCACTTGATAATGATTCATCTAATATAAGACCCACTTGCTGTAGCCCAAACCAGGACTTTGATTATAGTGGGTCCACTTGAGGGGGCGAAACACGATGACAACTTGCAGTCAAGTCCAGGACCCGAGAATGACCCAACAGCTCACGGATCAATTGAAGTCGGTTCCACACATCAAGTGGTTAATATCAGTCCAAATTAATCTAACAGAATAAAGGACCCTTCCATTAACCTCTCTTTCTTTTTGTAACAAACCAGCAATACGCTCTCTCTCAATAAACAAAATAAAGGAGACTAAACTTCACAGCATCAATCATTAATTTAGTACTCTAAATTACTTAATAACCTATCACTAAGATCCCTCACTTAAAATGCAGATACTCAGATAAAAAATCAAACTTAAAACTATGCATTTATCCGCACCTCCTAACCCTTCTTAGAGATATAGAACAAAACTTGTATTATATACTATATTTTTTGCGGGGTGATTGATTTCATAATTAGATATAACATTATATCTTAGAAGAAAACATTTTAATAAAAGATATTAGAAAATTCAAAGGAGTTATTTTTCTAACCTTATTACTCTGTAAACATTAAGTTTCTGTTTGGTATGATTTATTCAAATATAGCTTATATGTTTTGATACATAACAAGAAATCAAGTCAAATTTATAAAATAAAATAAGAATACTTTTGAAAAAAGATCTTATAGGATTTTTTAAGCTTCTCTCACAAGCTGTAAAATAGCTTATTTAAAATTTATAAGCATATTTGAAATACAATCAACCAGTCTAAAAAATTTTAAAAGTATTTATAACTTTAAATAAACTCTTTTAATTAATAAATAAACCCAATCAAATAGGTTCTAAAATAAAGACTGCTGGTATAACCCAAATCGTCCCTATCTCAAATACATAATCCAACCACTGGCGGACCCAAGTCGAAGAGAAAAGACACTCGGGCCCCCCTAAAATTTGAAACTTTTGTTAGGCCTAAGTGTTTTAGTTTATTACATTTGTACCCCCTTAAGAAATTAATTTCGTTCCTTTTTTTTCTTTTCCTAGCTCCTTAAATTTTGTAATCTCAATAAGTATTTAAATATTCATGCAAATACAAGGAAAGATCTGGTTTCGGACTTTGTTTGGAGAGACTCAGTAGAAGAAAATGAAAAAGAAAAGAGACAAAACATTAAAAGCAATAAGGCAATATCATGAAAATTGTGCTAAAATTGATGAGGGCAAACTGTTTACGGATATATATCACCATCTTGACAGCTCATATGCTGGACAACAATAATTTCAGTCATTTATCGCCAACATTAATTATTACAGCTAGGTTGGTTTTAATAGGGGTTCTGGCAGAGAGCCAGTACGTAATTGTAATAATGAGAAACAGCTATATCCGTCAATTCTCGCTGGAAAGCCTCAACGTTCTTGGATTGACATTTTCTTTCTTTTTTTTTTTTACAGAAATATTGTTGTACCTAAAATATTATTTTTATCTAGAGAGAAAAACAAAAAAATGTTTTAGCTGGCTTCATCTTTAGTCAAAATTATATCAGAACGTCTTAATTAAAATAGGCCTCGATTATTTTGAGATTTTTAGTTTTGCAGTTAAAATTGGTAACTATCATTGACTTGGTAGTCTTCTAAGTTAGCTAAAAAAATAAAATATTAAAAGCAATAGACACAATCAGTGAACCTTACAAATTTCAGATATATATCTTCATCTTATCTTTCACTTATTTTTAATATTGAATATTTTATATATTTAATATAAAATAATTATTAATCCCATTTATATATTGCCAACATATGCTCATCAAACAATGACGTTTAATTTTCCATGCATTTATGTTTAAGTTAAGGGAGGGAAAACCATGGATATCAAATTGTATATCGTATCATGTGTGAAGAATTTTAATTTTTTTAAATCTTGTTTCACATATTGTATCGTATTATAAGATACGTTTTTTTTTTAAATAAATAAAATAATCAAAATTTTCTAAAAATTAATATTATCTCTAAAATTAATTAAAGAATTTTATGGTATTATTAACTTTAAATTATGGTATTACATAATCAAAATTGATCACAAATTTAAGAATTTATATTATTTTCTCTCAACCATTTATATCATTTTCAAGATCAATGTCAATATCTATAGGTGCGTTTGGTGTAGTATTTTAGATAGAATTTTGGGGATAGTATTGGGTTGTTGGATAGGGGAGTATTACGAGGTAAATTTTAAAAATTTATGAAAAAGCCCTTATGTTTACTAATTTAATTAAAGACCCTAACATATAAAATGATAAAAACACCCCCACCACCTGCAGTGCCAGATTTTGGCCACCACCGCCGGAATCTGGCCGAAAAATTTTGTTACGGCACAGACCGGTCGGATCTATGCCGTAACGCGTCATTATGGCTTTTTCCGGCCAGATCCACCACAGATCTGGCCGAAAAAGGCCAGATCTACGGCCTGTTATGGCTGTTGACGGCCAGAAAGGCCAAAACAATGGCCATCTTTGGTTGTCAGTGACGGCCAAAGATGTGGACATCATTTTTGGTCAACGACGGCTATTTCTTTGGCCGTCAGATCGGTGAAATTTCTGCCATTTATGGTCGGAATTTAGGCCGTTGTACAAATTCCGGCTATCACCGACGGTGATTGTCGGAATCTGACAAGTAGGGTTGATGGGGGTGTTTTTGTTAATTTTTAAACTTTTTTAGGGGGTATTTAGTAAAATTAATAACCTTATGGGGTCTAAAAGTAATTAAGAAAAATAGGGTAATATTTCTGGAATAATGTGCTAAACATTATTTGGAGAATAGGATTGAGAATATGGATAAAAATAGGGAGCCAAACGCACCCTATATCTCCATTTGTATTATTATTATCATGTAAAATGGGCAACATATGTTCCTCTTCACTTTCTCAATGCAAAATAGGTGAATTTAGACAGGTTTTAATAAATCGGGTTGAGTGACCCAGTTCTGACCCTAAATTTTTTGGGTCTTAGGGTCAAATTAATAAAATTGTATTNGTTAAGGGAGGGAAAACCATGGATATCAAATTGTATATCGTATCATGTGTGAAGAATTTTAATTTTTTTAAATCTTGTTTCACATATTGTATCGTATTATAGGATACGCTTTTTTTTAAAATTAAATAAAATAATCAAAATTTTCTAAAAATAATAGCATCCCTAAAATTAATTAAAGAATTTTATGGTATTATTGACTTTAAATTATAGTATTACATAATCAAAATTGATCACAAATTTAAGAATTTATATTATTTTCTCTCAACCATTTATATCATTTTCAAGATCAATGTCAATATCTATGAGTGCGTTTGGTGTAGTATTTTGGATAGGATTTTGGGGATAGTATTGAGTTGTTGGATAGGGGAGTATTACGAGGTAAATTTTAAAAATTTATGAAAAAGCCCTTAGGTTTACTAATTTAATTAAAGACCCTAACATAAAAAATGATAAAAACACCCCCACCACCTGCAGTGCCAGATTCCGGCCACCACTGCCGGAATCTGGCCGAAAAATTTTGTTACGGCACAGACCGGTCGGATCTATGCCGTAACGCGTCATTATGGGTTTTTCCGGCCAGATCCACCACAGATTTGGCCGAAAAAGGCCAGATCTACGGTCTGTTATGGCTGTTGACGGCCAGAAAGGCCAAAACAATGGCCATCTTTCGTTGTCAGTGACGGCCAAAGATGTGGACATCATTTTTGGTCAACGACGGCTATTTCTTTGGCCGTCAGATCGGTGAAATTTCTGCCATCTATGGTCGGAATTTGGGCCGTTGTACAAATTCCGGCTATCACCGACGGTGGTTGTCGGAATCTGACAAGTAGGGTTGATGGGGGTATTTTTGTTAATTTTTAAACCTTTTTAGGGGGTATTTAGTAAAATTAATAACCTTATGGGGTCTAAAAATAATTAAGAAAAATAGGGTAATATTTCTGGAATAATGTGCTAAACATTATTTGGAGAATAGGATTGAGAATATGGATAAAAATAGGGAGCCAAACGCACCCTATATCTCCATTTGTATTATTATTATCATGTAAAATGGGCAACATATGTTCCTCTTCACTTTCTCAATGCAAAATAGGTGAATTTAGACAGGTTTTAGTAAATCGGGTTGGGTGACCCAATTCTGACCCTAAATTTTTTGGGTCTTAGGGCTAAATTAATAAAATTGTATTAATTTATATCGATATTTTTAAGAATATGTATCGTATTGTAGGATATATATCAACGTATCAAAAGATTTAGGATATACTCTCTGATATATATCGTTAACAACCTATATTAAATTATATCGTATAATATGTATCGAGTATCGTAACTTGTAATCATGGAGAAAACTACTCAATAAAATATATTTTTCCCTTATCCTCTAGCCTGCGAAAGAAACGAATTGAAAATTAAACTACCAGTCCATTTAGGAAATCTAGAATTAATAGTGATGAAATATCTGATTGACTGATGCGGAAAAATAGAATTAAAAAAAAAAATTAAGTAATATATCTAATCTCTGATTGGTTAGTTTCTTGACTTTTCGAACACGTGGAATCCGTTGACTCGTGGAATAACACGCTTCAGAAGAGAGGAAAGCAAACAAGAGTTTTTTGTTTATTGGTGGCGGGGGCCACTCGTGGAAAGGAGAGACGAATGTTCGTTGTGTAGAGTTAGTGAGGAGGGAGTAAAGGTCCACTAGGCCAATGTATTTTAGCAAAAGTCCAAACCCAGTGGTGGTTGTGTAGATGTAACGTTGAAATCAGTGACTTGGATTGAACTATCATATTATATATTTTATGGTCTATGAATTGTGGCTTTTTTTTTAGGTTTTTATGTTTTATTAAAAAATTTGAAAATTATTTGGCTTGTTAAGTATAAATTTGATAAATTGGGTCATATTTAAGTTGTTAAAGACTTATATTAAATAGTAATTTCTGGACTTAATATAATTCTTTTAGAAATCTAACGAAAATGATTATTAGGGTTTTTTTTTATAGGAACGGATGATTTTTTTATTATTATGCCAAAAATCTGGAAGTCAACTGTAATAACGTTTAGACAATACGAAGATGAAGGTACAAAAATATTATATCATAGAGGATTAGAATAGAAAGTCAACATTTTGAAGACAATAAAATGCTAAACAAACTTACTAAAGTGAAGATAATAGTTGAAAGAAAGATGGTAGCTACATGACCAAGGCGGGATTCTGAAATGTAAACCACAGCAATTCCCAAACACTTTGAGAGTCCATCCTGAATCCTGAATGTTCACTAGTGCTCATTAAGAGACTAAACTTAACAAAATATCTAGTATAGTTAACAACATCAGTCATCAATTTTGTATAGTTAACTTAACAGCATAAATATTTATGTTGTGTAAATTTACAGATTTTGAAACAAGCAATAACTGAATCAATCCACTCATTAAGAGAAACTACAACAAGCATTGGAATACAAGCTTCAGTCTTGCAAAATCCATTGAGTGCTCTATCTCATCTCAATATTGGCCTTGTAAATTACTTAATAAATAGATATTGAGTACTTTATTAGAAGGCAAATTGAATTATTTATAAAGTCATAGATTAACTACTGTGAATATCAAAATATAATTAAGAACTTCTACTAGACTCAAATGTTATTTATGCCAAACCTAAGGGATGAACTTGTAACTATCCCATTGAACTTACACCTTTCATTTTATAATTGGATTTATATCTCTTTATTATAAGTGTATTTTCAAATCATTGACATGTCAACCGGAGTTGGGTAGTATGGTTTCAGTTTGTTTTAAATAATTCTTTTCAGTAGTACTACGCATATACCATTTGCATTAAAATGCCTCGATATCACGTAATACAGTGTTACTCTTCAAATAAAAAATATTTATTGGTAGGATGTCTTTTTTTTATTATTTTTTTTAACCAAGATATTCAGACTAGTTTATGCGTACATCAATTAATCATCGGAGGAGACTAGTGCAACAATCTACCATTAAGGTCTCCCACTTAAATCGTAAATACACAAATAAAGAATCACACTTAAGACTATATGCCTATCCACATCTCTTAACCCCTCTTAGAGATATAGGACAAACATATGTTATATACTATATTTTTAGCGAGATGGTTGGTCTCATAATTAGATGTAACATTATATCTTGGAAGAAAACATTTAATAAAAGATATTAGAAAATTCAATCCCCTATTTTTCTAACCTTATTACTATCTAAATATTAAGTTTCAATTTGGTAAGGTTAATTCAAATATAGCTTATATGTTTTAATACATAATAATAAATCAAGTCAAATTTATAAAATTTCTAGAATGAAAATACTTTTTATTATGCTTAAAAAATCAAGGATGACGTGAGCTTACATCAGCAGGAACCAATAAGAGTTCATAAAGATTTTGCATCGTCTAGGAGCTGCCACATCACCCTAAAACAAAGATGATATGGCTATCATCAACCAGTAGATTCAGATTTTTGTCTATGAGTGAATAGGGACCGCACACCTGTCTAAGCCCTGTATAATTTAAGGATATTTCATAAGTTATCAACCAATAAGACGTAAGAAACGACTTGCATGACACCTACCCACTTGCAGACTTGTAACCATTATCTTGAATTCAACAGTTATAAATAGAGGACTCCCCCTCTCAAATTCAAGATCTCTAATTTTCATAACAATCAATAGCAAAGCTGAACGAATAGAGAAGCAACAGGAACAAAATAATAATAGTTAACAAAAACAAACAGTAAACAAAGAATGTAATACGCGCGATTTATCCTGATTCACCCAATGTAGGTACGTCAGCTGAGTCAATATATTGCAATAGCCTCACCTCTCTCGTTTACAATGAATGTTCTCACACCCATAACAAGAGAAAAGAATGTTTATATACAGGTTTAAGGGAGTAAACCTAGTTTTACAAGAATTCCTATTCCTAAGCCCAACCCAAAAAGGAATTAATAACTTAAAAGGAATCCTACAGCGGTTATACATGGAAAAGCCCAAAACCGCCTACGGGCTCGGGGGCGCTGCCCCTGCGATCCCCGCCCGCTCACCGGGGAGCGGGGCACCCGCCTGCTGTCCGGGCAGCGGGACCCCCGAGTGCATCTCCGTTACCCATTAATGCTGAAGTAGTCGACAACTCCAACAAAGATAACCTAATAAAAAGAGACTGAATTAGCATTCTCTTTGAATATACAATCATTATACCTGTGTTCGCTATTCACTGTACGCGACCTCTTGTAATGTATTTATATAAAAGAAATAATGGATATAAGAATCACTTTAAGTATCCAAATCACTATAAAATTCTCCCTACCTTATTTATTATTAGGTATTTGCATTCAATTGTGTTTATAACCTTGTTCTAGCTCTCATAATTAATCATGTGTAATTTCTAAGATCTACTTAATATTTTACATGTGTGAGATCGTTAGTGTCAAAATCAAACATCAATGTTTTTAAAGAAAAAAATATCTTATAGGATTTTGAGCTTCTCTCGCAAGCTAACTAGCTTATTAAAAATTTATAAGCATATCTGAAATGCAAGCAAATAGTGTAAAAAAATTTTTTATCACTTTAAATAAGCTCTTTTGATTAATAAATAAATCCAATGAAATAGGCTCTAAAATAAAGAGTAAAGCAAAGAAGAAGAAAGATTAATTGAGCCCTTTTTTTTATTTTTTATTTTTTTTGGGGGGAAGAAGAAGAAAGTTTTTGTAAATATCAAAGGCCTAAGTCTTCTTAAGTCAGCTGAAGAGACAAAACATTAAAAGCAACAAGGCAGTATCATGTGCCAAAACTTTCTATTAATACATTGAAGTGTTTACAGATACATATATCACCATCTTGACAGCTCATGCTGGGCAATAATTTCATTCATGTATCGTCACGATTTCAAACATTAATTATTACAGCTAGGTTGGTTTTAACACTGGTTCTGGCAGAGAGCCAGTACATAATTGTAATAAGGAGAAACAGCTGTATCCGCCAATGCTTTCATCATTTTCTTTGCTCTTGGTGGAAAACCTTCGAACTTCGAAGTTCTTCAATTGACTTTTTCTTCTTCTTTTTTTTTTTTTTTCCAAAAATATTGTTGTACCTAAATATTATTTTTATCCAAAGAGAAAAACTAAAAATGTTTTAGTTGGTTTCGTCTCTATCGACATTCATTGCTTCCATTTCCATTGCATAACATATTGCTACCAAGCTGCACCCAAATTCAATGCCAACGGAAAATAGTCAAACCTTGCTGCTGAAAAGTTCCAGCTCACAGTCAAAATTTGCTGCTAAGTTCTGAGAAAGTAAATAGTAAAGATCCTACGATCAGCATCTTTCGTGGTGTGTTTGTTCTTATACAAAAAAACGGTTGAGATAAACAATCACAGGGTTGCCGATTGTAACCATAAAAGGAGTTGATTGATGAATAAAAAAAAAAAAAAAAAAAAAAAAATTCCTCAAAACTTTAGCTGCGTTCTTGCTTTCTCTGTGTTCTTGGAAGTTAATTTCATTGTTCTTGGATTATTGTTACAGACCCTCGACCGCTAAAATTATCATTTATTGGAATGGCTACTTGTGGGGACAATTTCCTCATTCGAATCAAATTAATAGCGACTTTATAAGGATACTTATATAACTTCCGCTTCACTTTTTAATAAAAGCATCCATTAATAGCCATATGTAAGGACAAGATAGACATTTACATTTCTTTATAAGGGTATTTTGGTCCATAAATTTCTAATTTCAATTACTATAGTTTTTATGTTTTGGGGTTACCAGTTTTGTGGGTTACAGGGTATTTGCTATTAAACCAAGAAAGCGCTAGTAGAAAAAAAGCAGATTAAAAAAACTCAAATTAATTTAAAAAAAAAAAAAGGAGATCAAATAACTTTACCCACTCTAGGTTTGGCAGAACTCCATTGGTACCCTTGATTTAAAAAACCATCAACATCCCACCTATTCTCCAATTTTAAACATTAAACTTAACGGTCAAAGGGATTTATGTCTTTATTTTCAATATATATAACCTTTAAAAAGTTTAACCTAATCTATCAAATTAAGAAAAAAAAAATTGTTTAAAAATGGCCAAATTGACTATCACGACATTAGCATGGCCAAATCATGGGCATGTTGCTTGCTCAAGGTCAAGTTGTGGCCATCGGAACAGACGAAAAGGCTCGCCATGGAGAACTCGCTATCCTCAAGACCAAATCATGGCCATTGTAGCGTCGCATACAGTTCAAGTGCAACAAAACGAGAGTGTACTTGTTGGATTTAGGGAGAAGTGAAAGCTTCTTTTAGTGAACCCCTCACCACCGTTTGATCGGATTTAGGAAGAAGAAGAAACATTTTGTAAATATCAGAGGCCTAAGTCTTGTTAAGTCAGCTGAAGAGACAAAACATTAAAAGCAGCAAGGCAGTATCATGAAAATTGTGCCAAAACTTTCTATTGATACAATGAAGTGTTTACAGATATGTATATATCACCATCTTGACAGCCCATATGCTGGGCAATAATAATTTCATTCATGTATCGCCAAGATTTCAAACTTCAATTATTACAGATTTACAGCTAGGTTGGTTTAAACAGTAGTTCTGGCAGAGAGCCAGTACATAATTGTAATAGTGAGAAACTGCTGTGTCCGCCAATGCCTTCATCTTTTTCTTTGCTCTTGCTGGAAAAGCTTCGGACTTCGAAATGATTAAATTTATGCTCATCAATGATATTTAATTTTCCATGTATATATGTTTAGGGAAAGAAAACTACTCAATAAATATAGCAAAAGAACCAAAAGAACAAGGGGATTTCAAAGTTTCTATAAAACCACCTTGGGTGGCCAAGTTTTGATCGAATAGCTAGAAGTTCAGTAATATGTGTTTCTTTCATCAACTCCTCATTGATCAGAAAGAAATAGTGCTAATAGTGCCTCCAATCTAGCATTACACACTGCTAATAATAACATTCCAATAATCACCAGTGGGTCAGAGTAGTTAATTGCCTAGTTAGTAAATACGGGTATGACAAAAAAAAAGGTATGAGAATTTTACAGGTATGATACAACAATTGGTAAAACATACGTTTGTAAAAATTTAGCCATAAAATTTAGATACGAAAAAAACATGGTACGGGTATATACGAGTTTAATAAGCATATTGTCAATAATACGTTTTGAAAAATACGACAGTATCAATCCTAGTTTTATCACTTTTCATGGACCACTTGGTTAACATCTATATAGCATTTCAAGTATACGGATATGACAAAAAAAAGGTACGGGAATTTTATGGGTATGATATGATAAATGGTGAAAAATATGTTTATAAAATTCAGCAAAAATTTAACAAAAATTCAGATACGAAAAAAATACAGGAATAATTTACGAATAATACAACTGGACTGATAAAATATGACTGTTCGAGAATAATATGCTAATTATATGGTTGGGCATATAATTCAAGAATTTACTAATATGGTCCATTAGATCTGATATATAGCATATTTATATCTATATAGTATTATATATATATATACTATATCTATAAGGGACACAATCCCTGCAACAACCATTGGCTTACTTAGTCCATGCACGTTAGCATATGACATGCCATGTGTATTATATATCCAATATATAATACACATATGGGTTTATATAAATAATCCACGTGAGGTATAATCAAATAACAGAAATTTCACTGCCGTTAAGTTTTTAACGTTAAAATAAACTGAAAAGGGGTAGCATGATTGTTAATATTAAGCCATAGAGTAAAAAGACTGAAAAATTCCTAATATAAATTGGTATGTTATGTTACTATAGAGTCAACTTTTGGTCCCCAAAGTCTAGTCTAAAATTTA
The DNA here is from genome assembly GCF_008641045.1 of Pistacia vera. NCBI lineage: Eukaryota > Viridiplantae > Streptophyta > Magnoliopsida > Sapindales > Anacardiaceae > Pistacia > Pistacia vera. The sequence continues at coordinate 2,547,025 of NW_022196136.1, read as the reverse complement.
GGTCCTATAAAATCTGAAAGTGTCAATAGGTCATTATTGGTAATTTAGTCAACAATTATTTAAAAGTATTTTTGACTTTACAGAAATTATTCATTTAACAATTAAGAATTTAGAACAATTCGGTTAATTATAAGAAAATAAAAATTAACAAATTAAAATATTTTTGACTTTACAAAAATTCTTCAACCAACTTGTCATTTTTCTCCTCCCCCACCATTTTTATTATCAGATTTGGCCACTCACAGCTGCGAGCTTGTGACCAGGCCAGATCAGGCTTCTCACAACTACAATGAGGCTTGGATAAGCCTCGCCGCGGCTGTACGAAGCCTAAAAAACTGTCACAAAGCCATTTCCAACCTCTAGCAATAGTTGCAAGGCCATTTCTTGCTTCGTGCAGTTGCTGTCGGGCCATCGTCGACCTTGTAGTGGTCAAGGGAGGCCATCCCAGCCTCAAAGCAACTGTCATGAGGTAGAATTTATGGTTTATGAATTTTTATTTTTTATTTTTTTTAGTCAAGGTGTTCAGACTAGTTTACATGCATCTCGACTAACTTTCAAGAGAGATTAATGTATAACCCACCGTTAAGATCTCTCACTTAAATTGTAGATGCTCAGATAGGGAATCAGACCTAAGTCTATACGCCCATCCTCACCTCCTATCCCCTCTTAGAGATATAGGACAAATGTGTGTTATATACTATATTTTTAGCAAGGTGGTTGGTTTCATAATTAGATATAACATTATATTTTGGAAGAAAACATTTTAATAAAAGATAATAGAAAATTCAAAGGAGCTTCCTCTATTTTTCTAACCTTGTTACTGTCTAACTATCAAGTTTTAATTTGGTATGGTTAATTCAAATATAGCTTATATGTTTTAGTAAATAATAATAAATCAAGTCAAATTTATAAAATAAAATAAAAATACTTTTGAGAAAAGATCTAATAGGATTTTGAGCTTCTCTCATAAACCATAAAATAGTTTATTAACAATTTTATAAGCATAATTGGCCAAAAAGCCTAAAAAGATTTTAAGAGTGTTTATAACTTTAAATAAACTCTTTTGACTAATAGATAAGTCCAATTAAATAGGTTTTAAAATAAAAACTTTATGATAATTCAATGTAACCCAAATCGAAAATAAGACCTCTCCTCCTCGTCTTAAATATATTATATCATATCAACAAATTATTTAGAAAATCATATCATAGGGTATAATATATGATTCAATCGGTGGCGGACCCACGTCGAAGAGAAACAACACTGGCGCCCCCCTAAAATTTGAAACCTCATCCTAGTCCTACGTGTTTTAGTTTGTTACATTTGTGCCCCCTTAAGAAATTAATTTCCTTCCTTTTTTTCTTTTCCTAGCTCCTTAAGTTTTGTCATCTCAATAGGCATTTAAATACCATGTGAGTTTATCTTTGACATAAAATTACTATCAATCTTTAGATTATTTTTTAGCTCTAATACATTTAATTTGACAGAAATTGTAAATAATGAACTTTAACCTAGTCATAATTCTGATAAAATTTTCTCTCCATATATATTTTTAACAGAAATCAAGCTTTTGTTTTCGAAGCATGAACATGTTTTCCAATTAATGACTCAAATTTCCACCACCAACCTTAACACCTTAGGGCATCTCCAACCCACGCCAAAATGGTGCAAAAATCACCAAAAGTGCCAACCCACGCTAAACACTGCACCAAAATGGTGCGGTACTGTAGCAAAAAAATATTTTTTTTAATTTTGGTTTTTTTTTTAATTTTGTTAAGTTAATTTGGGTATTAAATTTTAAACCAAAAATCACACCGAATTTGAGTATTTGTATTTAATTTAATTTGATTATTATTTATAATAATGATATAATTTAAAAAATGATGAAAAACTAAAAATATAACTTTATTCAATGCAAATATTAAACTACAATAACTCAAAATAAAAATTAACACTAATTTAAAAACACTAAAATTAAAAGAAAATACAACATAAACTAAAATAACAATTTAGTATTCCGACAGATTAGTTCCGGATCCAGTAAGATNTTTTTTTTTTTTTAGATATAACAAACATAGGGATTAGGTGTAAGCTTCTTTATACCAACGGTGGTTTTTAATTTTGTCAAACATATGGAGCTTAACTATGATAACGCTTAGACAATATGAAGATGAAATACAAAAATGCAATATCATAAAGGATTAGAGGGGAAATTAAGCCATATTTTCGTAGTTAACAAAACGCTAAATTGACAAACTTACCAAAGTGAAGGAAATACAGAGTCAAGGTCCTTGAACAGGCCCAAGGAAGCTAGCAAAACAAAACAAGAGGAAAGGCACGGATTTACAATCCAAAAGGAGCCACCTAACAAGCCTCAAAGAGGTCTATACAAAATGACCAGCAAAACAAAATGCTGGACTTGCTCAATCTGTACAAAGAAAACAGCCACCAAAAAGCCAAAACCTAACATCACACCACAACTGCAAGAATCCAATCCACCAAAATGCATAAGCATAAAGTCCAGAAAAAAAAAAAAAAAAAGGACTCATGATGGAGGCATCCATAACCTGAACCGAAAAAACTATGTAAACGCAAAGAAACCAAGAGACTACTGTGCAAAAAGGAACTCTTCAGCTGAGAAAAAGGCAACCCCACCAACAAAAAAGCCAGACCAGCCAACAAGCAGAGCAAAGCAGCACCAAAAAGTCCAGACAGGCAACCAACCGAACTGAACAAACCACCAAACCAACAAAGGCAAAGGACCAAGCACCCAACCAAAAGAGGAAGTCCAAACCAGATCAGAAGAAAACCCAGAATCTGCAAAAACCAAGTAGAGCAGTCTCCTGGACAATTCCTCCAACAAGATTGCACAAATATAAGCCAAGGTAACTAATCCTCCTCCATCAGCATAAAAAAAACACCCAACAAAAACCAAATAAGCACCATCTTGGGACAGCCAAAAACCCAAACAGGAGCAAACAAAAAGCTATCAACCAACACATCAAGTCAAGGGGATCGAGACTTGATACAACTCACCGGTAACTCCCATTCAACTGCCAATACACTTTCTACTACAACAAATATAATTAAGCTTTAGTGTATCAACTAGGCGTTGGATAAATCAAATGGTGTGAAGCTCAGTTCTTAGGATCCCACATCGGGATTTCACAACCACCAAGTGTGATACTTAAGCCTAGGATCCCACAACAGGATACTAAACAAACTTACCAAAGTGAAGGTAAGAGTTGAAAGGAAGATAGTAGCTATATGACGAAGGCGGGACTCTGAAATGTAAACCACGGTAGTTCCCAGACACTATGAGAGTCAATCCTGAATCCTGAATGTTCACTAGTACTGCAGCTTTCCTGATATCATATTCGCTTTTATTGGTGAAGTATGTGATCATAAGACGCACTACAGCCAAATCTACCAATGTGTGCCGAACAAGAGAACGGGAAACTAAAATAACTATTAGAGCCTTACGTAGTGGGTGTCTAATCAAATTAATCTGCCAATACAAATGTAAGTTTTAGTGTATCAACGGTAAAAGGTTCGTGAAAAGGCGTTGTATAAAGCTTTATAAAATTTTTTGCATCATTCCAGTCAAAATTTAAAAGCATCTTGACACTTATTAATTTAGTGGTTTGAAGAAAATCCAGTCTGAACAGGACTCTTCAATCCCTCCATTAATCTCTCCTTCTTTTTGTGTAACAAATTTGCAATACGCTTTCTTTCACGATAAACAAATCCACTCGTTAAGAGAAACTACAAGAAGGATTGGAATACGAGCTTCAGTCTTGCAAAATCCATTGAGTATTCTATCTGATCTCAGTATTGGCCTTCTAAAACATAACAAACAAAAGTAAATAAAAACAAGAAATTTCGTAAAATAGTTTGCTTTCAAATTGAACAATGGAACCGGTGAAGGAAGATTGAAGAAGTACAACTGGAAAGCGAGATGAAGTTACCACCTTTAAAATCAAAGGTGCCAGTAGCAGAGCTCGAGAGAGAAGGAGAGGCAGAGGCCCTACTAACCGAAGATTAAGGAGCCCAGCTTTGGTGATTCTAAACAACTCCATCTTATCTTCATCTTCTTCATTGTCCAGCAGCCAAAAACGTGAGAGAGTGAGTGTTCTCCTCCAGTGGCTGTCCTTTCTAGCCAGCCATCATCCAGAGAGTGAGGCAAAGACAAAGAGAAACGGAGAAGAAATATGAGATTTGAGTCTGTGAACAGTGTATCATCAAATCGTGAACTGGAGTTCGTTTGCCGTCCGATCGTTCTGATTTTTGGATATGTTGTTCATGAGACACAACTCTGCATTCTGAACGGTGGAGATTGGAATCAAAGCATTGCAAGGTAATCAATTGTGGGTAAACATGAAACTGCAGTTTTTGTGTCTTTTGGGATTATTCTCTCCATAACTTAACCCCTGCATAATTTCCACAAGTATTAACACAAAATTTTGTTAGGATTCTGGATAAGACCACCAAATTACGAAGCAGCAGGATACTTCCTTTGTCCATAAAGTATAAAATGCATTAACTAAAAACTCAACTTCTTTGTGTTTTGGACAGGAGGACACATTTCTGTTGTTCAAGCACTATTGGAAGAGCTNCTGAAAGAGAAGCAGGGGATCCAGAAGAAGGGGAAGGAGTGAAAAATCTAGTGATCAACAATCACAGTAAAAGTATGTTCAAGCAAATACAAGGAAAGATCTGGTTTTGAACTTTGTTTGGGGCGACTTAGTAGAAGAAAATGCAAAAGAAAAGCATACTCAGAGATATCTATAACAGAGGGTTGAAGTGATACAGGAAATTTGTGAATTGTGAATTTGTGATCTCATGTGCTCGCTAGTAACATTAACATGTGTGTTAAATGGTTCAAAACCAAAGATAATTTTATTAAAATTATTTTGAAAGACTCAAAATGTTTTGTTAGTCAACAAAAAGACAACAAAGAAAGCGACATTCCAATGAACTTTCTGCATTATTCAGCAGATACCATTAAATCACTAAACCTATAAAAGTACAGTAAAGCAAAGAAATTCACCAAAAAATATCAAATATTAATTGAACTGTTTCTTGCTTTTCTTTGGTAAATATCAAAAGTAAAAGTCTTCTTAAGCCAGCTGAAAAAACAAAATGTTGAAAGTAACAAGGCACTAATCATGAACATTGAGCCAAAAGTAGAAGGTGTAAATTCCACAATCAATAAAGTAAAAATGGACTTTGCCGAACTTTATAATAAAGTAATAATACATTGAAGTGATAGTCTTTATCTTTCATCGTCAATAATTGAAGAGAGCACACTGTTTAAGATTCCCTAACAGATATACATCACATCTTCACTGTATGGTAGAAGTAAATTGATGCATGCGACCAAAGTTAAAGTGATGACCACAAAAATAATTTAGGGTATTTTTATCTTATTATTTTTGCCCATATTCCTAATCTTATTCTCTAAATAATGTTTGGTATATTATTCTAGAAATACTATCCTATTTTTTTAATTATTTTTAGACCCCATAAGGTTGTTAATTTCATTAAATACTCCCTTGAAAAAGTTTAAAAATTAGTAAAAACACCCCCACGACCAATACTTGCCAGATTCCAGCAACCACCATCGGTGGTAGCCGGAATCTGTACAACGACCTACCTACCGATCAGAAATGACCGGAAGTTCATCAATCTGGCCTTTTCCAACTAGATCCACCACAGATTTGGCCGTAACGACGGCCAAATCTTGGCCACCGTTGACTGAAAACGACAGCCATATCTTTGGCCGTCGTTTTGGCCTTTTTTGGCCGTCGCGGCCACAGCAGGCCGTGGATCTGGCCTTTTCCGGTCAGATCCGTGGTGGATCTGGTCGAAAAAGGCTATAACGACGTGTTACGACACAATTCTGACTGGTCTGTGTCGTAATGCGATTACCCGGCCAGATTCTGACGGTGGTGGCCGGAATCTGGCACTGCAGGTGGTGGGGGTGTTTTTATCATTTTATACATTAGGGCGTTTAATTAAATTAGCAAACCTAAGGTCTTTTTCATACATTTTTAAATTTTACCTCGCAATACTCCCTTATCCAACTACCCAATATTATTCCTAAAATTCTATCCAAAATAATAAACCAAACGCATCCTTAATGTTTTAGTTGGTTTCGTCTCTATCCACGTTCATTACTTCCATTTCCATCGTTCCATGGAAGGTAAATTAAGCATGGTCCTGAAGAAATTAATATTAGAACGTCTTGATATAGAATGATTAATACATTATTATTCTCTTCTCTAGTCAAGATGTCTTGATATTAATTTTATAAAAAATCATACTCATCCATAATAATATTTTATAATTTAGATTTAATTATTTTATAGTTTAGATTTAATAGTATAAGTCAAACATTATTATGTGATTACTTTTATATAAAAAAAAATAAAAAATAAAAGATTTGGTATTTGTCGTTGTAATAATATTTATATTTATGTATCAATATCAATTAAAGCAAAATTTGCAGTCTTCTAAGTTAGTTTAAAAAACAAAATATTGAAAGCAACAGACACTATCAATGAACATTACAAATTCAGATATATATTGTTGATGCTGGTTTTCGGCACCAACCAATTGTCACGTGGGTTTTGCTCTTTGATTGATTAATGCACGTGATAATGGATATGTGAAATGAAATAAATGCGTGGAGAACTTTTAAAGTGGTTCGGATGCTAAAGTAGCATATCCTACGTCCACTGAGTTGTATTGATATTAGTGTGGGTCAGGTCGCTGAAGCGGACTGACGTACACAAATTTATGAAAAGTAAGTGTTTCCTCTTACAAGAGAGAGAGTTATTTTTTGTGAAGAATGGCCGAATCCCCTTAATGGAGGGGTCTTCTTTATTTTATATCAAAGGGAAGTGTGTAATCATCATTAAATCTACGGGTTGGTATGATTGTCAGGATATCATCTATCTTCACGTCCCGTTTTCCCTTTTTCCAAGCTGACTTTGCATGACTTGCTGCAGAGAAACGGACGCGTGTGAGCTCCATGTTTATTTGCAGGTCTGACGTGCGCACATTGTCCTGACGGGGGCAGGTTACTCCTGACGCGACTCCTTCCACGTCAGCTCTTCATTTTCCCGTGCATAACAGAAGCCCCCTAGTTTTTAAGGTTCGAGGAACGAGCCTTGGAAACTAAGTCACACTGAAGGTTCTAGTCGTTCCGACCTGGATGGGGCGAGCTCGCCTCAAGACTCGCAGCGAACACGATCTCGCGCGATCTCGCGCGATCCCTTGCCTAAGCGACCTAACAATCTTCACCCTAGCGACCTGAGCTTGACGGGCGCTCTTTTCTGCACAGAGGTTCAATGAACCTGGTTCTGCGCTGTCAGGCTGTCTGCATGCGTTACAGCGCTTGTCAGACACATTAAATGCGTGGTATGATGACCCGACGCCGTTTTGACAGTATTGACCGTTTAACGCGTTTGAAACCGACAGCCCTTATTACTGCATTTAATGCGATGTGGGTTTGAAATGGCGCCTCTTTTCACGGCATTTAACGCGACGTGGGGCGCATTAAATGCGGGGAGAGGGGGAAAACTTCCGTTTCGGTTCCGAGGGGTGGTAACCGTTGATTCGCAATCCATATAAAAACCTTGTATTTTTCAGATGAGGCCACCAGAATCTCTTTCGCTTCGAGTGACACACTTTTGCAAACCAAGAATCATTCCCTCCCAATCGGCGTTTTTTAAGCAACCAGGACGAGTTTCGGCCCCAGCTTCATATTCCACAGAGTAAGGTTTTTTCCCTTTTTCTTTTTTCTTTCTTTTTGTATGGGTTTGGTTGAACCACGGCGTTGGGCTTTTCGGTGTTCCACCGGAGTTGCGACGCCGTTGTTGGATTCGAGCCGTGGATGGCGGCTTGAATCTCCACTAGGTTTTAAGTATTTGTCCCTTGCTGCTGCTCGGGACGAACACGAAGGCCTGAATGACCGTGTCTGTCGATGTTGCAGACTGGAATGGAACCGTCAACATCCAGGCCCGAGGAAGGAGCCAGCTCGTCCTCGCGGGGAGCTCCCGAGGATGCAGCTCTTGATGTCTACTCGGTTCTCACCTCCGAGGAATATGCTAGAGTAAAAAGGCAGTTCGACATCAGCTCGGAGGTGTTCCTCGACTACACTAGGCCGTCTCGGCGCCCGGCTGACGGCCTTGCCGCGATCTCCGAAGAGATCTTCAAGGGTGGAGGGAGGATTCCCTTCCATCCTTTCATCAGGTCGGTCCTGGATCATTTCGGGATCGCACCGATGCAGTTGACACCTAACGCGTATGTCATCGATGTCGCGATGTACATCGCGTGCCGCGAAAACGGCCTGGGAGAGCCGTCAGCATTGGAGCTCGGCGTTGCCTACTACCTGAAGAAAAGTAGGGACAAAGATTCGTACTACCTATCTCGGCGACCTACCATTGCCGCGGGGATACACAGCTATCCCAGCAATGCGGGGGCCTACGAGAAAAAGTTTTTCTTTTTCGTTTATAACGGCCACTGCCACTTTCAAGATCCAAGTAGGCTTTCTTTCACTGGGTTGGCTATCTGCTCGCTTGATCCATGATAACGACCTATTTTCTTTTGCAGTAAATAGAACGACCGAGGAGAAGCTGCTCAGCGACCCAGACAGACTTGTATCTTTTGGGGTACTCGACGACGAGAAACGGGACGCAAGGAAGCTCGTAACAACCGCGAACCTACGGAAGTACGATTTCTTTTCCGACAAAGCGTCGCTAGAACCCCTGGACGGTAAGTTATACCGGTAGCTTTCTGGTTGTAGAGTAAATTTCCATACTGACGAGCTTAAATGCAGAGACCATGCCCCCAAAGGAGTCCGGGCAGTCCCGACGGGCACCATTCGTTTTCCCTCGATCGAGGAGCCAGAGGGAGAGGGAGAGGGAGAGGGAGAGGGCGGCCGAAGCTGCTCGTGCCATTCCAGCACAACCGCTGTGGACTTCTGCGCCTTTGCAGCCTCGTCCTGCACAAGAAGCGACCAGAACAGAACAGGTCGCTCTGGCACCCGCTCGCCCCAGACGAAAGGCTCCGGCCTAAAGGTCCAAAAAGAGGAAACAGGTCCAGGTCGAAGAGTCCGAGACCGAATCCGAGGAGGAGCCTCTGAAAACGCGTCAGGAATCCAGGAGGTCGGGCAAGGAGCCCGCAAGCGAGGCGTTGACTGGCGACAAGGCGAAGGATGCGCCTGTTCTGGACTCGTTGGGGAGTCTGCCCGAGCACCTGCAGCCAATCGTCTATGGCCTGCTCGAGTGCGACCTGTCGGAGTCATACAGCGAGTTTGCAGACACGGGCGACGACCTGATGGCTACGTCGTTCCAGCATCTGAGCAAGGTAAACCAGCCATACTTGGAAATTTCGTTTTGAAATAATTCTTACTTGGAAATTTCGTTTTGAAATAATTCTAACTCATATCCTACTCGCAGGGGTTGCTTGCGATGAGGATGTCAATGGAGAAGACGCGGCTGGGGGTCGCAAAGGGGACGAACGACCTGTAGGAAGAGGTCGCAAGGCTGAAGCAAAACTTGGAGTCCGTTGAAGCCGAAAGGACCCAAACGTTCGATGCAGTGAATAGGTATCTAAACCAAAAGAACGCTGCTCAGCGAACAGTGGACTTCCAGAGGGTGGAGCTCGATCGGCGTGCCGAGGAAATCGGGGAACTCCAGAGGACAACCGCCAGGCTCTCTAAGGAGGTCGGGGAAAAGGACCGGGAGCTCCAGGCGACCTTCGCACGAGCTCAGCGGGCTGAAGAAGATAGGCAGGCCTCCGAGCAGGAAAGGCTAGCTCTTGAGGCCGAGCTCCAAGAGAGTCGGGCGAGAGTCGCCTCTCTGACTGAGGAAATGCAAAATCAGTCAGAGGAGACGGAGGAGAAAGCTGCGGACTGGGCAATCGGGTCCATCTACACCCTGCGAGCGAGGAACCCGAATTTGGACATGTCCGACCTCCCGGAGGTTTGGCAGGTAACCTTACGGATGATGGCCGACGAGGACGACCAAGCTGCAGCGGCCGCCCAGGGACCCGACCAGGCAGGTGGCTCTGGCTCGAAGGATCTCCCCGACCAGCCTTAGGCTTAATGAGCTGTCTTTGTTGTAATCGGTTTTTTTTTTTTTTTTTTGGACTTTGCAAATGAATGAAATTATCTTTTCAATTTGCTGTTCGCTTTTTTCATATATTGTGTGTAATTTACAATTTGCGATTTACATAACTGTTCACTAATGCGAACAGAATATATACGAACTGTCTTAAGCGAACAAGGCGATATTTAAGAAAAAAAAGAACTAACAAAAACGATGAGAGTTATAGTTCAGGATTACTGATAGTACGGCCGGAGGTGCTCGGCATTCCAAGCTCGGGGTACTTTGGATCCGTTCAATCTTTTGAGGTGGTAGGTCCCCGGTCTGATTACCTTGTCGACCCGGTATGGACCTTCCCAGTTAGGTCCTAGTACCCCCGCGCTTGGCTCTCTGGCTCCGAGGAGAACTTCCTTTAACACAAGGTCTCCGACCTGGAAGTCTCTTCGCTTGACCTTTGAGTCGAAGAATCTTTTTGCTCGCTGCTGGTAGGCCGCCATCCTTAGCGAAGCCTTGCTACGATGTTCTTCGACCAGATCCAAACTTGCTCTCATTAGTGCTTCGTTTTCTTCCTCATTGTACAAGTCCCTCCGAAGAGACCTATCTTTATCTTTCATCGTCAATAATTGAGAGAGCACACTGTTTAAGATTCCCTAACAGATATACATCACATCTCACTGTATGGTAGAAGTAAATTATGCATGCGACCAAAGTTAAAGTGATGACCACAAAAATATTAGGGTATTTTATCTTATTTTTTGCCCATATTCCTAATCTTATTCTCTAAATAATGTTTGGTATATTATTCTAGAAATACTATCCTATTTTTTAATTATTTTTAGACCCCATAGGTTGTTAATTTCATTAATACTCCCATTGAAAAGTTAAAAATATAAAAACACCCCCCACCAATACTTGCCAGATTCCAGCAACCACACATCGTGTGTAGCCGGAATCTGTACAACGACCTACCTACCGATCAGAAATGACCGGAAGTTCATCATCTGGCCTTTTCCAACTAGATCCACCACAGATTTGGCCGTAACGACGCCAAATCTGGCCACCGTTGACTGAAAACGACAGCCATATCTTGTGCCGTCGTTTTGGCCTTTTTTGGCCGTCGCGGCACAGCAGGCCGTGAATCTGGCCTTTTCCGGTCAGATCTGGTGGATCTGGTCAAAAAGGCTATAACCACGTTTTACGACACAATTCTGACTGGTCTTGTCGTAATGCGATTACCCGCCAATTCTGACGGTGGTCCGAATCTGGCACTGCAGGTGGTGGGTGTTTTTATCATTTTATACATTAGGCTTTTAATTAATTAGCAAACCTAAGGTCTTTTCATACATTTTTAAATTTTACCTCGCAATACTCCCTTATCCAACACCCAATATTATTCCTAAAATTCTATCCAAAATATAAACCAAACGCATCCTTAATGTTTAGTTGGTTTCGTCTCTATCCAGTTCATTACTTCCATTTCCATCGTTCCATGGAAGGTAAATTAAGCATGGTCCTGAGAAATAATATAGAACTTCTTGATATAGAATGATTAATACATTTTATTCTCTTCTCTAGTCAAGATGTCTGATATTAATTATAAAAATCATACTCATCCATAATAATTTTTATAATTTAGATTTAATTATTATAGTTAGATTTAATAAAATCAAACATTATTATGTGATTACTTTTAATATAAAAAAAATAAAAAATAAATTGGTATTTGTCGTTGTATAATATTTTATTTATGTATCAATATCAATTAAAGCAAAATTTGCAGTCTTCTAAGTTAGTTTAAAAAACAATATTGAAAGCAACAGACACTATCAATGAACATTACAAATTCAGATATATATTGTTGATGCTGGTTTTCGGCACCAACCAATTGTCACGTGGGTTTGCTCTTTGATTGATTAATGCACGTGATAATGGATATGTGAATGAAATAAATGCGTGGAGAACTTTTAAAGTGGTTCGGTGCTAAGGTAGCATATCCTACGTCCACTGAGTTGTATTGATATTAGTGTGGGTCAGGTCGCTGAAGCGGACTGACGTACACAAATTTATGAAAAGTAAGTGTTTCCTCTTACAAGAGAGAGAGTTATTTTTTGTGAAAATGGCCGAATCCCCTTAATGGAGGGGTCTTCTTTATTTATATCAAAGGGAAGTGTGTAATCATCATTAAATCTCGGGTTGGTATGATTGTCAGGATATCATCTATCTTCACGTCCCGTTTTCCCTTTTTTCCAAGCTGACTTTGCATGACTTGCTGCAGAGAAACGGACGCGTGTGACTCCATGTTTATTTGCAGGTCTGACGTGCGCACATTGTCCTGACGGGGCAGGTTACTCCGGACGCTACCCTTCCACGTCGCTCTTCATTTTCCCGTGCATAACAGAGCCCCCTAGTTTTTAAGGTTTGTGGAACGAGCCTTGGAAACTAAGTCACACTGAAGGTTCTAGTCTTTCCGACCTGGATGGGGCGAGCTCCGCTCAAGACTCGCAGCGACCACGATCTCGCGCGATCTCGCGCGATCCCTTGCCTAAGCGACCTAACAATCTTCACCCTGCGACCTGAGCTTGACGGCGCTCTTTTCTGCACAGAGGTCAATGAACCTGGTTCTGCGCTGTCAGGCTGTCTGATGCGTTACAGCGCTTGTCAGACACATTAATGCGTGTTATGATGACCCACGCCGTTTTGACAGTATTGACCGTTTAAACGCGTTTGAAACCGACAGCCCTTATTACTGCATTTAATGCGATGTGGTTTGAAATGGCGCCTCTTTTCACGGCATTTAACGCGACGTGGCGCATTAAATGCGGGGAGAGGGGGAAACTCTTCGTTTCGGTTCCGAGGGTGGTAACCGTTGATTCGCAATCCATAAAAAACCTTGTATTTTTCAGATGAGGCCACCAAATCTCTTTCGCTTCGAGTGACACACTTTTGCAACCAAGATCATCCCTCCCAATCGGCGTTTTTTAAGCAACCAGGACGAGTTTCGGCCCCAGCTTCATATTCCACAGAGTAAGGTTTTTTCCTCTTTTTCTTTTTCTTTCTTTTTGTATGGGTTTGGTTGAACCACGGCGTTGGGCTTTTCGGTGTTCCACCGGAGTTGCACGCCGTTGTTGGATTCGAGCCGTGGATGGCGGCTTGAATCTCCACTAGGTTTTAAGTATTTGTCCCTTGCTGCTGCTCGGGACAACACGAAGGCCCGAATGACCGTGTCTGTCGATGTTGCAGACTGGAATGGAACCGTCAACATCCAGGCCCGAGGAAGGAGCCAGCTCGTCCTCGCGGGAGCTCCCGAGGATGCACTCTGATGTCTACTCGGTTCTCACCTCCGAGGAATATGCTAGAGTAAAAAGGCAGTTCGACATCAGCTCGGAGGTGTTTCCTCGACTACACTAGGCCGTCTCGGCGCCCGGCTGACGGCCTTGCCGCGATCATCGAAGAAATGGTAGTATCATTTACCATTAGACTACAAATTAAAAAAGTTCTCTTGAGTTCATCACCTTTTAGATAATTGTAACTCAATGCTATCTTTGAGTATTCCTTTTCCAGTAACCCTGCAAACTTTGTCGGGGAAGGCATCTTCAATTCCCGCAACGCATCTTTCCATTGAGATCGAAGTCTCTTGTTCCTTAACGCTCTTGCTATTGTAGTAATGACGATTGGCAAGCCTCTGCATTCCTTACATACGTCATTTGGCAGATCATCCCGCTTAATAATTGTTTGATCAACAATATCACCTGCAGGGGGGGAGTTGGATTGCTAGTCAAAGGGGCAAAAATATATACTGCATATGTTATAAATGTTTCAAAATTACTTTTGAATTTGCCATGCTAACTTTAATAGTACATTATGTGCTTAGATAAAAAAAATAATTGTTATATTCATTTATCATATTGATAGATATACAAAAAAGTATAAAGCGAAATCGAGCAACGAAGTTTGACACATTTATTTATTTATTTTCCATGTAAAACCATAAAATTTATATGTTCATAAATCCAAATTAATCAAACTTTTTGTACAGATCTGGAGGGGCCAAGACTATGATGTAAGTATTAAAATTGTGAAAAATAATAAAATATGTAAGAAAATGTTAAAATTCTGTAACTTTAATTACCCGCCATCTTTTTAAACAGGCTCCAAGCTTCTTCTTCGGTTAAAAAACCCACTTGGAAATACTTCACAGAATCCATACTCGGTAACACATTAAGATCTCTTGCTGTCAGCAATACTTTACAACCCCCACGATCATCTCCACAAGGAATTCCTAGAGCCTCCAAATTTAATTGTTCCCAGATATTATCTAAAATTACAAGGATTTTCTTATCTGTCTTCAATCTTGCATACAACTTATTTGCTCTTTCTCCCTCCGGCTCAAATTTCAGACTTAACTGATTTGCTAGTTCATCTTGAATCTTTTTAGTGTCTGGTTTATCAGATACCTCTACGAAAACCAACTCATCCAAGAGCTGTTTTTTCTTGGCTTGCTGACCAACTTCTTTGACCAGCGTGGTTTTGCCAATGCCACCCATTCCGTAAACCCCGATAATGCCTACCTCGGCATCTTCTACAGCGTTCAACACACCTTTCAAAGTTGAGAGTCTTGATTCAAATTCCTCGTAATCTTTGTTCTTAAGCCGAATATTGTCTTCACGAGTGGTAGGAAAAGAAACTTTATGAATGAATGTTTCTTTTTCCTGCAGGAATTCAGTTACAGCCTCCACCTTTTTCGATGCTTTCCTGCTATTTTTGTAACAGGTGATCAAGTTGAAACATCGGCTGTTTGTTTTCTCTTGAATCAACTGCTCTGCTTCAACAATGATGGAATCCACATCCCTCTGCCAGTCTTCAACCTGCTGTTTGATCGTTTCCACGTTGTTTTGAGCCGCAACAACCTTACGCTTCACCTCCTCTCTTGCATCCTTGAGCTTTCCAATTTCTTTTTTGAGATCGTCAAAGTTGCTCTTGTAGTTGTACAAGTACATAAATTGACGCCTTACAGGAGCAGATAAGCCCTTTCCAACTTCTAAAACAGCATTCCCTGCAGTTTCTTCCATTCTCAACCCCTTTTCCTTTTCCTTCCTTAGAGAAAATAGAGCTGAACAAAAATAAAATAAAATAAAATAATTCAAACAAAACAGAGAAAACAACGGGACAACCAGGGAACAAAACCACAATTACAGAAAAATAGTAACAAGGAAATATACCAGCGAAATTTAGATGCAAAAATTGGATAGAATCGGATTACAAGTTAAAATATGAAGTGATTTGGATATTGCTGCTTACTGAAAGAGAAGCAGGGGATCCAGAAGAAGGGGAAGGAGTGAAAAATCTAGTGATCAACAATTACAGTAAAAGTACGTTCAAGCAAATACAAGGAAAGATCTGGTTTTGGACTTTGTTTGGGGCGACTTAGTAGAAGAAAATGCAAAAGAAAAGCATACTCTGAGATGTCTATAACAGAGGGTTGAAGTGATACAGGAAATTTGTGAATTGTGAATTTGTGATCTCATTTGCTCACTAGTAACATTAACATGTGTGTTAAATGGTTCAAAACCAAAGATAATTTTATTAAAATTATTTTGAAAGACTCAAAATGTTTTGTTAGTCAACAAAAAGACAACAAAGAAAGCGACATTCCAATGAACTTTCTGCATTATTCAGCAGATACCATTAAATCACTAAACCTATAAAAGTACAGTAAAGCAAAGAAATTCACCAAAAAATATCAAATATTAATTGAACTGTTTCTTGCTTTTCTTTGGTAAATATCAAAAGTAAAAGTCTTGTTAAGCCAGCTGAAAAAAACAAAACATTGAAAGTAACAAGGCACTAATCATGAACATTGAGCCAAAAGTAGAAGGTGTAAATTCCACAATGAATAAAGTAAAAATGGACCTTGCCAAACTTTCTAATAAAGTAATAATACATTGAAGTGGTAGTCTTTATCTTTCATCATCAATAATTGAAGAGAGCACACTGTTTAAGATTCCCTAACAGATATACATCACATCTTTATGGTAGAAGCAAATTGATGCATGCGACCAAAGTTAAAGTGATGACCACAAAAATAATTTAATTCTATTCTCTAAATAATATTTGGTATATTATTCTAGAAATATTATTCTATTTTTTTATTTATTTTTAGACCCTATAAAGTTATTAATTTTATTAAATACCCCCTAAAAATAGTTTAAAAATTAGCAAAAATACCCCCATGACCAAAACTTGCCAGATTCCGACAACCACCATCGGTGGTAGCCGAAATCTGTACAACGGCCTACCTGCCAACCATAAATGGTCAGAAGTTCACCGATCTGGTCTTTTCCAACTAGATCCACCATGGATCTGGCCGTAATGACGGTCAAATCTTGACCATCGTTGACTGAAAACGACAGCCATATCTTTGGCCTCGTTTTGGCCTTTTTTGGCCATCACGGCCATGGCAGGCCGTGGATCTGGCTTTTTTCGGCCAGATCCTTGGTGGATCTGGTCAGAAAATGCCAAATCCAAGGCCTACTGTGGCCGGAAAAGGCCATAACGACACGTTACAACACAGATCTGACCGGTCTGTGTCATAACGAGATTTCCCGGCTAGATTCTGACGGTGGTGGCCGGAATTTGGCACTGCAGGTGGTGGGGGTGTTTTTGTCATTTTATACATTATGGAGTTTAATTAAATTAGCAAACCTAAGGGCTTTTTCATACATTTTTAAATTTTACCTCGTAATATTCCTCTATCCAATTACCCAATATTATTCTCAAAATCCTATCCAAAATAATAAACCAAATGCACCCTTAATGTTTTAGTTGGTTTCGTCTCTATCCACGTTCATTACTTCTATTTCCATCGTTCCATGGAAGTTAAATTAAGTATGGTCCTGATGAAAATATTAGAACGTCTTGATATAGAATGATTAATACATTATTATTCTCTTCTCTAGTCAAGATGTCTTGATATTAATTTTATAAAAAATTATATTTTTTAATTTAGATTTAATAGTATACATCAAACATTGTTATGTGATTACTTTTATATAAAAAAATAAAAAATAAAAAAGATTTGGTATCTGTCATTGTAATAATATTTATATATATATATCAATATCAATTAAAGCAAAATTTGCAGTCTTCTAAGTTAGTTTAAAAAACAAAATATTGAAAGTAACAGGCACTATCAATGAACATTACAAATTCAGATATATATCATCATCTTATCTTTCACTTATATTTTCATATTGAATATTTTATAATTTCAATTATTTATTTCAAATTCAGAATAAACATAATAATAAAAATAAAATTATAATTATTCTTAGCAAGGATGATGAAATGATTAAATTTATGCTCATCAATGATATTTAATTTTCTATGTAAATATGTTCCTGTTAGAAACTAATTGAAAATAAACAACCAGCCCAGGGATAAAAATCTAGAATAGAATTACAGAACAGAACAACAGTAATGATGCATGTGATTGACTGATTCAGAAAAATAAAATTAAATAACTTTAAATAAATATATCTAATCTCTGATTGGTAGTTTCTGACTTTGTGAACACATGGGCTCGGTTGATTCCTGGAATACACGCCTCATAAAGAGAGAAAGCAAAGAAGAGTTTTTTTTTTTTTTTTTTTTTATTGGTGCCGGGGGCCACTCGTGGCCGTGGGACTGGGAGACGAATCTTCGTTGTAACAGGCATACCGTAGAGAGAAGGGCGGAAGTGCAGATGTATTTTTGTCAATGTTTAAAAATCAACCAAGGTGAAACCGAGTAAGTGTTGGTCTTAGATGATTGCTTTAAGCGCTTTGACTGGCGGTCAAACAAGTGACAAAATTTTGAAATTTAGTAAATATATCTCTAAATATAATTAAGTTTTATAAGTTTAAAATTTAACAATACACTCAAAATACAAATCAATTGGCAATTGATTGACGACGGGAACACTCCAAAGCAATCACAAGTTCATTTAGCCCCTTCTCCATAAAATCTATCTAAGATCAAACCAAAATCAGGTCAATTTTGGCCAGATCTCACCAATGCCAGCGCGGTATTCTAAGTCAGATCTTACCATGTTTGTATTGGTATTCTAGGTTAGATCTCACGTCGCCAGCATCGAAAACGCTCACCATCACCTCAAAAATACTCTCTTCTTCCTTTTGACCAAAATTCCAAGATTGTGAGGTTTTTTCCTTTTTTTTTTTTTTTAAGAAAAAAAGAAGTTAATCAATTTAGAGATAATTTTAAATTTTAAGGGTTTAATGCCATTTCCCCAGGTTTTATTGAATAAAATTCCCTACAAATAATATTTACCCTCTACCATCAATATTTATATTTCATTAAGATTTGACCGTCGCCCTTGATTTTAATTTTACTTCCATGCTATTTTATGTGCATGCTATTGCGGTAATGTGTGTTTCTTTATGGTTAACTGAAAGGTATAGATGTAAAAAGTGGATGGAATTGGACTACAATTTAAAATGTTTCATTTGTCAAATTTTATTCTTAATACATTTTAGGATATGATTCTAAGAATGTTTTTGGTAATTTTCTAAAAATAATTAGAGTATTTTTAGCCTCCTAAGTTTGTTAATTTAATTAAACACCCTCTACAATGAAAGTTTAAAAATTGATAAAAACACTCATATCCACCCAACTATTGCCGGTAGCCGGCCACCACCATCGGATGGTGGTCGTAAGCCCTCGAGATGGTGCACAACGGTTAGATCTAAACGGTCGTGCACTGGTTTAACCTTTTTGGTCATTATACTGTGGATTTGGCCGGAAATAAACTAGATCTACAACCACAAATCTGGTTGTTGAGAATTGTCATATCTTGGCCATTAACAAACAGATCTTAGTCATAGATCTAGCCGTTTAACCAGATCTATAGTGGATCTGAACGAAAAAGGACAAATCAATGCATGATCGGTGTAGATCCAATTAATCATCAATCCTACAACGTCGGTGGCTAGTGGTGGCTATTGACGGGTGATAGTGGCTTGGGTGAGTGAGGATGTTTTGTTAATTTTAAAACTTTATTAAGAAAGGTAATTGTTAATATTTAAGTTGATAAAATATAATTGAATTTTAACAAGAATTGTGAATATTAAAACAAACGTGTATTTGGATAGGATAGTGGGAAAAAAAATGAAACAAATGGGCCAACTGGATATTAGTGTACTGAAAGAGAGCAGGGTAGAAGAAGGGGGAGGAGTGAAAAATCCGTAAAAGTACAGTAAAGCAAAGAAATGCACCACAAAAAATCGATAGTACAATATTAATTAAACTGTTTCTTGCTTTATTTATTTTTATTTTTATTTTTATAAGAAAGATTTGGTAAATATCAAAGGTTTAAGTCTTCTTAAGTGAGCTGAAAAAAACAAACGTTGAAAGCAACAAAACACATCTTGAATATTGTGCGAAAAGTAGAAGGTTGAAATTCCACAATCAATAATATAAAAATGGACACTTGCCAAACTTATAATAAAGTATATCCATTGAAGTGGTGTCTTGTCTTTCATCATCAATAATTGAACAGAGCGCACAGTTTAAGATTCTCTAACAGATATATATCATCATCTTTCATTGCGTGGTGGAAAGCAAATTGATGCATGCGACCAAAGTTAAAGTGATGACCACAAAAATAATTAATGTTTTAGTTGGTTTCGTCTCCAGTCAACACCATGAATATAAGATATATATAATGGATTCAAATTATAAATACCATTTGAGTCAATAAGATGAACCAACAGTAAATTAAGTATGATCCTAAAAAAATTAATATCAAAGGTCTTGATATAGAATGATATATATCATTATTCTTCTCTAGTTAAAATGTTGATATTAATTTTATCAAATCATACTCATCTACTATTAAATTTAATTTACATAATTAAGATGATATTTTATAATTAGATTGAATAGTATAATATATACCGTCAAACATAATATATCAAATTGGATTATTTTTATATAAAAAACAAAAAAAAAAAGATTGTAATATTATATATATTTGACAACATCAAAGCTTGATAGTCTTCTAAGTAAAAATTAAAGCAACAGGCACAACCAATAAAAATTAAAAATTTAGATATATATATCATCTATCCTTCACTCACCTTTTATATTGAATATTTATATCTTATTGATTGACTGATTCAGAAAAAAATATATCTAATATCTGATGGGTTACTTTCTTGCCTTTGCGAACACGTGGGCTGCTTGACTCGTGGAAATACACGCCTCAGAAAGAGAGGAAAGCAAAAAGAGTTTTTTCTTTTATTGGTGGCGGGGGCCACTTGTGGGAAAGGGAGACGAATCTTCGTTGTTTAGAGTTAGAAAGAAGGGGGTAACGGCCAGTATAGTTTAGCAAACTCTAAAGTCCAAACCCCACTCTTTGTTTTTTCTTTTACTTTCTTTTTTTTAATAAACGGGTGGATCAGTTCAGTCTAACTCATAATATTTTTGGAGGTTAAAACTATCGATAGGTACAAGTTTGGTAATAACCCTATTATAGTACAGAAACTCAAACTCGAAAAATATATAAATTTATAGTATTTTTATTTTTTTTACCACAAATCACTTAATGAAAGTTATCCGAACCCTACTCTCTCACCACCACTTTCCATTTTTTTATGATTAGTTTGTGTTGAGCACTTTGTGAAGATGGACTTGCATATAAAAGTTTAAAACCCATTTTGTAATGAGTAATACTAATAATTATTATAAAAAAATTTATAAAGATTTTTATACAAAATAACATGACAAAAATATATAGAAAAATAAATATAATAAATTTGACTTTTTATAATCTACTCTTCATTCATTTTTACACGTCACTTTGTAAGATTTCTCGTGCATGTAGTGATGTTGTTTTCTAATACCCTAAAATTCCAAGATTGTGAGTTTTTTTTAAAAAAAGAAGAAAAAGAAGTAAATCAATTTGGAGATAATTTTAATTTAGGGTTTAGTGCAATCCCTCAGATTTTATTGATAAAATTCCCTTCAAATAATATTTACCCTCTATCATCAATATTTTATTTCATTAAGATTTTTTCATCACCCTTGATTATTAAGAGGTAAATATTATTCGAAATCTCTATAATTAATGTATTTAATAGTTAGTTTAATTTGGTTTCACTGTAAAATCATTTTGTGGGCTCTTGTACAGAGAGCTGCCATGTAATTAATCTTTTCACAATGTCCATTTATTACCATAAACTAGAATAATTAAGCTGTTAAAAATATTTTACTTCCATATGCTATTCTATATACAGTACATGCTATTGTTGTATATAATAATATGTGTGTGTGTGTGTGAAGGTTAACTTGTGCACATCCAATTAATCCCTGAGGTCATAGAACATAGAGTTAGGTAAGAGTCATAGTGACCATCCTATTAGTGCCTCGGAGAGACTCAAACTCGAAAGGCAAGAAATCCGCCTGTGCCTTTTACTATTAGGCTACCCCATGGTGGTTGTGTAGATGTAATGTTGAAATCAGTCACTTGGATTACCAAGTAAATTTATGATTGTAAGTATATAAACAATTGGAAGCATTCAGATATAATACGAGGAAAAATACGAGAGGAAGAGAAAGGTCCAGTTTTTCAGTTGTCTTTCAATTGATTGATTCTAGGTCATCTAATTGATAATTTCTCAAGGTGAACTCTTTTCTTGCTAGATCTATTAAAAAAGAAAAGGAACTTTGCACAAGTCTTTTATGCTGCATGGTCTCGCCTTCCTATTTCACATTCATTGTTAAAGTTTGGGTGGGAAAATATTATTCAGCCTCGTAAAAAATTGTAAAGTCAAATAATAAAAGATATTATAGGGTGCGTTTAGTTTATTATTTTGGATAGGATTTGAAAATAATATTGGGTAGTTGAATAGGAGAGTATTACGAGGTAAAATTTAAAAATTTTAAAAAGCCTCTAGGTTTACTAATTTAATTAAACACTCCAATATATAAAATGACAAAAATACCCCCACCACCTGTAGTGCCAGATTCCGACCACCACCGCTGGAATCTTGTTGAAAAATCGTATTACGACATAGACCAGTCGGATCTGTGTCGTAATGCGTCGTTATGGCATTTTCTAGCCAAATCCACCATGGATCTAGCCAAAAAAGGCCAGATCTACGGCCTGCTATGGCCACGACGGTCGAAAAAGGCCAAAACAACGGCAATCTTCGGCCATCAGCGATAGCCAAAGATATGGCCATCGTTTTCGGTCAACGATGGCCAAGATTTGGTCGTCGTTGACCGTCAACGACATCTATTTCTTTGGCCATCATTGACGATCAAATTTGGCCTTTTCCGACCAGATCGGTGAATTACCGGCCAATTTCGGTCGGTAATTCACCTTTGTGGTTCAGATGCTCAAAAGTGAATCCTACGTCCACTACTATTGTATTAATAAGAGAATAAAAATCAGGTCACGTTTAACGGCTGAGTTACAGTTTAGAAAGAATACAAAAGAGAGAGACAGGGAGATCTATTTCAGAGTAAAATTAGTCAATCCCTGCAAATGAGAAGGAAGACCTTTATTTATAGTGGGAGAACTCAAGGTAATGATTACTAAATCTGCAAGTGGGTAGGTGTCAGGCAAATTAGGTGTCAGGCAAATCCTTATTTGCATCCCATTGGTCACCTGCCTGAGGGATTTCCTCGACTTGTGTAGGGTTTGAACACGTGGGCGATCTCCAGCCGCTTGCTAGCCTAGCACTCACCTACTGCAATAACAAGAGCCACACCACTTGTGCCATTACATAACGTGGCTGCATCTGGACAACACAAAACCTTCTTGAGCTCTGATAGTCCCATGCTGATGAGGCTCTATGTCAGCCCTACCTTTTTAGTAATAACAACAAGTTTCTTTTATTTTCCTGACCTTATGACCTTGCAAATGTCTAGGGTAAGTTTGGTATGGTTATTCAAATAGAGCTTATGAAAAATGAAAATACAGATTTTATGAAAAATTTATTGTTTGTAAAAGGGCTTTGTAGTATTAATTTACCAAAAAGACCTTTAATATATAAGAATAGATCAAGTCAAATTAATTTATTAAATTGAATAATGATATTTTAAAAATTTCAACACTTTAAATAAGTTTAAAAATAGCTAAAAAGATTTTGAGCTTCTTCATAAGTTATAAAATGTTAGAGCCAAAAAATGTCATTGGCCTTAATGGGCCGAAAAACAAAATACCATCAACAGGGCTCAGAGCCATGGCCCAATTTCAGTTGGGCCCATAATAGAATTCACATAATGGGCTAGCCCATTGCACCCACTGGACTGCTTATAGATTGAACTCAATCACTAAAGCCTTGATTCACTTAGGCCTCACCATCAGTTTATCCAGGCCCAGGCCTAGGCCCATTGATCCAAGATCAACTACAGAACCGAAGGTTTACTTAGACCCTAAAGCCTTCTATTTCTTATTTCAATATTACTCGGATTCTCTCGAAGAGATCCGCCTACATCTTAATTCATCTAAGATCCGAATCTTAAACTAAATAGAACTCCTTCCCCTACTAAAGCAAGTGAATTGAAGACTTTCCTATTCACCAAACCTCAATCATTATGGATTGATAGTCCTACTAGGATTCGAAAATCCTATGACTACCATATAAACAAAGGTTTGCCCTCTCATAATTTGTTCAAACATTACACCTTCAAACCCCCTAGTTCTCACCTTTGAGAGCTATACACCACCGCTGTAGTTCTAGTCTCCGACTAAACTTTCGGTAACTCTTTCTTTCCCTTACCCTCACTAAATTAGCCTCATTCAGCCTTGCTAACTTTAGCATCAAAGTGCCTACAGCAAACACCACCCTGGTGTTTCCTGTTCGCTTCACGCTTGTTTGTTTGTGTGTGCAGGTGCAACGGATTGCTAGTGGCCTTAACCTCACGGGATCAGACCCACCTTTCCGTAACTGTCTACATAAAATAGCTTTTTTTTTTTTCTTTTTTTAATTTTACAAATGTTTTTGAATTACAACTAAACAACCTAAAATAATTTTTAAAATGCTTATGACTTTAAACAAGCTCTTTTGATCTGTAAACTAAGTTCAATCAAGTATAGACTCTAGAATAAACACTTTTAATAACTCAATGCAACCCAAACTGGAAACAGAACCTCTCGTCCCTCTATCAAATATATCATATAAACAAATATATGAAAATCATATCACAAGGTCTTAGACCCACGATAAGAATATAATCCAACAACAAAGTCTCATTCAAAATTCTATAAGCAAGCTTTTAATATATATATTTCATATTTTATGAAGAAATTGGGAAAGATGAAAATCTGAAAACATGCCAAAAGCATCCTAGGAATCTTAATTGGTTAAACTATTTGTTGAAGAATGTATCAAATGCGATTCATGTTTTATGGAAACAAAGTTGGCAGAAAGAGTCTGTGGCTGCTTTTAACAAACAGAACTTTAAAGGCTCTTTGTAAAAGAAAGAGCTAGTAAAGATATATTCCTATCCGAGGTTTAGTGAAATCCCAAATTAATACCCTTGGTTGCATTTATTCCAAATTCTCACCCTTAAACTAACATTGTTAGTGACTGTTTGTGGTAGTCGAAAACAGTGAGTGAGGTCGACAAGGGAAGGTATGGGTTTTGTAGGGGAGATTGTGAGGAGTCCAACAATGGTGTCGAAAGTGATTTTGAGCTTTGGAATCGACCAAAAAAAGCAAAAAATTGTCGGCTTGGATGCTGCTAACGTGAGCCGCTTTTTGATAATACGAGCTCATCTTCTATCAATAAAAGCGTCAATGCACTTTAGCGTGCTAATGTGCGCCATGCTACAAGGAAAAATAGAGAATCTGTTACAATAAAGAAAACATCGTTACTTTAAGGGTGGAAATCTAGAATAAATGTAATCAAAGGTATCAAATTGGGATTTTGGTAAATCTCGAGTGGGAATATGTCATTTTCTCAAGAAAGAAATCAAACTTTTTCTTTTGGATTCATGACTCAAATTTCCACCACAAACCATTCATAAATCGGCCCATCCGCATACCATTCCAATATCCATCAACAAATCATAAGAAAACAAAGGGAAGTGATTTTCAGCACTATCTAATTGATCAGTATCCTTCATTACTAATAATTAAAAGTTAAAATTAAAACAAAATGATAAACTATAAATTATTATATTATTTCTAGTAATTTTCATTAAGGTTAAAATTATCATAACAAAAGAATATTTAAAAGTGGGGCACACTGATCAATTTGACGGGGGCTAAAAACACTTCCCGAAAACAAAACATAACAAAAATAAATTAATAGCCGTTGACCATATTAATCCTAGGTGTTTAGTTCTATTGCGTTTGTGCCCCCTTAAAACTACTATCAATCTTTAGGTTTTTTAACTCTAATACTTTTTTATTTAACAGAAATTGTAAATAATCAACTTTAACATAGTCATAATTGTGATAAAATTCTCTCTCTCTCTCTCTATTTATATATATATATATATATTTGTTTGTTTATTAGTTTTGCTCTCCATAAAACTTATTAATTGACATCTTTATTTTTATAGAAAAAAACAAATTCAAAGAATTTTTCAATAGAATGTAATAATTATTATCGCTTTATATGAACTTTTGGTTATCATATATTATTCTAAATTTTAAACTATGTTTTTTTTATTATATTTAGATATAAGACTTACCGAAAATTCTGAGTCAACCACTTAATCCAACTAACAAAGTCTTATTAAAAAGTTATACACACATGACAAGCAAGTATGCATAACTGATCGTGGCATGCCACATCAGCACCACATGGCATGTGAGCTTAAATGACACTTATATAATATTAAATATTGTGAATCGTATGTCATGTGCCACATAGTTTGTAAAACCCAGGTGATGATAAAAAATAATATATACTAATGGAAATAGCATGTGATAAAACTATAATGACTATGGATTGGCTTCTTATGTTCCACCCCGAGACAGAAAAATTGGACTCCATGACGAACTATGGAGCTACATGGAAGTGGGGGAAAATGTGGGGAAAAGACCGAGCATATAAATCTTAGAGAGTGGCTTCTAAGAGGAGGGTAAATCACTTTTCGTTGGCCCCCACAGTTTTAATAAATGTGTTTGTGGGGGAACTATGTAGATTTTGTGCAAATGCCCCCCATAGTTTCAGAAATGCATCAGACGAGGACGTAAACCGTGACGCCATCTGAAGGGTCAACTCGGTGAAGAAGAAGAAAAAGAAAAAGAAAAAGAAGAGATAAAGAAAAGAAGAAGGGGGTGGTGAAGAAAAAATAAAGGAAAGAAAAAGAAGAAGAGATAATGAACTCTAAAGGGTCTTTGTAAAGAAAGAAATCAAGCTTTTGTCTTTGAAACATGAACATGTTTTCCAATTCATGACTCAAATTTCCACCACCAACCTTAACACTTTACATCAACAAAGTATCAGAAATCTAAACATACCAAAAATAAATAAAAACAAGAAATTTCGTAAAATAGTTTGCTTTCATATTGAACAATGGAACCGCTGAAGGAAGATGAAGAAGTGTACCGCTAGAGAGAGAGATGAAGTTACCGCGTTTAAAACCAAAGGTGCCAGTAGCAGAGCTCGAGAGAGAAGGAGAGGCAGAGGCCTTACTAACCGGAGATCAAGGAGCCCAACTGTGGTAATTCTACCACCATGCTTTTTGTGGGGGAGATCAACTTTTGTAGGCACAGGAAGTAGCACTACTGGGGGCACATCGTCGGCAGCAATTGGCTCAGGAAGTTGCATTTTTGGCAGTATGCCTACGCCATCGCCCAGCACTGGATGTAGCATTTTTGGCAGTACGCCATCGGCAAGTACTGGAAGTGGCATTTTTGGCAGTATGCCTACTCCGTCGGCAAGCACTGGATGCAGCATTTTTGGCAGTACGCCATCGGCAAGCACTGGAAGTAGCATTTTTGGCAGTACGCCTATGCCATCGGCAAGCACTCGATGTAGCATTTTTGGCAGTATGCCTACGCCATCGGCAAGCACTAGAAGTAGCATTTTTGGCAGTATGCCTACGCCATCGGCAAGCACTGGATGTAGCATTTTTGGCAGTACGCTATCGGCAAGCACTGGTAGTACCATTTTTGGTGCTGTAACTCCACCTATTGCTAGCACAAGAAGTAGTATTCTTGGCGGTACATCTTCTGCAATCCCAAGCACTGGAAGTAGCATCTCTGGATTCAGTGTCGGAGCTACTTCTTCAGCTTCTACCAACCAGGCTCAAGTTTCTAACCCTTTTAGTGTTGGAAGTGCTCAGGCATCTGTTAATGCAACTGTTCTTGCAACTTCAACTCAGAGCACGCCTAATCAGTTTGGATCAATTTCGTCATCTACGTCATTTGGGTTGGCTGTTAATCCCGCCTTTTCCTCTGGCAGTTCTTTATATGGCTCCTCAACTTATGTGGCTAAACCTTTTGATTGCACTTCTTCATCAGAGGCCAACTCAATCAGCTCCACCAGTGGCTCTACTAACGATGTCTTTGGTTCCAGTTGGCAGGCCCCTAAGACTCCCTCATTTGCTTCAACATTCAACTCTTCGTCTCCCTCAACTAGGTTTCTGTTTGGAACAACATCTTCGTCTGCTGCTACTATCAGTGCTCCTTTGTTTGGGTCATCCACGAATATCACATCAAGTGCCATTTTTCCGTTTCCTTCAGCTGCAGCAGCCACCTCATCACAACCTGCCTTTGGTAATGCGGGTTCTGTGTTTGCATTTGGTTCTACTCCCTCAAATAATAATAATGATCAAGTTGGTATGGAAGACAGCATGGCTGAGGACACTGTTCAGGCATCCACACCTGCAGTTTCTGTGTTTGGTCAACAGCCCATGACACCTTCGACTGGCTTTGTCTTTCAGGCTTCTGGTAGTTTAGACTTCAATGCTGGAGGTGGCTTCAAATTGGGCAGCGGCAGTGTTGACAAGTCTCGAAGAAAAATCATGAAACTCAAGGGCAGGCACAGGAAGAAGTAAGTGTTAGAGATATATCAGCTACAGAGGATTCTGCAGTTATAACTGATCAACAATGTTTGAATTCTAAACATGAGAAGATCTCGGAAGTTGATAATGCAGCATCATAACAAGCTATTATTTAAATATATTATAGCTGTGTTCTTATCTTCTCAGTAACCACTTTGTAAATTCAAATAATGTATTACCTCTATAAATATAATGCAATACACGACTGGTAATTTTAAGAAAACCAGCCTTCAATTTCTACTTCTGACTTGGTATCAGAGCATTCATTAGCTCACTCTTTTCTCCCTTCGATCCGTTATGGCCTCAGCTTCCAATAATCCGTCTTTTATCATTCCTAATATCACATCTTTGGTTTCTGTTAAACTTGAGGGACCAAACTATCTGAACTGGACTACTCAGTTTATTCCAGTTCTGAGAAGTCATGACCTCCTCAGCATTGTTGATGGCTCAGAGGTGTGTCCTGCTCAGTACCTCGTTGACTCAGATATCAACCCCACCTACCTGGTGTGGCAGAAGAAGGATCAATTCATCCTGGCATGGTTAAATGCTACCCTTAGTGAGAAGGTTTTGTCCATCGTTTATGGCCTCACTACTTCCAAACAAGTTTGGAATACACTGTCAACAAGATTTGCTTCTCAGTCTCGCTCCAGAATTTCTCAACTCAAAAGACAACTCCAAACTCTTCAACAAGGTACTAAGACCTGTTCTGATTACTTGCTTACAGCAAAAAGTTGGGCTGATCAACTATCTGCCGCTGGTAAGTCTGACTGGTAATTTGGTTTCCTTTTAGGAGGCCGTGGTTATTTCCAATGCTGAAAAAAAAAAAACTCAAGGACAAAGATTAACAGCATGAGCTTTGCTGTTGGGTTAGTCACCGGAATTGTTTGGTACTGGTAAATATAAGGCAGATGGCGCAGGGTTTTCAAATGCGTCGATCATGTCCTTCCTTCACAACTTTCTTCTGGGCAAAAATTTTACGGTTGCACAGTCAGTTATGAGTTGTCACAATTTTGTAACAATCTTGCTGGCATAATCCAAGAACATTTATGGTGTATTTTAGTTGATAGGGGTTTCAGGTTGGGCAGTTGTACCTTGGATCCTTTTCTGTACTCTGTCATATGTATCATAAAAGAAATGGATATGAATTTTGTCCTCTGTCCTCACTTGAATTTTAACTCTCTTCTTCGTTCCCAATTTTCCTTTTCTTTATTTCAGATTCTTGTATGGTTTTAATATTTTTTTCCCAGGCAATCAATTATATGGTAGAAATTGATGCTTTTTGTAAGTTTTTTGTAGAATCCTATTTATAATGTGTTTTGATGAGGTTTTATTGTACTAGTAATTTTATCAGATATGGGATCACAACATTAGTGTACCTCTTCCCTTGTGGCCGATGATAGATTCTTTAGTCAGTAGAGTTAGTTATACCCAGAAGGCCTTCTCTTGGAGTCACAGAAGAGAACTTTTGGATGCCTCGCTCTTCTGCGCTTTGATGAACAGCTAGCGCATGTAATTTCTCTATTACTTGTGTCTTTGTAAAGAAGAATCATGGAACCAACGGCAAGAATGCATTTTGACTGGGCCGCCCTGATCCACCATGTGCAGGCTAGCTGACACCATCCCTTTTGTTCATGCTGTCTCAAGTATGAAGCCGTACCTGTTTTCTCATTTGTGGTTTTTGATGAAAGATTGAATTTTGCTTGTCGTCTTTTGGTGGGTTTGTTTCAGTCATTGTGAATAACGACATTTGTTTATGAGGCCAGTTAGGGGCTTATGCAGTGCAGAGTCTTTCTCTGTAGGATGTTGAAGTTTTTCTCTGTTATAATTTAAATATTTTGTTTACTAGTTTGATTAGTGTGATATATTAAGAATGATTTAAAGCTGCTGAATATAATTAGCCTGAAATGCATAGTTAGGCAGAATTTGGTGCAGCGCTTTTTTTTTTTTTTTTTTTTTCCGTATTCGGGGGTGTCCGGACTAGCCTTAACTAGTCCTTCAGGACCCTAAAGTTCACAGCCAAATAAGTCTTTAGTAACTACCTCTTATTAGGGGATTCGAACTCAAGACCTATTAAGTAATATGCAAAAGAGTCTCAAACAAACTGTCAAGGTAGAGAGAGTTAATTTGGTGCATCTTAATGATCACTAATGGGTGTTGTATTGCATATATTAACCAAGCTTTAATATAAAATGATATAAAATCGACCGACTACAAGTATGGTGCTTTTGAATGAAAAAGAGCTCTGAGTGGGAATATTCTGCGAAGAAATTGGGGAAGATAAGATGTTGAAAGCACTCTAGGAAGCTTTTGTTCAAGTATCAAATGTGATTCATGTTTTATGCAAATAAAGAGTGAAACATCTGCATGCTGAGTTCATCTCCATATTGTGGCTGTTTTTAAATGGTAAAGGCTCGCTCTTTGTAAAGTAATGGAATCAAACTTTACTGTCAGAAAACTTGCTCATGCTTTCGAAGAGTAAACGACATTTTCCCACCCAAGGTTTGCCTTAATAACACTTTTCCAATAAAGATGTTTCAAAATACTACTCTCTCACCCAAAATTTATATTCCATTTATTATCCAGAATAAACTTTTCGATTTGACGGCCAACGGAGAGCAAACTTGATCTAGGTTATTGAAGTTTTTAAAAAGGGGATGCCAATAAGTCTTTTGATGGTGACAAGTTAGATTTTGGTGGTTAGAATTGGTCGGAATCTGACTTATGAGGGGTGGTTGCACGTTTCACAAATGACTCAATTGCTAGCGATTTACGGGGTAGG
The DNA here is from genome assembly GCF_008641045.1 of Pistacia vera. Lineage (NCBI taxonomy): Eukaryota > Viridiplantae > Streptophyta > Magnoliopsida > Sapindales > Anacardiaceae > Pistacia > Pistacia vera. The sequence goes on along the minus strand of NW_022196136.1, from coordinate 2,516,104 downwards.
TGGGAGCAAAGTTTGAGGGGTTTGATAAGTAATGATCGAGGAAAAAAATGATGGTGGTTTAGGGTCGTAAAGATGTTAAACCGGGCAGTGATTGGTCAAAATATAAACTTTGGGTGAAAAAGTGTCATTTTCAAACTTTTTGGATTAAAAGGTTATTAAGGCAAAGGTGGGAGTGGGAAAAAGTCTTTTACTCTGCTTCGTAATACGTGACTCAAAATCGCACCACCAACCCTTCATCGATGGGCCCCGTTCGGCCCATCTGCATAACATTCCAATTTCCATCCCCAACCTTTTTGACTACGTGTAGAATTTCAACTTTGCAACCTGCTTTCTCGGCTGGCTGGCTGGCTGGCACAAGACTCTTCTTTCATACCACAGGAATGCCTTATATCAAGAGACCATCTGATTGAAGAATAAAAATAAGATTCTTTTTTTCTGAAATTTCGTAAAATAGTTTGCTTTCAAACTGAACAATGGAACCGGTGAAGGAAGATGAAGAAGTTTACAGCTGGAGAGAGATGGAGCTACCAGCTTTGAAACCAAAGGTGCCAGAAGCAGAGCTAGAGAGGGAGACAGGAGAGAGAAGGAGAGGCAGAGACATATTGATAGCCGTTGATCATGGTCCCAACAGTAAGCATGCTTTTGATTGGGCCCTCATTCACCTCTGCAGGCTTGCTGACACCATCCATCTTGTTCATGCAGTTTCAAGTATGAAACCGTGCTAGTTGTTTCATCAATTTGGCCGCGTAGTTTGTGGATTTTTGATGAAAGATTGAATTTTGTTTTGTGGGTTTGTTTCTGTAGGTGTGAATAACGAGATTGTTTATGAGGCCAGCCAGGGGCTCATGCAGAAGCTTGCTTTGGAGGCTGTTGAAGTTGCTATGGTCAGTCAGTAATTGATTTGCTTTTCTTTGATTTGCTTTTCTTTTCTAATAGTCTTTTGTGAACTTCATCTGTTGTTGTTTGAGAGATATTAGAAAAGAAAATCTGTTAGAATTAGTTTGATTTCTAAAATTAGTTGGAGTTTCAGTTTATGTTAGTTTAATGAAGTGGATCAACTGATGATATCCTTTATAGGTCATATTAAAAAAAATCAAATAGCAGTACTAGGCTTTATCCAAAATTACTTGATTTGAAGCCTGCATCAATGCTAACAATGAGCTGCTGAAAGTCTTCTGGGTCCTTGTTCTTAGCTTTATGTATATGTTACAATTCCATATTTGTAAAGTTTGCTTCTTCATTGATATAAAGTATAGTTACAGGATTATAATTCCCTCAATCATGCACTTCAATGTAGCATATGATTAGCTGAAAAATAACTTCACTTGATGTTAAACAACTTAGTAACATGAATGGACAAACTTTATACATAAATTGTTGTGTCACAAAATGAATGGAAAGAGTGAAAATAAAAATATGGTTTCAATAAATGAGACAGATGGATGTTGTAGTTTATATTTATACCTTCATATGATTGTTGTAGTATTATAACTTCAGGATCAATGAAAGGTGTTATGAGAAGAGTTAGCATTAAATTATTGTAATTGACATGGACCAGGTGATGACTGAGGCTCGGATTGTGCAAGGTGAAGCGGGCAAGGTAATTTGCAAGGAAGCTGAAAGGATAAAGCCTGCAGCTGTGGTTATGGGTACCAGAGGCAGAAGCTTAATGCAAAGGTTCTTTCTGTGTTAGTATGTTTTATTTTTACTGTGGTAATGCCTTATCTTACTGTGGTAATGCTTCTCTTGTATGTTGTTGGATTTTTGTGCAGTGTACTGCAGGGAAGTGTCAGTGAGTATTGCTTCCACAATTGTAAATCTGCCCCTGTCGTAATTGTTCCTGTGAAAAGGTACTACCATCGAAAAACTGAAATTTTCATTGAGTAATTCAAAGTTACATTGCTGGGGTTAGTTACACAGAGTTCATTATTGTTTGGATTGGCAGAAGCTGGTGATGAATCATTGTATGATGGAACTAGGAACACGTAGAAATTGCAAGTCATGAACGCGTGTAGTCTGAATATTTTGATTGGTCATATAGTTAGACAGACTGCAAAATGTGTATTATTTTGTAGTATGTGTGTGTCATGATTCTTTTGGCTTGATGGTATGTTAGTCTCCTCTGTTGGCATTGGCACTGATAAGATTGATGTTGTAATTTTTTTGAATGATCCTGACTCATGTGACTGAAATTAATGTCTGATTGCCTTGGTGCAAAATTTAAGAAATCATGACAGTAAGCGCTTTAGATCCTGGATCCTAGTCTTCAAAAGCATCAAGCATGGAAATGTTAGTCATTTTGTATTGTTTGATGCAGCTAGGCTGCATCCTGTAATCTCTATGCCACCTTAGCCCTATCAACAAACAACATCTCAGCTCTCTGGTTTTAGAGTATCATATTGAACTTGAATCAATCATTGTCGGTGGCATCTGCTTGTGGATAATTAGAGCGGTGAGAATCACAAGTTCATCAAAGTAAGTTACAAATGCAGAAATTCTTTGAACATCATCTATATATAAGCTCAAAATGAAATTTTCTTTTACTACATATTAGTTTATATGGTCTCTGTTTGATCAATCAGATCATCCCAGATTAGACATTAATTTTCAATTAAGTAGACCAATTGCTAACATAATGCAGATATCAACAAAATGGTTGATGGTGGAAATTCACCCACTCCATTAGCTACCTTTATGAAGAATTATTTGTCTTAGGGATATAAATCTTTTCATGGACATAAATGACTAATCTTTCATCCCCATGTTGCTACTGCACCTAGATAGGCCTGATACTAGGTCCATGGGATTAAGTTGGTCTGATAATTTACAAACAGTGTGTTGGGTGGCATGTTTGGGCCCTCTCTTTGCCAGCCTTTGCTCTGGCCACAACCACAAGAACAAAAAACCTTGAGCTGTATTGTTGGAAATTCCATTTAAAATTTGGATGAGAGAAAGAAAATCAACAACCCTATATTGTTGTTCTCATAGATAACACTGATGCTGTTTTTTTAACAGAAACCTTGCAGATATTGAGTCTGAGGGTTTCATAGGCTTTTATTTTAGGTTCTTGTGTGAAGGTAAAGACATAAGTTGAGAGCTTGCAGTTTGTCCAAATAAATGTTCAGTGTTGCAATAAAGTACACCAACACATAGTCAAGAGAACTTTGTAGGTTTTACTTTTTATCTTGGAATTGCACAAAGAGAAAAGGTGGTGGAGAGAGAAACCTCAAAAGATAGATGAAAAAAAAAAAATATATATAATTCAATATGTACATTTTTCACAGAAAGCTGAAATGGGCCCAAGAAAGAGAAAAGGCAATATCATGTTTCACTATCCACAGAAAACAAGAGAATCAAAGAGATCTTGCCTGTGGATGAGGCCAGGTCCACCTCTTTCACTGTTACTTATGGCTTGAAAAAGAGGAAAGTGAGGCTATTGTGACTCCAAAAAGAAGAATATACAATGTCATTAGTAGGCACACCTTTCTTGGTCCCCCACCCGCCGCAACCAACACCCAATGCTCCTCTTTATTCATTATTGTACCAAAGATTTTAGGATTGCGGGGTGTCTGTCAAAATTATTGCAGATTTGCATAAACTTTCATCTTTAAAGTCATTAAACCATTCCAATGCATTCAAGATTATCAACATTACTCATTAGGAGTTGTTTACTTTGTAATGTATATGGTATGTATTTGTTTATGGTCTTATAGTATTCCCCAACGGCACACATGTGATGAACACTCATGTGGAGTTCCACACCGACTAACACGCTCAAGCCTACAGGTTATAAGATGGGGTAATCCTCCCATTCAATAAGGTCTTATTGAATGAGTAATCAGACCCTACTTAAATTTTATCATGGTATCAGAGTTGGCTTAGTTGAGTGAGTGTTTGGCCAGCAAATAAAGAATTAGGTTAACAACTACCTTCATCACAGGCATGATCTAACATATGGCTTGACTGTGAGGGAGAGTGTTAGAGTCTCACACCGGTTAGACAAGCTCAAGCCTGCCTGGAGTCTATGCAGAACATTCTTGTTTGATCTTTTGTAGCTATGCCTGCCTGGAGTCTTATACCGAAAGAAGAAGGATCAGAATAAGTAAGAACATCTTCTGTGTAATATCTATAATGAATCTAATTTAATGAAATATGCAAGTGCCCATAAGGAGGGGATGTCCTTGCTCTTTCTTCTCTCTCTCTCTCAATCTCTTTCTGCATATAATTGATGCCCTATATCCTGTAAATATTTTTCTAATTATCAATGTCCCAATCAGAAATATTGATTCTATCCCAAAAGGTGGCTGAGACGGGCCACCATTGGCTCAGTCCTCTGTCCTCATAGGAGAGCTTCAAGTTTTCATCAGCTTCACCCAACAAAGGGACAACTTGTGCCAATGGCCATGGGGTTACCCTGATGCATACCCTTCGCATTAAATTAATATAATTTTGTGGAGTTTTAGCTCACCAATCACATTCCCTCTTCATATAATTTTTAATTCTTTGTCCTCAATCAAGATATGGGATCTCTCAATCACACAATGTCAATAATTATGCATATAGTAATCACTCAAAAAGGTAAATAAAATTTTAAAAAGAAAAAAAAATGCAGTTGTGAGATGTAAACTGAACAGTTCTCATTTTTCTTGCATTGTCTATCTCAACTTTCTTCCCCACCAATCTTTAAACTTTGGTCCCCTGCTACATCTCTCTTTTTTTTTTTTTTTTTTACGGGATGTCCAAGCCAGTTATTAATAACGTTGTTATTCGAACCTAAAACCAGGAGAGGCAAACCCCTTGGCCCCAAGCTTTTACCACTCGGCCAACCCATTGTTTGTTTCCTCTGGTCCATCTCTTCTCCTCAAGATTTTATTAATTCAACTTAAAAATCAAGATGGTGTGATCAGAATGCAATAAACAGATAAAGCTGAAGTTAATAGGTATAGTCTTATTCAATACTGTGTCTCAAGTATACATACAAATATTTATACGCTATGTACTTAGCCAACAAAAAAAGAATCTGGATCAATAGGCATCAAAAAACATAGTCATTGAAGGAATTGTATCAGACTCTTCTCTGTTTCACATCTCCATCTTTAAATTGCTAGCTTCAATGGAACCTGCAATATCAGTTTATGAACTTTCAGATACAATATTGTAATAAATGGGTTGATGGGAGTTTGTGGTTGTGGGCAGTGATCATCTTCTTTCTTTTTATTGAAAAATGTTTGATAATCTAAAGGATAAAAAATGGGGACCCAGTTTTGCTTTTATAGGTTGCAGTAGATGGCTATGGTGTCATATGGGGAGCCGAAATGCGTTACAACTTCAATTATGTCTTCTTTTGAAGAAAAAAACTGTCGTGGGAATACTGTGATCATGGGAAAAATCCATAGTTTTTAATCATTTTAGAATGAAAAGGATAGAAAGTTTGCATAGGACCCCAGTTTTTCCAAAGTGAAATCATTAACATTTGTGGGGCTCTATGAGGTCTCTATCACTGGTTGTTTAACCCACTTTGCTATTCATTTTCTGCCTTAAACTTGAAAAATATCTAAACAAGAAGCACAAGTTTGACTAGACATATTTAGCTTTCTGTACCTGTAAATGGTTGAGATGGGAAGGTGTAGTTGTTATGTTGATCTTCCTTGATCGAAGGCCAAATTGTAAAAATTTTGTAAATCAGCATCCCAGATTGAAGAGGGCGTAGCTGCAATGTCAGTAATATTATATCTATGTGAGTAAGACAGCTAAGAATGTAATACAAACTGTAGAAAGGATAATTCTACATGAAGCAAGATGAATCAAGAAAGTTTCCGGGGAGCACTGATGGTTCTCCGTAGCCCCATATCAGAAGGATTGATTCCATTTCCAATCCAGAACATGAAACTACTTGTTGTTGTTGTCAGGATTAAACTGAAGATAAGCAGGATTATTCTATCTGATGACATTCCAATTGGTGGAAAATTGGGGGGACAAGCAGGAAACACCTATCAAGTCAGCCAGTAACAATTAGACAGCATTAAAGTCAACAATCAAAGTCTGCTTAATTTAGACAATGTTGCACCTCTTTGGCAAAGAAGTTGTCAATGTTGAAGTCAAGCCTGGGATTGACAGCAGCTAGTTTCATTGATAGGAACTGTTCATTGTGATGATCACAAAGGAGAAGATCCAGTAATTAAACAATATGAAGAACTAACTCCTGAAACTGATAAACCATGTTAAATTATTACCTCTACTTGTCGTTGAAGAGATTGAACATAGTTGATGATTTCGTCAAGCATTCCAGCTTTTCCAGTGATCTTGTTGCACCCCGGTACTAAATCTTGCAAATACTTCATTCTCTCACTGATTTTTTCCCTTCTAACCTGCATAATTACAGTATAATCTGATTAAACTTTTGTTCATAACATCTACTGATAAAAAAAGCCAGAAATTACTGAAACTGCAACTCACTCTTTCAGCTAAGCTATGACTATCAGTGGCTTGACCGCGGCGTGCTCGGACATGGATGTAATCAGGTTTTTGAACCTCAGAAACTTTTGAATTCTCTTTAGAAGTATCACCAGATGTTTCTCTGTTGTTATTGCTGTTGCTTTTGTTGTTTTTGTTGTTTTGTTCTGTGATCTTTGAATCTCCCTCTTCAGCACATCCTTTCATCCTTTTGTCTTTGGCCTCATCTTCTGCTCCAACCTACACATACCCAAAACAGAACTTTCATTAATGATCTTATGCATCATTTAAGAACAAACTTTGGCTTAAAAATTAGAACTTTTTTAACACAAATTTCTTTTGGACAATGATCAAACACACACCTTAGTGTTATGGACCTTATCGGCTTTCCTCTTCTTGAAGCTTTCTCTTCCAATTGCTGCACTCATCTTATGATTCACAATACTTGACTCCTTAACCTTAGCCTCGGCGGCCACCGCCGGCGGGCAGCTAGTGGTTCTTGAAATGGCATAATTGGCATCAAAAGCTGGCCCACAAGGCCCAAAACCATAACCAGGCACCACAACCTTCCCCAAGTCTGGCCACCCATTTTCCAATGCCGGGTCAGGCTTCACCGGCCCCAACACCAAGTCACCACCACCACCCAACAAACCACCTTCAAAACTCTGCACATGACTCACCTGACTCGGCACAGAAAACACACCACTCAACTCACTAAAATAACTCTCCTGCTGCTGCTGCTGCTGTTGAACTACATGAAACTGCTCCTGCTGCCACTTCATACGAGCACGTTGCCTCTCCAGCACCGTCAGGTCCGTACAGTGCAACATCTCACCCGCCGGCACCACTCCTCTATTCATCACTTCACACGAAACTAACTAGCTATGAAGTGAGACTGAACTCGAAAACAGACTTGAACCAAAACAAAGTAGCAAAGCGCAGTACTAGTAGTGGTTGAGACTGTTAAAGAGTTAGGCAGGTGGGTTTCATAAGCAGTCTGGTGAACACGATTTCGTAGTGAAGAGATGGTACAATTTGGATACGTGGGGCGTTTGGTGTTAAAAGTTCCGAGTTGGGAAAATATACACGTATATATGTATATAAAGAGAAAAAAGAAAAAGTGGCCGGAAAATGAGACAAGTTATCGGAATTATTAAGAGTGAGTTTGAACATGAACTCTATATTTATATATAAATAAACAGAGAGAGAGAGAGGGGTATTGGGGCAGGGAGCCACGGAATGTAGCCATAACCAGAGGCCGTGGGTGATGGGACCCACTGACATGACTGCCACGTGGGATTGTCTGAAGTTTGGATCAGAAAAGTGGGGTTCTCTCTTCGGATTGACCAAGGTTAACATTCAACCCGTAAAATTTATACTGTAAATTTATCCAAATTTACATAATCTAATTAAGATTCATGATTCCCGAAACTGAGAGCAGATTTTTTTCTGAGAATTAAAAAACAAAGTGTTGAATTTGCATAGGAACTCACAAATACCAAATACAAAAAAATAATAATAATAATAATAATAATAAAGAAGATCATCCCTTTCATTACTGCGAGTCTGCGAGCCTGCGACTGTGGGATTCTGGGCCGAGAAGGAGGGCGGGAAACCAGGCCACCTCTGTTACTTCGTCACCCACATGGGATCTTCCACGTGGAACTTTCTCGTGCTTTTGATCTGATAAATCAGACTGATTACGTGGCACATGACACTTCCCCCCGAACGGGTCTAATTTGTGTGATTGGCAGTTTAGTACCTGGCCCTGCGGGACGTTGTAAGAGATTAGCAGTTGAAAAGTTCTTTACGGAAATCTACTGTTATCGAGTGGAAGGCACCGAAGTTTTCTATTGGTTAGGTGATTGTCACGCGCATTGAGGAGGAGGTGGAGAACAATCATATGATTGCTGGAGATTCTGCGGGTATTACGGGGTTGTCAGGGCCTTCTAAAAATAGATATTGGCTCTTGTTTTTAAAAATAAAATTATTTTATTTATATTCCTGTATATAATTAGTAATTGTTTTCTAACTAACTTTCTAATTCTATCTTTAATTTATTTATTTCATTTTATGGAATATTAAATTAAACACGAGATTTTAAAATTCAATTCAATTCACTTGGAACTCGGTTAGGTTGAATTTATTCATATTTTTTATTTATAAATCTAGATATAATTATATAAAATTATAAACCCACCATCAATCCCCAAATTGGATTGACAAATTGGATTTTTGAAAAAAAAAATTGGGAAATGAGATTAAAAGTTTTGATTTTGAATTGTAAAAAAAAAAAAATGATTTTTTTTTTTTTTAGTGATCATGGGTGATCGAATCAGTTTATACACACCTCAATTAATCCCTTAAAACCCTAAAGTGAACAATCTGGTAAATCTCTTCAATGATCACCCCTATTAATGTCTGTAGAGACTCGAACTCGGAAACTCATATTGGATTCTTTTTCGCTTTTACCATTAGAGCACTCAATGGTAGTTAAAAATTCAATTATTCGTTGATTATCATTTCTTACTATTTGCATTTGAAAAATGAAAACATAAAAGACAATTATATTTTAACCAAGGTGTCTGGGCCAACTTAAGCACACCTCGACTAATATTCAGGAGAGATTAGTGTAACAACCCATTACCACAACGACTCATTTAAATTATAGATACTCATATGAGGAATTTAACCTGATGAGACAGTGTACGTATCCACACTACCCACGAAAAAAGAAAGTAGTACACAATTTAATTACTAGATAAACAAAATAAGAAAGGGTACAAACAAACCAATCAAATCTAATTCTACAAATAGATTTGAAAGCATGGTAGACTCCATATTAGGAAGTTTCATATCATAGTTTGTCAGTTAATGGGGATTAGGAGTCTATTTCATTAACTTATGTGTATTAATTTGGAATGGTGCTAAATTTTTTGGTTTCAATATAGGATTACGCCCATGAAAGGGATGGATGGAATTGGAATATGAAAAACACTTATATATATTATTTGTCAACAACTCCGTTGAAGAGACATAACCAAAGTTATAGGGAATTGACAGAAATTTCCACTACCAATAGCCAAACCAAGATATTATAGGGGTTTTGTTATTTGTCACCTCAAGTTTAATGAGGTTTCAATGTCCTTAAAAACCAATCGTTATCATAAAATAGATGTTTAGTGATAGATTATGAGACAAGTAAACCAAAAGATATTGTCATGAAAAGACATCAAACTTCATGTTTAGGCACTAAATTAATGTCACCATCACATAGTTAAGAAACTTTTCTCCAATAATTAATATTTCACTAAACTTTATAGCTAGATCATCCAATAATTGGCTCGTTGGCAAAAGATCATCCAACTAGCTTACTGTTCCAACTAGTTTACGCGTACTCGACTAATTTTGGAAGAGACTAGCGTAGCAATCCATCGTCACAATTCCTCACTCATATCGCAAAAGCTCAGATGGGGAATCAAACCTTAGACTGTACACCTATCCACACAATCCTCGATTTACCCTAACTATTTAGACTACCCATAGATGGGTATAGTATCTCTATTACAGTGGATATTTCATAATATTAGAGAGTTTTTGATAATTTAGAATAGATTTTTAATAATTAAAAAAAAAAAAAAAAAACAAACAAACGTTTAATAGTAATCGATATCATTAGAGATAAATCAAATAAACCCTAATAATGGAATCCCACTTGTAGATTAACATTATCGAGTCTAAATCAGGCTTTTAACTTGCATATTTATGAACCCTTTTGAATCTTGGAGGCAATATATATTGGAAGGTAAGAAGTAGGGGATATAATTTGGATTGATTGTGGGAACAATNCAAAAGCTCAGATGGGGAATCAAACCTTAGACTGTACACCTATCCACACAATCCTCGATTTACCCTAACTATTTAGATTACCCATAGATGGGTATAGTATCTCTATTACAGTGGATATTTCATAATATTAGAGAGTTTTTGATAATTTAGAATAGATTTTTAATAATTAAAAAAAAAAAAAAAAACAAACAAACGTTTAATAGTAATCGATATCATTAGAGATAAATCAAATAAACCCTGATAATGGAATCCCACTTGTAGATTAACATTATCGAGTCTAAATCAGGCTTTTAACTTGCATATTTATTAACCCTATTGAATCTTAGAGGCAATATATATTGGAAGGTAAGAAGTAGGGGATATAATTTGGATTGATTGTGGGAACAATTCCAGAGAGGATGAAGGCTACATCCATTATCATCATCTGGGGTCCTCTCTCTCTCTCTCTCTCTCTCTCTCTCTCTCTCTCTCTCCATCTTCTTCAGTTCTTCTACTTTAATATTATTAGTATGTCTCTCTTTCTTTCTTTCTCTTTCTCTAGTTGCAATACAATCACACATGACCTTGTACCACAACTAAAGGCAAAATGGGGCCTGGTTTTTCTCTACCCCTCTTTCTTCTATCACTTTCTATTGTGGTCTTCATGAACAGAAAACCACCCAGTTGTCCCTCATTGTTTTGTGCATTTCATTTTCATCATCACTCTCCAATGCTTTATTCTTCCCATCTTTTATATTGGATTTTTAACTAATACTTCCCCCAAGTACGTACAGTGCTTCGTCCCTAATGCTTTCCTTTTAGATATTGTTTTATCACATTTTCTTTCTCCAGGCACCAATTGTTTTAAAAGCCAATTATTCAAGTGGGATAATCAACTAGTTGAAATTTATGAATTTTTGGAAGCACCAAAAACACTTCCTATATTTATTATTATTTTTTGTTATGAATTATTATTCCAATGTGGTCCATTGAAATCTATGGTGACCAAACTTTAGATCCCTTGTGGGGGATACCCATCCATCAAAATATATGTGACCTTTCGAGATGTGAATGTGCAAAATTTTCCATGCATATGATTAGTTTAATAATCGATATCCTAGAAATACAAAATTAAGTATTTGGAAAAATAAAATAATGAAATTGAATTGATATGATCTTATCTTTGATGGATAAATAATAGAGGGGAGAGATGGGATGAGGAGGCAATGAGAGATCGCAGCAGATACGATGTAAATGGAATCCTAGTTCTAGCAGGCCCTTCAAATTATTATTAATAATAATAATAATTAAACAAGCTTATTTTAAAGAGTCGAAGAATGCGAGATAGAGATAGAGAGACATGAATGAATTATAGTGTTGAGTATTTGGTAACTCTTCTGTCTCTTGCTCCATCCTTTATAGCTACCTAGCTTTTCATATACAGACGAATTCTATGGGCTACCAGCTTCTCTACTTTAATCCACCATTTCCCACAGTTTTCTTTTTTTTATTTCATATAATAATGTTCGGTTGATCAATCAATGAAGTTCGATCAAGTTTCTAATTAAAGGTCTAAGTCCAATCAAGTTCATTAATGTTGGTCCAAGTTAAGGTAAATCCAATCAGCTAGGAAGCTGACAAACTGATTCCTACACACCAAAAAATCTGGAGGGAGATGCTTTCAAAAATACAAAATTATGGCGACAATGAAATGATCTAGAGAGTATTTGGAACACGTGTGTTTTATTCTTATTCACCCAAAATTTGTTACTTTCAACATAGTTAATATTATTACAATATTTTGTCATCTCTCTCGATACAATGAATACATTTACTATGAATTGCTATCACACTCATGCAAGAAAATAATGCACCTCTATACTAGGATTATTAGGAGAAACCCTAAGTAATAGGATTTTTATTCCTAAAACATACCCTATTAGGAGTTTTATTTCTTAGACCCCGTGTGTGTCGCCCCTTATAGACGAACCCCTTATTGTTGAATTGGTTGTCAATTCTAATTCCTTTACCAAGTGAATTAATCCTAAGTGGAATGGGTTGTTAAGTTGATTTTAATGTTCATTCTTCATCATTGCAAAACAACCAACCATGAAACAAAATAAAAAACACCAAATTTTTACATGGTTTGGCAACATGCCTACATCTATGGGATCAAGTTCAGATGAAGTCAATCCACTATGGTATACATTTATAATTCAATTACAAAGTTAAAATTAAGCATCAATTGCAAGAACATTCTCTGTTTTGCAACGCTTCAAACTCCATTCTTTGGTCGAACTTCGAACTACTACAGCAAGCTCCACGTTCACAAGACCACATGGTCAACCTTGAGCTCCTCTCAAGGTACAGCAATGATGATGCACTTCAACTCCAAAAGCTTGAAATCCCCATCAAGCAACCAATGGAAACCCACGTTCCAACCATGAACAAATAAACAAAGTTTATGCAAGGTATTTGTAAGCCTACCTAAGGCATATGAAACCTGATTCAAAACAGAAAAAACCTCAAGGAATTTTCAAAGTAATATCAGAGGAATAATCAGGCTTGAAAAGAATTGCATTGGATGATACGAATATATAGAAAACTTGGGCTCCAATGCAAGGGGACAGGTGGCAAGGAATAACTTTATTGAATTCATCTTTATTAAAGTTTATTCCAATATCAAGATGTCACCTATCAAAGAGAATAAAATTTTCCAACACATTGGATATAAAATTGACGAGTGTTATGGACCACACAAATATCTCATAAGAGAATAAAATAATTCTTGCATTCTAGAAGCATAACACGTGTTACCCAAATAAATCTATCAGATACGTTGTGATCACTCTGACTCAGAGGTGCTCACCCAATACAACAGATGACCAACATAAACAGAGGGTCACACTAGAAATTTAAAAAAAAATAACTGTACAATATTTAAAGTAAAGTGTTCATACCATGACTAGTGTTACACCACTAGAATCATAAGTTTGACAAAATAACTTACGGAACTTAAAACCAACAATAATGTTTTACACGTTTTATGACATTGGATATCGAAATGTGGACATGTTTAAGAAGCAATACATGTGTGAGGATAAGAAAGAACCCTATTGAGTCCCGCACGCCAACAATTCTTCCCCTAAATTTCTTCGAAACATACATATGAAGGCAATTTTACAAACAAAATCACGTGAGTGAAGCTTTGGTGAAGCAAACAAGACCCGTGAAACAAGGGTAGCATTTCATCCCCTGGTTGAGGGATTGACATAGCAAAATGTTATCTAAAATTGAAAGCTAATAGGAACAAACCTAACAAGAGAGTTTTTTATGTTTTTTATGTTTACATCATATTTTTGTATTTTATAATAAAGTAATAAACTCGAAACTTTGTCGGAACCTCACCCTAAAATTTGTGCCAAACCAACTTCACCTTTATCACTTTATCCTTATATATAAACAAATACAAAAAAAAAAAAATACGTACTTTTTTATCAAACTTTTGTTGTGTATTTTATCAATAGTTTTAGTATAATATTATGTAAAATATATGAAATTATTATAAAATTATCAGGTATGAACGTCTTAAATTTTTTAACGTACAAATCAATAAATTTGTTGATAATTTTAAGTAAAAATGTTCACAGTTTTAAGGGTTTATAGTCATTGACGTCGGTTTTTGGGTTGCCTCGATCAACTGTAATTAAGTTATAATGGAAGTGCTCAAACTGTGTGTTAAGGTTGAGTGAGAAAATATACATGAGCCTAAGAAAAAGGATTTATGTACCCTTAACAAGACGTTTGTAATTCATATCATTATCAAAATAGTATTTATATAGCCATTAAAATTTCACAATATATATATTATCAAGATATTATGTTCACTGAATTCATATATTAAATAACATATATTGGAATGCAAAATCTTGGTTTAATAATGAAAATAAAATAAAATAAAACTAGTAATATCCAATATAAAATTAGGAAATATAGTAGTATGAAAATATGTGAATTGATAACATTGAATAATAGATGGTGACCATTACTCAACATTCTTTCCATTTATTTATATCAAGATTTTTACATGTGGATAGGTGAACCCATAAACATGATGTAATTAATGATAGGATTCTCTATATTTATGCATTTGAATTTTTAATTAATATATGCGATGTCACGTAGCAGTGTCATTTAATAATATCATTAAATATTATCATATGATATGATTTTATATGAAATGAAATGTTGTGCTTGATAAATTGCTCTCGACATGGCCCAATGTGTCATGTTGATGCCAGATGGCAAGCTAAATTATTGACACCTAATACCAATTTCTCACTAGTGTTACAGATTTTAAGTTTCACACCTAAAAGTGCGGCTCATTAGGTGTAGGGACTTCCTCCTATAAGTTGAAGACATCTGTAATGTGCTTTTGATGTGAGATATGTGAAGTTTTCTTTGATATCTTTATCACGGATTGTGAATTTTATACCCAAAATGCTAACCAATTAGGTGGAAGGACTCTCCCACAATTTTTATTTTAATTTTTAAATATTTAGTGGACGTTCTAGTGATTTTAACGTGTAAATTAAAGGTTAATTAGCAACTAATTATTAATTTTAATTTATATTTTATGCCTAAAAAAATTAGATATCCACACTACAAGTTGACTAATTAATTAAATGTTAAATGATTATAATCATGTATTTGTATAATATTTTTCTTTCATAAGTCTGAGTAAGATATTATAATCATCTCACCGGAAAGTTTGAGTAAAGAATCGATCATTGAATACACATCGACGAGAAATAATTTGAAATTAAGGTGATTAATAACTAAGTGTGAGATCAGACATCGAAGATTAAAATGATTGATAAACAAGCGATAAGTGAGGGATTCAAGTGTGAGATCTTTGGTTCTCATACTCTGTTAAACGTAAAGGTCGGGTGATTATTTTAAAAGAAAATTACAAGTGTATCCTCCTGGTTGATATTCAAATGTATTTGGTGTGGAGTTGGGCAGAGAGTTGGAAAGTGGGACTCACCAAACTTAACAGGGTGCAATGGTGAGGGCCCAAACCAGAAGAGGAGGGTTCGTATGTTAGCAGCTATTATTTTAATGGTAGAAGACGACTATATGAATTCATTGATATGTAGAAAGCTACTGAAAGCAACGTCTCTTTGCTTCCCCTAACTTCTTGTTGAAAATTTCTATGGAAATTTGGACCCATTCAATGGAACAATGTCAGATACCGCTTTGATGAAATTAACCAGTGAGTCCAGTAAATCCTTGTATGAATAGTGTAAGGATAAGGAGAGAGAAAGGATCTTGCTTTATTTTAATTGCAGGGGCTCTGCATGGGAGCATGCATGAATGGAGACTGAATGAGTCAAAGACGCAAAAGGAGTGGAGCGGTCAAACACAGACAATATTTGCCAGCTGCAGTATTATTATTATTCAGCATGCAAGACATCAGTAAAGACAACTCCCACATCCACAACACCTACTATTTCTATCCCCGTCTAATTTCCATGTCCATTAATTGATTCCAATATCCTCCCGTCGATTCATTAATTACTGTCTCTAAGTACAGTAATTAAGCTTAATTAGTTTGATCTCTTAATTTGATTCTTTCAGAACAAGAATAATAAGATATATGCTTCCAGGACAGCTGGGGGAACCGATCTTTTACAGACTGTAGATTGATCATATCTATCTGTGTATACTGAGAATTATATTCAGATGAATATTTGACTTTCAAAAGCAAAAAGTGTCAAGAAATCCTTTGAGATGTCAGCTTCAAGCAAGTTAATTAACAGGTGCTCCCAGAACGAAAGACAGAAAGAGAAGGGAACCCATTTTGTTAAAGAGAACAGTTAGGATACAAATATGTTTATATTATATTTATATGTATTAGGCAATTGGAGATAGAGACATTATCACATGAAGAATATTGGAATAAGCATTAAGAACAAAGACAAAGGAGTGTCTTGGTTCATATTTTTATATGATTTGCAGAGTGATTTTTGTAATGAAGATATTGAGGCAACATTCAAATATATTAGGATTAGGAAAGATAAGTGATCGGGGGTGAGGAGACCACATAGTCTAAAGGATTGCTTATAGGATCTTTGCCATTCTCACAATGCCATATGGGCTTGTTCCTGCAGATTCTCTTCATTAATTTTTGCCACCAACTCATTCTCTCTTAAATTAAGTGCCAAGTTCAATTCTCTGCATATTATGGAGGTAACTTTAGCGTTAATGAGAAAGAATATAATTAAGGTGACACGCTTCGTCAAGTTGTCTAATGCCAGCCACTAGAAGCACACATATCAGCGACACCTAATAATGTCCACCAGATCACGACTCCAAACTGTCTTCCATACATTTATGTTGAAGGCCATTTCTTCAGTAGCGTTGATACAGATTATGTCCCATGTATGTATGGCTTCAACATGGGATCAACAGTCGACCATCATCACTCTTAAGACTTGGAGAAATGAAGCCTCAAAATTTGTCCTATAAACAAGTTGATTCTTTAGTTGAACATTCATGAAATCACCAAATAAATTTTACACAGGAAAGTGAAATAGTGCAGTACAGATTTAGTTAGGTAGAGAGCTGTGATGACAACTAAGACTAAATTGATGTGGCCCATGAAGCAATGAACAGGAAGGTTATAGTCTAATCGTATCACTTGGTTAGTCATTGAAAAATGATGGTGCGAATGAGACCCCAGAAAAAGGGTAGCATTCATTCATTTGCTAGGGATTTGATTTGATTGTACAAATTAAAAGCTTGAGCATAGATTGGGGCAAATACAAGATGTGGGTTCCTCAAGCTGGAAGGCTATAGCTTGGTGGTGGGGAAGAAGAGTCTTTCAGGATTATGATGGTGCTGGGTTGGTCTGGAAACAAAGTCAATACTATTATGAAAGAGCCAGCTGTGTGCTGTGCCAGTGCTGTACTCACACTTATTATTATACTATGATGATAAGTTTACAGAAAAGAGAAGAGTATATATTGTTTGCTTTATGCTTTACAGTGTAGCAGTAGCAATCGTGTATGAGGAAGAGAGAAAGTACACTTTAGTTAATGGTCTTGGGTTGCATTATGATTTTCAAAAGACACAGAGAAAGATTTTGGAGGATTGAAAATTTGAAAGTGGGATTCCTTCAGGAAATATCTGCGTTAATTTTCAAGGAGGAAATGAGGGGATTTTTGACTTTGTTTGATATATTGAACATCTTCAAGATTTTTGTCTTTTTTTTTTTTTTTTTTTAATGAGTAAATGAACTTTTTTCTACCCAAATAATAGTTTCACAACACTTTTTCACTTATAAACTTTTAAAATATTATTTTATTATCCAAATTTATATTTCATTTCAGATTTCAACATCGTCGTGACTCCACACCATCACTATTCGCTTCCCCAATCATCACTCACCAAAACTCCTCAAACCCAATTTATATCGATCATGTCGATCGTCAATAATCGAGCGATTAAGATTTTTGTAACTATTCCTCCCAATTCAAATTCTGACCAATCTCAACCACCAAAAGACTCATTGATCTCATTTCTTCAAAAGCTTTAACAGTCTACACCAAATTTGCTTTCTGTTCGCTCGTTGGAATATAAATTTAGATAATAAAATAGTATTTTAAAAACCTTTAGTGAGGAAATATTATTAAATTATTATTTAAGTGGGAAAAAATCGTTAACCTTGGATATGAGTAGCTATCAACTATCTAAGTAGAAAACAGAAACTAGGTCTAGCTAGTCAACGTGAATCCCAAGCCCAATTGATAAAGCTTTAAGCTTTTATGGTGTGTTTTGTTAATCCGGATCCAGAGAGGCAGAGGGCATTGTATTGGATTGGACTTTGAGAATAATGACCCATTTGAAGCCCAAATAGAAGGCCTGGATGCAATTCTCGAGCCATGTTGCCAGATGCAAAGCAAACCACCCAATGCTATGAGATGGGTTGTCTTTGAAACGAACAGGATTCTTGCAGCAATTCTCTCATTTGGGAACTGGGCCTGCTAATACCTTGGAACCATTTGGGCTTAATCATATATATATATATATATATATGGTAATGCTATGGTTTATCACTTTTTTACATTATTTTTATTATATCATGATGTCGCATATTTCACAATCACACAAATTTTTAATTATTTTGAACTGTTAATATTATAATAGAATTTGTATGATTGTGGCATATGTCATATCATGATATAATGAATATGGTGTAAAAGAGTGGTATAAATGTACCATTACTCATATATATATATATATGCATGGCAACTCTTGTATATGGCATTTTTTTTTTTTTTTTTTTAATCAGGTTGTTCGGGCTAGCTTGTAGGCATCACAATTAATCTTTGAGGTTCATTGAACATCCTACAGGCCTAAAGGTCTACATAGCCACAATTTTATTGTGGTAGATAATTATAATATTTGAACGCAAAAAGTCAAGGAATAGAATAAACCTTCTTAACCGTCAGCCACCAGGCCAACATTTTTTTTTATCCTTCTTATTTTTGTGCATTTCTAATATTGACTTTTTATATTAATTCGTCCATTCATTTTGTATATTTTATTTTATCGTAAGAGCATCTCCAAAGAACTCTTTATATGATCCAAACTCTTTATTATAAAGAGTCTATCCATAAAAATAAGAATCTAATAGACTCTTTATCTTTAAAATATAAATTAGAGAGTGAGTTTGACTCTCTATATTTAGAGAGTCAAACTTCACTCTCTATCCTAATTTTAATTAATAAATTACAAGTTTTTATGCATTTTATTTATTAATTCTCTCTCCTATTAAGTTTATTTCTTAAAAATAAAGAGCATTTTCATTAAATTTAAAGAGTCTATTGGATTTGAATAAAAATTATATTCTTTATATTTAAAAATTAATGAAGATACTCTTTATTTATATGAAAGATGTTCTTCAAAATAAAAAGCATCATTGGAGATGCTCTAAGACTTACTCTATGTTATTTATCTTATATTTAGACTGCAATAACATAAAACTTAAAATTTCATGACCTCTAAAAATACATGACAGCTCAAATTGGATGTTTGAAATTTCTATGAACCATATAGAGAGATATTTGAGCATATCCTGAAAGATTTGCTACATTATAGGGCATTGCCTAGTGCCATAACCCCCTGTACTCAACAGTCAATTCTTTTATACCATATCTTTGAAAAATGCTTGGATCATCTTTAATGAAACCATCTTCAATATCCCTTCTGAAGAAAAAAAAAAATAAGAATAATAATGGAACTCAACTCAGGCCACAAGTTCATTATCAATCCAAAGTACTTTTTTCTCTTTCTCACCACTCATAATTCAACAAAACTTCTGTCAACTTGCACATGGACTGATATCTAATCTTCAAAGCTTGATTCCCTTTGGTTGGTAACCAGAACTTGTACGTTTATCTGCTTATTCTCATTCAAAGTTTGTTCCATGCCCGAAGAACAATTCAATCTCCATTTCCCAATTTTCATATTCCCTCTCTATGCAAAGATTATATGCTTTCTTCTATATTTGTTACTTCTTACTTTCTTAGGGTCCTGAAAAGTCACAGTTGGTCTTTCACGACCCAAAGGCGAAAACCGCCAAAGTTTAGGGACTTGATTCTTGACAGGGAAGCCAAATTTAGAGCTTTTTAATGCTTTCCAACTTGTTAGGAAGGACCACATTAATTATATGGAAAAGGGTCCTGGAGAAAAAGGGCACAAGGCCAATTATATATTGAATTCAACATACCTGTACATTCTAAGGTTAAATATCAACGTTGTATTGTATATATTAGGACCACGTTGAAGACTGGTACCAAATTCTGATCACCTCTTCTTCAATAATGTTAAGTTGAAGATGGCAACTTGTTTCAGTTGTTGGTTCTTGATGTTCATGGACAAATTGTTAGCTTATAACACAGGCATTTGAGATCTTCCTAATGTGCGGTGTTGGTAAAAAACTTGAGGGATATTAAAAGTTCGAGATAGAGGAAACACCTTTTGAGTCTCACTATAGGAGGTGAATAAGAGATGAAATTGATAGAATTTGAAGCGGACCTAACTCCTCACCCAATAAGATGAAGGATTATCCCTTCTTATAAATTAGTAGGCTTGAGTGTGCCTAGTCGGTGTGTAATTTCAATACTCACCCTCACGGTCAAACTTATATATTGGGTCATGCTTGTTGATGAAGATAGTTCTTGCACTTAAACATGCCTAGTCGGTGTGGGACTCCAACACTTACTCTCACAGTCAATCCTATATGTTAGGTCATGTCTGTTGATGAAGGTAGTTCTAGCTCTAACTCCTCACCCGCTGATCAAGCACTCAGCTCAACTAAAATGGGATAGAATTTGAGGTGGGTCTAACTCCTCACTCAATAAGGCCTCGATGATTGGAAAGATTACCCTCTTTATAATCCAATAGGCTTGAGCGTGCCTAGTCGGTGTAGGATTCCAACAAAACTTAAGCCTGACTAATAAGATGGCCAAGACAATAGTTGATACAGTAGAATCTCTCTATAATCATAATGTTGGGACCAATTAAATTTATTACTATAAGGAGGTTATAATTTAATAGAGGTGTAGTTACAAGAATTATTGTTTTGATTTCTTATTTTATAATTTATGTTTTAGTAGTATTAGGATTTCAATTCATTGTTTTAATCTCATTAGGATAGTACGAAAATGGATATTAAAGAGTCAATGTAAAATTAAGTAATCAGATTCGACAACTTCACTACACTAATCAAATGGATATTAATGTCTTCCTCAATAATTCAAACGAGCAACAAGTCGTGTATGTTTTAACTGAAAAATAAATCTTTACTGGAATTAGACAAGAAGAGGAAGGAGATAATCTTGAGAATGATAGTACGGAAATACCCAAAATTTCATGCCAAAAAGCTCTAAACATGCTTGAGAGTTAGAAATATTTTGGCTTCAACAAAAAAGTGTTCATATTGGTGCCTTATTATATACCTGCAAGACAAAAGATGTGGTAATAATTCTAAAACATAAATCAATGTCTCAAACAATTTTAGATAAATATTTTATTTCATCTTAAACCTTTAATATAACATAACATATAGTTTTTACAATATGCATATAATTATTACTATATAGATGTAAGTTTCTTAAGACGGGACCTAAAAAAATTATAATTTATTACAATATAAAATTTATTCTTATTTATAACTGACCCAAGTTAGGATAGAAAGTTCTTATAACTACATTAGGATTATTTCTATATAAAATATTACTATAGAGAGATTCTACTGTAATTGGATCTCTCGGAATCTCGTTGGATAAGAGATGTTACAACTCTCTTGTGGTTACCTACATCTTAAGGGAATAGCAAACATTAAAATTATACAATGAGAAATTGGGGCCCAGCCTGTTGTACCTTGTAGGCTATTCCACCATGAAATTTCTCTATCATATCATAAGCAAATATTGGAGGACCAATGCATCCTTGAGCCATGGACCTTCGGAAGATGACCTAACAGTTAATACATTTACATAAAGAAAACATGATTTTCCTTTCTGCACATCATCCACACCACTCAACTAAATCACATCAATAATTTTGATAACAACAGTGCCATTTTGCAAAAGGTAACATTTTACTGCTTAATTGTTTGATGCAGGCTACACAAAAGTTTTTCATTGCACTGTCTTGATCACCTTTTCTTCCAATTAATTTTCTGCTTTTCCTTATCTTGTTCTCTCATTTTAAGTGCTTAGGAGACAAGTATGTTTTCTAATTTTAGTTTCCAAACAGACTACATCATGAGCAATGATTGTTTCTTATGCATTAAGGTTATTCTAGATCCACAAGTGTCTTTCTTTTGCATATTGTTGTAATACAATCAATTAACGAAAGTATATCGTATCAACGCAAGTGGTTTGTTAACAGGTTATATTACAACAAAATACGTGAATAGAACAAATTTACTTTCTTATTGACCAATCGTATTGCGACAGGATACACTCTTCTAGATTAACACAACATGAACAAGCCAGGTTCAATGTCCATTAAAAAATTAGCTCAAGGTTCAGTGTATGTATTTGCAAGAAGTATACTTTACAGGATTGTTTGTGCTAAATAAAATCAACTGTGATGAAGATATTTAGTGTCTTGGCACTGATGAGTTCTTAGAGGACATGTATAAAGACTTCAACTTTATCTGATTAGTCATCGCAAGGGAAAGCAACCCACCAATCAAACTGACACAAAATCCCTATACTTATCCAGTGTAGAAGCAGCAGCTAGCACCTGTTGACTCTACAGAACATTGATTGAAACGCATACATGTAGCAACCAACCAGACCATCCAATGTGATTGCGTATATCATGGTACGGTTTCAGGTAGCCAGCTACAGCCTTTTGGAACTTTGTTCAGAGCAAACATCCGAAAATCCAATTCCAAAGATCTGAAACGAATCAAATCAATTATCAAAACTGCTTTGATGCATTGCTGCCCTCTTCTTCTTCAGTCCAAAGATTATTGTCGGTTCTCTGCCTATACGGAAGCCAATGGTTTTGAGTCTGACATCTTAAAGATTCTTTTATTTCATCTTCTTGATGCACACTTCAATATAATTTGGAATATAATACCATCATTAGAAGCTAAAGCTGGGGAACAATAACTTAAAAAGAAGGTTGAAGTTTATGCATAATTTGTTGAGTGAGTTAAGTAAATCAAGTATAAAACTAGCTTTTGCTGTTACTACTGATATAGATAGGCTAAGTAAAGGGAACCATTACTGGGACAAACATGCCAGTCCAATGGAAAAGATTAGACCAATAAGGACCTGATATCTTTTATCTTTTCCTGCTGTGTTGTACAAGGGTCATTGCTTGGCTTAGCATATGTGGTGACTGTTACCCTCAGTGGTTCACAGTTTGTTTCCTAAGTTCTCTTCCTTTTAGTCTTCCAAGATCCAGATTTGGTAAAGACAAACTAAACCCCACTTTAATCACTTTGGATTACTAAAATAACTTTACTTTAATACCCAAATTTGATGATTTTTAATTAGATAATGACACAAATAAGAGCTAGATATTTACTTGGATTTGAAGTGACAACTAGATGTATACATTACAGTAACTGTCATTCAATTATTTCAGTTCTATGAGCTTTAACAAGTCAAAACTACATTTTCAAACTGTAACTTAAGATGGAACCTAACAACTCTTTCTTATAATAACATTTCAACTAACTTCATATATTATGCTTAATTCAACAAATCTAAGAAAAGGGTTACTGATTTTATTAAGAAAATTATACTCAGGACACACTTGCTTTGTAATTTTGATTCCTCTCCCCTTCTCTTTGTACATTGTTCTGCTTCATCTTGTGGCTCTAAAGAAGACGGGTCACACCTTATGGCTTATGGTAACCTTTTTCGCAATACAGATTCTCCAACTGGCTCCACAACACCACCTTTCTTTACTGTATATAAGCAGCTTAACCATAACAATATCCAGCACAAGCCATCATCACTTAAACTAAATCTATCCCTTCTCTTTTTTCTCTTCTTCTTAACTTTCCTATAGTCCATTTATAAACAGTCTCAGATCTCTTTCAGTGTCTTTTCAGAGTGAATTATGGCCTCAAGAAACTCAGGCAATTCCTCTTGGACACCGAAGCAAAACAAGCTGTTTGAAAAGGCTTTAGCTTTGTATGATAAGGACACCCCAGACCGGTGGCAAAACATTGCCAAGGCTGTTGGTGGTGGAAAATCTGTTGATGAAGTTAAGAGACACTATGAAATCCTCATTGAAGATCTCAAGCATATCGAATCCGGAAGGATTCCAATTCCCAACTACAAGTCCACCAGAAGTAGCAACTGCAATGCTGCTGATGAAGAGAGGTAATCCTTTAACTTGTAATCAAGTCTTTGAACTAGTTCAATCTGCTTTAGTTTAGTTTACTTCTCAATCACTATAAAACTGATCAACCGACTCTGGGAAAAATATATGGTTGTACACTAAAGTTAAAGGATTGCATGTCTTAATCACCAGATTGTGCCAAAGATATTTCAGAGCCCAGAAGTGGTCCATGGAGTGAAGGAAAAAAAGTGTATAACTTTGAAATGAAATTAAGAATTATAAAGTTAAGGTGGTCCATTTGATGCACATGTATATGGTCATATTCTTAGAGCATTGAACCATATCTCTGAACTACATCAAACAAAACGTTGTACTTCTACAGCCAACCCAATTCTCTCAAAAATAAATAAAAATCCTGACTGTCCTAATATCACTCTGCTTTTCTTTCAAAATTTGCTTCTTAAAGTGAGTGTTTTTAGCATTTCTAATGGCATAAGCTAAGACAATTAATGATGTAATTCTTTGTTTTGCAGGTTTCTAAAGAATCTGAAGCTACAGTGAAGTCCGAATCTATATATAAAAATGTTAAGATTAGATATGTGTGACTGTGAAAGATAGTTGTATGTATCAACATGTGAACAACTCTTTCCTTCCCTCTCTCTCTTCTTCCCCTTTGTCTCATCTTAAGCCATGCATCATCTAAGTAATGAAAATCTCCATGTTTAGAAACATTTTTTTTCTCCTTTTCCAGTTCAGACTCAGGACTACTTCCATATAATTCATAAGAAAAAAGAATCCTAATTGTGTTCATCTCGGAAAGAAAAAAGGTTTTCTCAAGTTTCCATCACAAGTGGATGATGAGATGATATAATGAATTTAAAATGTCCATAACTGATGGATGTTACATAATATTACTTGGATATTGGTTAATAAATTTTATAGGTAACTCTGAAATGAAGTGACATTATCTCATAGTCAAGAGAAGAGGTCTTGCCCGCTTAATGGTGGAATTAACCCATGAATATATTGCTTACCAAGTTCTCAAACTAGAAATATACAGTTCTCACAAGATCAACTTCAGCATTGTGTACGGGCAGGGAGTTTCAAACCCAAAAGGCTAACCGATTGGGTAGAGGGACTCCCCGCCTTATAAACCCAAGGGCCAAGACCCCCCCATTTTCCTTCCAATGTGAGATCCATGACATTCTCTCCCACCCAATCCTATGACGCCCCTATCACAGGTGAGGCCCCTTGCCTACCCGTCCATCTTACCCTCAAGTGGACCCATAATCACACATGGACGGCCCTTTGCATGGGCGCTTGGCAGGACACCGAAAGACGGATTGTGATTGGCTCTAATACCACTTGTCACAAGCTCGGAGTTTCACACCTAAAATGCTAACCTATTAGGTGGAGAGACCCTCCTTTATAAACTCAAGAACCCTCCATTTCCCTTCCCATGTGTAATCCATGACAATTGGCTGGGCTGATTATTTTTATTTGTCAGATTCTCGGCCCATGATGATGAGCCTGCCCAGCTCCCACTCAGCTTGATCAAATATTTACATCACACAAATCACTAGAGCCCACTTGCTAGAGCTCATAATCAAAATTAACCTTCAACAGCCATGGATTCAACCAGTAGAAATTAAAGAAACACATAAACAAATCATTTACTATTAATGTTATAATAAACAAAAAGGCCAAGTAAATCCATCAAAGCTTCAAGAATTTTAAGTAATGGCTAGCTGTGTTGAGCATTTTCTTGTGTGAAAGAGCCAAGAATTCTCTTGAGGTTCCTGTTGTAGACGCATTGTCTCTCCAGGTTAACAATGTGACCTGCCTTCTTAATTGCCTTCAATGTTGCTTTCTCTCCCAACTGTCTGTCAATTAAGTTAACGTCTTGTCATTAATCCAATACTCATCCTCATCAATTCTAACAACAAAATACATGTATATAATATAACATGAACTTACTCTTTCAGGCTCCGGGCTGTTTCTATATCGAAGATCAAATCATTTTCACCCCACAAGAGATACATCTTCTGCAATAATTTGCGACATTAGTTAGAAAGAAAAGAAAATGGCACATTACTAGTTTTGATTCCTATAGAGAGAACTTTTTTTTTTTTTTTTTTTGGTAATTAAATTTCATTAGAAAAAAAGAAAGAATATATGAAGGCCATGGAAACTCAGTCAACCTACCTCAGGGCATGCCCTGGATTAGGTGCAAAGAATCAAGTAATCTAAAAGACTACCATCAAAAGGCTAACTAGTGTTATGACACGAGAGTTTCTCACCCAAAAAGCTAACATATTAGATAGACGGACTTCGCCCATTTATAAGCCCAAGACCTCCCCAATACGCTTTCGATATAAGATTGGTTACATTCTTCCCCACCCAATCATATGACACCCTCATTATAGGAGGGGTCCTCTTGCCTACCTGTCCACCTCACTCTCGTGTGGACCCACAATCACACATGGACGTCTCTGCGTGAATGCTTGGTGGGACATCGACGGACGAACTGGGTCCACTCTGATGCCACTTGTCACTGACTAAGAGTTTTATACCCAAAAAGATAACCTATTAGATAGAGAGATTTCTCATATTTATAAGCTCAAGACCTCTCTAATACGCTTTCGATGTGAGATTGATTACACTAGGCAAGAGCCTATACAAAACCAAAAGCCCACTCTCCTCTTGTTATGCAATCTTAATACCCAGAATGTGAACAAGAAGAGCACAAACGAACTAGCCCACACATAGCAACTAACCGTAGACAAAAATCAAAAACAAAGATACGGCTCCTCCTACAGGACAAGCCCTTGGGCAGGGCGAATCTAGCCTAGTTTTGGGTGGGCTATGACCCACCCTCAAATTTTTTTTTTTTTTTAAATACTATGTACAATTTCTATATTTTGGTCACCATGACAAAAATATTAATGTGTGATTAGTTTTTATTTTAGCATACCCTAATAGAAATTTTTGGATCCACTACTACCCTTCGGTGAGGACCAGAAAACAAAACAAAGAAGACAACTCTGGAATTTCCATATAAGAGAACTTCATTTATGGATAGAATTATACCTGTGGGTAATGAGGGATAGTAAATCGCTCATCACTTATGACCAAAGCCTGTAGAAGTTCAGTCCTCTCCTTTCTGTGATTAAACATTGTCTGTCATCATACATATTACACTTCATAGTCAAAACTCTTCTAACTTTTCGTACAGTTAACCACCATTATTGATTTACAAAAATCATGCTTACCTCCAAAATTTCTCTGTAAAAGAAATTGTGAAATCTTAGGAACCTGTAACTGCATTTGTCAAGCAGAGTCTTCACACCCTCCGCCGTTTTCGGAAGCAAGTTCTCCGGCAAGCTAGAGAACCCAACTCTCCGAAGCGCAGCATTATTTAGAGACTCAGTCAACGCCATCACTGCGCAAGTCACTACCATAGACTCCACCAACTCAGGATACATTTCAGCCATTTTGAATCCAACAATCCCGCCATAGCTGAGCCCGACAAGAGTGCACTTCTCCACTCCAAGCTTCCTCAGTCCCCTAGCCGTACACTCACTTTGAAACTCCACCGTCCGCTCAGGTCGGTCAGTAAATGAGCCGCCAAAGAAGAGAAAATCGGGAACGTAGACTGCATATTTTTTTGCCAAGCCTAGCACCTGGAATTGCCAATTTAAAATACCATCGAACGCAAATCCATGAAGAAACACCACAGCCGGCTTGTTTGTTTTATTCTTCGTCTTGTTAGTTGTTTCAGTTGGAACCCAGAAGTTTAAAACCGTCCCCGGTTCGATCTCTACTGCTTGAGTTGTCATCCCCACGAGCTTCATTGCTCCATTTAAGATGGATTTGTATATCAAGAAACAGTTCACCATCTCTGTGGGTCAGCAGTGTGTGTTTTTGTTCTTCCAAGAACTGGAGAACTGAGATTTGATCTGTCATAGATAGAATCTCCGTAAAATCTTATAGAATTCGATTTCTAATATAATAATAGAAATATGCTTAAACCAACTAAAATATTTGAAAGGTTATCGATAAGTTCCCTCCATGGCTGTGGCGGCGGCCATGGAGGGTACTGCTAAAGTGAAACAAGAAAGATAAAAGATGATTAATCAATTAATTAAGGTTATTCTTTGAGTAATACTCAAGAAATGAACTAGACAAACTCGCTAATTGCCCTTGGAATTTGCTTTAGGAATCTTGCTTTACTTCATGCAAGTTAGATAATAGTCTGAGTAATCAACACCAAACCAGATCCTAATTGTGTCCAGCTTTGCTTTAAGGAATCTGTTTAATTTTCTGAATTTTCTAAGATTACTTGCTTTCAGAATCTTGTTTCATGTTATACAGGTAAAAAAGGAATGAAACTGTAAAATCAGAACAAAAATATATTGCAGATTTTATGAGATTCTTGTAGCCTATTATTACATATATATTTCACTATTTCCCTTCCCTATCTCTCCCTTCTTCTCTGTCCCTCTCCCATGCTAATTAATTGTGAGCACTACTTACACACCAAGTAATCTTCATTGTGTTCATGATCTGGGAAAGAAAACAGTTTAACTTCCATTGCCATGTGATGGCTGTTAACAGTTCGACATTGATTAACAACTGCTGCACTGCACAGGTAAATCTGAAAGAAAGAGGGATTAAATGGTAATGCTCAGAATTCAATGGTGGAATTAATGAGGGCATGAATATATTTGCATTGAACAGAACAAGCTCTCAAGTATTGGTTAATTTGAGTCGGTTGATACGATGTTGATAGTATGTAAATAGAACGGGCTGGGCTGACTTGGATTCAGAATTTAAGGGCCGATTTCATTTGTCATGTTTTCAACCCGACTGGGTTTATTAGCACCATAGGGGACAGGGACAGAGTATAAAAGCCCCATTTTTTTAATAAAATTTATAATAATAAATTAAATTATTAAAATTAACTTTATTTTTTATTTTTTATAAATACTTTTGAAACCCTATTGTTATCTTATAAATCCTAATTTTATTTTTTTACTATTCACATTATTCCAAAATTGTAAATTTTTTAATTATTTCATATATAAATTTTTTGTTAGTTTTTCTTCAAAGCATTGGTAGCTATTTTAATTTATATGTTTTTTATATTATTTAACCGTATTATGTTATTAGGATTATTTGTAACAAGGATTTTTTTTTTTTTTTTTTTTAACTTTAAATTTTTCTGAACTTTCAATCTAATTATCTAAAATTTTATTATAGAAATAAAGATAATGGGGGGTATATAACATAAGTGAATTGAATAAAATATTAATTGTTTTAATATATATATATAAAAATTAGAATGAAGGGCATTCATAGAATTTATTAGGGTGATATAAGAAAAAGATTTAATTTTACAACTTTGAAATGAGACTTCTTTAGTACATTAGCGGGGTGTCAATAGCACCACTCTTTCAAGTTTCAACCCACGATGAGCCTTCCGAGCTCCAACTCAACAGTCATATATAAAAAAAATCTATGCATGTCACAGCCCTTTGAATTACTGAGAAATTAAAGACTATAATACTCTCTTAATTTGAGATTTTACTTTATCGAAATTGAATATTTTAAGTTAATTTTGTTTCTTCTTGATTTGTTTTTTAAAAAAATGGTTGAAATTCAATTAATATTTCACTGTCACATTATTTTATTATACTGTATAATGATTATATATTTTTTTAATTAATATAAATATAAAATGTCACTAAATATAACACATAAAATATTTTTATAATAATTATTAATAGTAAATCAAAATTACAATAATTTATAAATATTAAAATTAAATATTTTTATAAGAGAAATGCTAGAGGTACAAAGACTCTTTGTATAAAGTGATATGGTAGTTGTCACACCACTAGTTTCACATCAATCTTCTCTTTCTTTTCATAAACTAGTGGTGTGGCAGCTGTCATATCACTTTATACAAAAACTTTTTGTAGAAGTATTTGTATATCTAGTATTTCTCTTTTTATAAAGCAAGCGGGCTAGCCCACAGCACGGCACGATATATAGCAAGTTGTGCCATGGCCCGTGAGCCTTCAAATTTGGTGGGTCGACGCGACACGACAGGACACGAATTTTTGTAGGCTTTGGCATGACATGATGTATCTTAAATTTTTAGGCACGACACGCCCACGTCAACTCTATCAAACACCAAGAGATAGAAATCTTTGCAAATTTAGTTTAGATTAAAATCCTTCATGGATAATCGAATTTCTTCAACAGCCATGGATTAACTCTACATTATTATAAAATTACCAGTTACCCAACAAAACAAACTCTACGTTTAAATGAACAAAGCACTACATGAAGAAATGAAATAATAGACATGTCTCACTGATTCCATCAGCTTTGTTGAGCATAGGGAAGAATTCTCTTGAGCTCCTTGTTATAGAGGCATGGTCGCTCCATATTAACAAGGTGACCTGCCTTCTCTATTGCCTTCAACGTTGCATTCTGTCNAATTGAATAAAATATTAATTGTTTTAATATATATATATAAAAATTAGAATGAAGGGCATTCATAGAATTTATAGGGTCATATAAGAAAAAGATTTAATTTTACGACTTTGAAATGAGACTTCTTTGGTACGTTAGCGGGGTGTCAATAGCACCATTGTTTCAAGTTTCAACCAATGATGAGCCTTCCGAGCTCCAACTCAACAGTCATATATAAATAAATCTATGCATGTCACAGCCCTTGGATTGCGAATTACTGAAAAATTAAAGACTATAATACTCTCTTAATTTGAGATTTTACTTCAACGAAATTGAATATTTAATTTTGTTTCTTCTGGATTTGTTTTTCTAAAAAATTATTGAAATTCAATTAATATTTCAATGTCACGTTATTTTATTATATTGTATAGTGATTATATATTTTTTTAATTAATATAAATACAAAATGTCATTAAATATAACACATAAAATATTTTTATATAATTATTAATAGTAAATCAAAATTACCATAATTTATAAATATTAAAATTAAATATTTTTATAAGAGAAATGCTAAAGGTACAAAGAGTCTTTGTACAAAGTGATGTGGCAGTTGTCACACTATTAATTTCACATCAATCTTCTCTTTCTTTTCACAAACTAGTGGTGTGACAGTTGCCACATCACTTTATACAAAGACTTTTTATAGGAGTCTTTGTACATCTGATATTTCTCTTTTTATAAAGCATGCGGGTCAGCCCACGGCATAGCACGATATATAGCGAGTTGTGCCGTGGCCCGTGAGCCTTCAAATTTGGTGGGCCAGCGTGGCACGACAAGGTATGAATTTTTGCAGGCCTTAGCACGACACGACGTGCCTTAAATTTTTAGGCACGGCAAACACTAAGAGATAGAAATCTTTGCAAATTTAGTTTAGATTAAAATCCTTCATGGATAATCGAATTTCTTCAACAACCATGGATTAACTCTACATTATTATAAAATTACCAGTTACCCAACAAAACAAACTCTACGTTTAAATGAACAAAGCACTACATGAAGAAATGAAATAATAGACATGTCTCACTGATTCCATCAGCTTTGTTGAGCATAGGCAAGAATTCTCTTGAGCTCCTTGTTATAGAGGCATGGTCGCTCCATATTAACAAGGTGACCTGCCTTCTCTATTGCCTTCAACGTTGCATTCTGTCCGACTTGTCTGTCAATTAATTAATTAAATAGATTATCGTCATTAATTATTTGGTCGATGTAGATTCGTTTTCAGTAGAATAATTCTAGCAACAAAACACAGGCAAAGAAAGAAATAAATGAACATCAATTCAGATGAAGTAATAAATAAACTTACTCTTTGAAGTTCCATGCAGTTTCCATATCGTAAATCAAATCATTTTCACCCCACAAGATATACACCTTCTGCAAAAATAAATTTAAATTTTATATATTACATGAATGTTAAGAGAACTTTATTAATTGATGAGTAATTAAGGACATAATAACTAAGATAATTGTTTAATTAATACTTATGGCTAATGCATACTGAAGTAGGGTTGCAATCGAGCCGAGCCAAACCGAACTGAGTATTGAGAAGCTCATGCTCGGCTCGGCTAGAATAGTCGAGTGTGCCGTGACAAAAACTACACCATTATAACAAAATAATTGCGTACCTGTTGGTAACGAGGGATAGTAAATTGCTCATCACTTATGACCAAAGCTTTTAGAAGTTCAGCTCTCTCCTTTCTGTGGTTAAACATTGTCTGCCATCATATATCCACTTAGTCAACACTCAAGAATTCAAATAAACACCGGTTATTAATATATATATCTTTCCAAGCAAATCCCTAAAGACTAGGGAGTGTTGATATATGCCGGATCCAGACACATCGTAGGTGGATTCTCATAGGTATTGTTCGCTTTGGGCCTAAGAGTCTACATGGTTTTATAGTAGGTGGGTCTCAGAGGTATCGTCCGTTTTGGGCCTTGAAGTCTGCACGGTTTTATCTTGAAAATGCACCTCTGGGTGGTGAAGTGTCATTGTGCTGTCTTGAAAAGATGCCTCTAGATTGAGGGTGCCCCTGTGCTATATAAGGGCACCAACACCGGTTTTGTCTTGAAAATGCACCTCTGGGTGGTAAGGGTAGCACAAGGACACCAACACTGGTTGTGTCTTGAAAAGGTGCTTCTAGGTGGTGAATATGCCCTTGTGCTATATAAGGGTAGCAACACATGCCCCTTGTGCTATATAAGGCAACTAACACAGACCTTCTTTTTAGTGTCAACTGTTGATGTATATTGGATCCAAACTATGTGGGTTCCCAAAGATATTGCCGCTTTGAGCCTTAGGATCTACACGGTTGTCCTAAAAAGGCATATCCGGGTGGTGAGATTGTCATTGTGCTATATAAATAACCAAGACACTAATCTCCTAACCGATATAGAACTTTGGCACCAACATGGAGTAATATTATTAAAAAAACGGAAAGATATGAAGACATTAAAATAAAATTCAATACAACATAACGAAAATCTGTATTTAGGATACTCCCAACCATCCTGAATAAGTATATTACGAATATCGGAGGCAGGTTCATCTCACCATTTCATAACAGAAGATCCCAAATAAGCACCAATTAGCTAAGGTACAACTTCACAATAAAACAGTGCCGCGTACCTCCAAAAGTTCTTTGTAAACGAATTCGGGCAATCGTGGGAAGCTGTAACTGGCGACGTCAAGGAGAGTCTTCACACCCTCAGCCGTTTCAGGAAGCAAGTAATCTGCCCAGGAAGAGAACCCAACTCTCTGAAGCGCGGCATTGCTGACAGACTCAGTCAACGCCATGACTGAACAAGTCACCACCACCGACTCAACCAAGTCAGGGTACATTTCAGCCACTTTTAACGCC
Source organism: Pistacia vera (assembly GCF_008641045.1). Lineage (NCBI taxonomy): Eukaryota > Viridiplantae > Streptophyta > Magnoliopsida > Sapindales > Anacardiaceae > Pistacia > Pistacia vera. The sequence continues at coordinate 2,482,535 of NW_022196136.1, read as the reverse complement.
ACCGTCTCGCCATAGCTGAGCCCAACCAAGGTGCACCTCTCTACTCCGAGCTTCCTCAGCCCCTTACCCATACACTCACTTTGAAACTCCACTGTCCGCTCAGGTCGGTCCGTAATCGAGCCGCCAAAGAAGAGAAAATCCGGAACGTACACAGAATACGTTTTGGCAAAGGCTAGAACCTGGAATGGCCAAGTTAGAATACCATCGAAGCCAAATCCGTGAAGAAACACCACAGCTGGCTTGTTGTTAGTTGTTTGAGCTGGAAGCCAGAAGTTTAAGATCGTCCCTGGCTCGATCTCTACTTCCTGAGTTGTCATCCCAACTAGCTTCAGTGCCCCATGCAATAAGGATTTGTATATCGAGAAAAAGTTCACCATTTATGTGTATGTTTTTGTTCTTCTAACTTTCTATATGGAGAAAGAGAAAGATACGGTTGTGCTTTAGTAGCGTAAAGGAATGTGAACAAATTCTTGAAGAATTACTGATGTAAAGAGACCTGACTAGCCATAAATCACATATAAAAGTAACCAAATTGAAAACTGAATCATGATTTTGTTCACGAAGTAAGGTTTGACTACAAGATGTTACCTAACATGGGATGATACTGATTAACAACTATATATACAGCATTTATTAGACACTGATTGACAACTATATACAGGTCAGCATTTATTAGACACTGATTAACAACTTTACAAGTACCTCTGAAATGAATTCACATTAAATTGTACAGCTTCCATTTACATGGTGGAATGAGGCCATGAATATATTGCATAGCAAGTACTCTAACTGTCTAAATGGGAAATATACGATTCTCACAAGCTAAGCTTTGGTTAATCTGAGTCTGATGTTGTGATGTTGATAGTATGTAAATCGAACGGCTTGAGCTAACTGGAACTCAAAATTGAAAGGTTGATTTTCATTTGTCAGGTTTTTGGCCCATGATGAGCCTGCGGGGCTCCAATTCAGCCTAAGGGAAGAATGTTAAGGGGTGTTTGTCTGAGCTTATGAAAATTAGCTTATAAACAACAATTGCTTATAGGCTAAAATTAACTTATAAGCATTTGAAATTTTAAGCAATTACGTGTTTGATTAAAATTAACTTATAAGCATTTGAAATTTTAAGCAATTACGTGTTTGATTAAAATACTTATAAGTGACTGATAAGTAATTAACGTGTTTGGTAAAATGTGACTTATAAGTACATTTTATTATAAAATTACTAAAAAATGTATTACATTAAACAAGAGTATACTATGGAATTTTAAAATTAAACAAGGATAATGTATTAATATACTTGGTCAAACTAGCTTATAAGTAAAGTGCTTATAAGCCAAAAGTATCTCCCCCCCAACTTATTTTTTTTAGCTTATAAGCTCAAAAAAATTATAAACAAACAGGTCAGCTTAATTTTAAAGCTTATAAGCAAGTTTAACCAGCTTATAAGCTTAGACAAACACCCCCTAATAGAACCACTCTCTTCCTCATTCTCTTTCATACTCTATGACGTTGCTTTCTGTATATTATGCCTTTAACATTGCTCTCTGTATATTTTAAGTTTGATTTTTTGGGTTAGATTTTTCTTTTATTAGATCTATTTATACAAGTAGTATAAAACTAATGTGATTTATAACGTTATTATCAACATATCATTCATGGACATGTAATATAACCGCATATTACATATAACACAGTATGCCACATTTGTGCATTATATCAGTTTACTAGTTGCACTGTTGTACAAGATTCTTCAAGCACTTTGAGAGAGAGAGAGAGAAATCTCAGCAAATTCTGTGAGGGCTGAGAGAAAAATTCAGTTCAGGTCAAAACCCTCATCAATAATCCAATTCCTTCAACAGATAGCCATGGATTAACTCCATATTAAGAAGTACAAATGAACAGATCCAATAAAGAAAAGCTTCAATTCATCGATCAACACCAGAAATGCAAGAATTTCCACTAGCTTTGTTGAGCAGAGGCAAGAATTCTCTTGAGCTCCCTGTTGTAAACGCATGGTCGTTCCAGGTTAACAAGATGACCTGCCTTCTCTATTGCCTTCAATGTTGCTTTCTGTCCAACTTGTCTGTCAAATAAATTAAATTATTGTCATTAATTATTTGGTTGATGCTGATTCTTTTTCATATTCATATGGTCCCTCTATTTATTACAAGTCCACTGCTCAACTATCTCACTGCCAACTGATCAATACTTCCATTTTTTTTTTTTTTTAAGAATAATGCGTACTCTTTTCAAATGAAATTCTAATTTATTTATTTTTTATGAGCAAGGTAATCCGGGCTAGCTTACGCGTGCTTCACTAATCCCGTGAGATCCGGGAACTATAACCGAGTAAGAATTGCTATGGCTATCCCTATTAACAACTGAGAAAGAAACTCGAACTCAAAATATTTTGAGTAATATATTTAAGAGTCCTTATTGAACCAGTCGATCAGAGGTCAACATTTGGGACTCTGTCTAAAAACCCGGCCCAAAAACCCAATCCTAGGAGGCCTGGTCCCAAAACGGAACCAGGCCTAAAGAGGAAGGCCAGGTCCCTCCACTGGGCCCGAATTTTTTTACATATTTTTGTTTTAATCCTTTGTACAATTACATAAAACCGCTTATAAATTTTGAAATAAACATAAATTATAAGGGTTAAAAGGGAATTTTACAAAATTTACTTAAAACCAAAATTTCCAAGTCCCAAAAAATTTATTAAATTTTACCCTAAAAATACTAAAAACCCCCTACAAAATTCCGTTCGCCCTTAAAATATAAAAAAAGATCAAGGGAGAAAAAAAAAATTCAGGCCCATAGGACCGGTCCAAGTCCTAGAATTACTCATGGGCCTGAGACCGATCCCAAACCCAGCCCGGCCTGCTTGGGACTGATCCTTGACCAGCTCTACACTCAACTACTCAAAAATTCTAAATTTTCCATTCCAAATAATATGTTGACTCATATGGCGTTTATATATCATTTAACATATCAACTACTTCTCATTTACACAACAAAAAACCACCTAAGAGAACACAGGTAATTAAATAGATTAAACATTAAAGTAAACTTACTCTTTCAAATTCCGGGCAGTTTCCATATCGAAAATCAAATCATTTTCACCCCACAAGAGATATACCTTCTGCGATTAATCATTAAATATATGAGAACTTCATTGATGAATAATTGACTAATCGTTTAATTATTATTTTTATTTCCAAACCTGGGTCCCTGAATATCTTCACCTGATTGCTTTAAAGATTACGTCTATCGTTCTACTATACTATTAATATCTCGGCTTCAAATAAAATATTACTCCCTTCGATTCTTATATAAAAGTCGTTTTAAGCTTGTATTCAAATTTTAATAAAGAAAATTTTATCTCTTCTACCCAACTTTTTCCCCTGATTTTGCAGGTGGGAAAAGATTTTACAGGTGAGAAACTTTCCCATTACATATTTAAATAATTTACATTTGTCTTATTCCATTTCTTTTATTCTGTTCCTTCGTCTCTTTCTTTTCTTTTGCAGGACAAGACAGGGAGTGACTTTTAATTTGAAAAAATAAAACACCCTTAAAATAACTTTTATATAAAAACAGATGGAGTATCTTATAACAAAATAAATGGTTCGTTTTATTATTATTTTAAAATTAAATCGATATTCAAAGTGGGAACCATATGTTATCTTTCAAGTCTTATCGAAGTATGAAATCGATAAAATATAGGTGACATTTCAGCTAAGTTATTTACATTATTTAGATTCATCTCAATCATAGAATTTAAATATATTTTTTCCCATAGTGGCTTTAGGTATTTTGTCTTGGTTAGACTTAAAATGTCGGGATTGATATATAAAATACATCAATGATGAAATCCCTATGCCAAAATTGATCAAAACCTAGCACCAAATTCCAAATGATATGGCTAAAAGATAAATAATTAATATTAAGAGTAAAAGACTTTTTCCTATCCAGGGTTTCCCTTAAATAACACTTTCCCACCTAAAAAGCTTCAAAATACCATTTTCTCACTCAAAGTTTATATTCCGTTAATACCTAAAATACATTTCACTTTCTTAGCCGATGTTCGATGAATTATCAGGAGCCAAGATAAGAGTGATTTTGTATAATGAAGGTCAATGGATCGAATGGTGGTGACCGATTAAATGTTTACCGTCGGAATTAGCCAAAAATCAACTGAGAATATTAAACCTTAGTTTCTCGATGACCGATAATTGTCGAGAAATCAAGTGTCGAAGTAATAGAGGTTTTATAGAGAAGAGACTGAAGGTTTAAATTGTGGTGATAGAGAAAATTTTTGCTACTGGAATCAACCAGAATAGACTTTAGGTAGTATAGAATATTAACTTTACGTCAGAATAGACTTTAGGTAGTATAGAATATTAACTTTACGTGGGAAAGTGAGTTTTTGAACTTTTCTGGTGAAAAAGTGCCATTAAGGCATACCCGGGGTGGGAAAAAGTTGTTTACTCTTAATATTATTATTGGTTACCTGTGGATAACGAGGGATAGTAAATTCCCTATCACTTATGACCAGAGCCTCTAGAAGTTCAGTTTTCTCCTTTCTGTAGATAGAAATCATCTGCCATTTCATAGTCAACACTCAAACATTCAAATAACCACCATATTAGCTAAGCTACAACTTCACAGTATGTAAACTGGAGATATCATCATATTTCGTAACAATGGATGTTTGTATTAAAGAAAAAAGAGTACCTCCAAAATTTCTTTGTAAATGAATTGGGGAAGTCTTGGCAGATTGTAAGTGGCGATGTCAAGGAGAGTCTTCGTACCGTCGGCCGTTTTAGGAAGCAAGTAATCCGGCCAGCTAGAGAAACCGATTCTCTGAAGCGCAGCATTGCTGACAGACTCTGTTAACGCCATGACTGAGCAAGTCACCACCATCGATTCAACCAAGTCAGGGTACATCTCAGCCATTTTGAACGCCACCATCCCGCCATAGCTGAGCCCAACCAAGGTGCACTTCTCCACGCCGAGTTTCCTCAGTCCCCTAGCCATACACTCACTTTGAAACTCCACTGTCCGCTCAGGTCGGTCCGTGAACGAGCCGCCAAAGAAGAGAAAATCCGGAACGTAGACTGCATACGTTTTGACCAAGGCTAGCACCTGAAATTGCCAAGTTAGAATACCATCGAATCCAAACCCGTGAAGAAACACCAGAGTTGGCTTGTTGTTAGTTGTATCTGTTGGAAGCCAGAAGTTCAAGACCGTCCCTGGCTCGATCTCGACTGCTTGAGTCGTCATCCCGACTAGTTTCAGTGCGCCACGCAAGAAGGTTTTGTATATCGATAAAAACCTTACCATTTTTCTATATAGAGTTAAAGAAAGATACGATAGTACTTTAATGGAGTAAAGGAATGTTAACGGTTCCCTGAAAAACTTGATGTAGTGTGTCTTTAAGAATTCAAGAACTGGAGAGCTGACATTTGACTAGCCATGAGTAGAATCTCCATAAAATCTTTTGACACAAGCAATCCAAGTCGATTTCTAATATAATAAGAGAAATGCTAGGTGTAATCCCCATACCCCAATAAATAATTCATCTCGGTTCAAAATATCTAACTTGAAGGACTTTATAAACGTGTTAAATAATATTTTAATTTTTTTAATAATAAGTGTTAGTTCAAAATTTATTAGTTTATGTCACTTAAGACAAATATATCTATTAAAATTAAGATTAAAAAATTTTCTAGGTCGTCTTAGTTGCCCTCTGATCTTGACATTTTATACTTGCCTTTTTACATTAGTTTAAGTCTCTTAATTCATGTTGTGAGTGAATGCTGAAACGGCGTCATACTGAGTATTAGTGGAACGGTGTCGTTGTGAGACAGCTCCAAGATGATCCTGACCGCTGATTCAGAGAAAAATCTAACGACTGAAATCAAGCCTCCAGTCAACACTATAAAAGGATTAAGTCTTCGCATAAACTGTAGATCAAACACAAGAGAGAGAGCCAATTTTTCGTATTCTTCGATCTGTTAGGGTTCTTAATTTTCTGGGGTCTGATTTCAGTTGTAATCTGTGGGTATCTTGAGTGGTTTGGGTTAATTAGTCAAGGGAAGAACTTCTGTGCTCTTGTTATAAGAATTTTCAGGTTAGAGTATTCCTATGGCAGATTATGGGTTAGAATCAGAGTTGTTTGATCTAGGGTTTTGGGCGTATTCTTGTAATCATGACTGTAAGTGATTGTTCAATAATCATAGTGCAGCGAACTCCTTTCTCCGGAGTTCAACGTAGATGTAGCTTGCTCAAATAGGGCAAGTGAACCACGGTAAAATCCGGTGTTGATTGTTTGTGTGTTTTCTTGTTTCTTGATTGTTTGTGGTTGTTTCTTGGTTGATTGCATAACAATGGTATCAGAGCCGACGTTCTAGGGTGTATCTAGGTTTAGAAATCGATTAATTTTTTTGATGAATTCAAAAATTAGGGTTTGTTAGATTTTAGGGGTTTTTCGATCTAAATGTTCCTAGAGCTTTAGGACTTCGAATCTTGCTGAGTCTTGGGGTTAATTCGTGAGAATAGATCACAAATACGAGTCAGTGAGAGAAATCTTGGTTATTGCCTAGAGGCTGTACCAGTACTGTTCATTTTCGTTTTATCTATCAAGTTTAAGGGTATATCGGCTGGAAACCAGTAACCGCCTTAAAAACTGCCTGGCAGTACTTGGCGACCTTTGGTCTAACAATGCCACTTACACTTTAGACTGTCCTACCCTGCCTTTATAGTACGATGAGCACTACCCGTATGGAGATCTCCCAATACGATGGGAAGATTGATTTCGGGAGTTGGAAGAAGAAAATGAAAGCTCTGTTTTCACATAATAAAGTCGGTCTTGCACTGGAGAAGGATCCAAAGAAATGGCCCAAGGAGAAATTGAAGGAGAAGGAGGAGATTGACGAAGCAGCTTACAATCTGATCGTGATGAACCTCTCAGACAACGTACTGAGGAAGGTTGATGGAATCGAAACTCCTCTGGGGTTATGGGGTAAACTGGAAACTTTGTATGCTCTGCAATCTGCACCAAATTTAGCATTTCTCAAGGGTGCTCTGTTTTCATATAAAATGGATAGTAACAAGACAATAGAGGAAAACCTAGATGAATTCCTAAAAATGACCTTAATTTTAAAGGGCACAGATCAGGAATTATGAGAAACTAGTCTAGCCATGATACTGCTAAACTCCATTACCAAGGATTATCTTGTAGTTAAGAATGTACTTCAGTATTCCGGTACTGTCCCTAGTGTTGACTTGATTGTGTCTGGTCTTAAGGCTAGAGAACTTGAGTTAAAGGTCCAAAAACGAAATGGGAGCAACCTGTTAGTTAGGGGAAAACCAGACACCTTTCAATCTGGTAAAGGAAGTCAACCTAGCCAGGGGTCCAAAAATAAGAAACGGGGTAAATGGAACAATAAGCATAAGGCAGAGTCTAGAAAATGCTTCTTCTGTAATAAAACTGGTCATCTGAGGAAGAATTGCTTTGAATGGCTTAAGAAACAAAAGCAGGGAAACACAGAGAGTAACCTAGCCTCATCCAAACTCTTAGTTGAAGAAACAGAAGTGCTTACTATCTCTATTTCTGACAATACAAAAGAGTGGATGTTAGATTCTGGGTGCTCATTCCACATGAGCCCCAATAGGGATTGTTTTCAAGACTTTGAGGAATATGATAGGGAAACTATTTTCATGGGGAATAACAATGCCTGTAGGGTTAAAGGTAAAGGTAGCATAACCCCTAGACTCTGTAGTGGGAAACTAATAAAACTTACCCATGTTAGGTACATTCTAGAACTCAAAAGGAACCTCATATCCTTAGGAACCCTATATGAGGAAGGGTGTTGTTGCAGACCCAAAAATGGGTGGCTGAATGTGTATAGAAACAAGAATCTTATCCTGAAAGGAGAAAAAAGGAATGGGTTATACATCCTATGTGGAGAATATTATTCTGATTGTCTAAGTTTAGCCCTAGTCACCTCAAATATGTTAGTAACTAAAAGATGGCACCTTAGGATGGGACATATGAGCCAGAGGGGATTAGATATCCTAAGTAACCAGGGCATCTTAGGAAAGGATACTATATCAACCCTAGAGTTCTGTGAGAACTACATATTAGGAAAACGGCACAGAGGCAGTTTCCCAAAGGGCATACACCTGGCCAAAGGATCCTTAGACTACATACATTCAGACTTATGGGGGCCTGAGAGAGTGAGGTCTCATAGGGGCAGTAGTTACTTTATGTCCATTGTAGATGATTTTAGCAGGAAAGTGTGGATTTACACCCTTAGAACTAAGGACCAGGCACTGTCTAAATTTCAAGAGTGGAAAGCCCTAGTGGAGAACCAGCTAGACAGAAGGTAAAAATTATAAGGACTGACAACGGATTAGAGTACTATAACACTGAATTTGATAAGTTTTGTAGTGAGCAAGGAATCCTAAGACATAGAACAGTGAGAAAAACCCCTCAGCAGAATGGAGTAGCTGAGAGGATGAGTAAGACCCTCCTGGAAAAAGTTAGATGCTTGCTGTTCACTTCAGGTTTACCTAATACCTTTTGGGGAGAGGCCTTGTCCACTGCAGCCTATCTGATAAATAGGAGCCCCTCTACTGCCATAAACTTTAAATGTCCTGAAGAAGTGTGGTCTGGGAGAAAGTCTGGTTTAAGTCATTTGAAAATTTTTGGGTGTGCTGCCTATGCACATACTGTGGGAGGAAAGTTAGAGCCTACGTCCACCAAGTGTGTGTTCCTAGGATATCAAAATGGTACCAAAGGGTACAAACTCTGGGACAGAGATTCACCAGGGGTAAAAATCATTATTTCTAGGGATGTAGTCTTTAATGAAGGGGTGTTTCCTTGTAAAACCACTGGATAGAACACTGTTAACCACACCCCATCTGAACATACAAAGGATCCATCTGAGATTACAACTATTGAGGTGAAGCCTGTGGGTTAGTAGGATGAATTAGGGGCGTTCAAAAAAATGCAGAAACCGAACCGAACCGAAAAACTGGTTAACTGAAAAAAAGGTTCTGTTACGGTTCAAAAAATTCAAAAAACTGAATTTTCGATTCGGTTATCGGTTCAGAAGAAATTAGAAACAGTTAACCGAAAACTGGTTTTCTAAACCGGTTTTTCAAATATATAAAATATATATATATATATATATAATATATATATATATAATATTATATATATATATATATATATAAAATAAATAAATAATAACCTAAACTAAAATAAATCTCTAATTCACTTAATCTAAAATCCCAACCCAAATTTTTTTTCTTAGTTCCCAATGTATTGTCTATATTTACAATTAAATTTAGGACAAAATTAAAAAAAAAAAAGTTTTATTAAAAAAAAGGGAAAACCAGTTCAAAACTGGTTAACCGCTTTTTTTAAACCGGTTTTCCCTAAAACCGGTTTGGTTTCGATTCGGTTTAGAAAAGCGGTTAACTGGTCCGGTTAACCACTTTTGAACACCCCTAGGCTGAACCACCTCAACCTGATGAGGAACAAGCACCAGAAAACCAACCAGGACCAGAAGATCCTGGATCTGATAGTGAAGAAACTGGAGCAGATACCCCAGAGCCACAACATGCCCAACTAGAACACTATCAACTTCCCAGAGATAGGATAAGAAGGGAGGTAAGACCCCCTGCCAGATTTTCTTATGTTGAACTGATATATACTGCTTTGCTTGCAGGAACAAAGATTCAAAGAACAGAACCAGATTCATATGAAGAAGCAATGAACTCCTAGGAAAGGGAAAAATGGAGGCAAGCAATGGAAGAGGAAATGAGGTCTCTTGAGGTAAACAGAACCTGGTCCTTGGTTCCCAAACCCAAGGACCAGAAACTAATAAAATGTAGATGGTTGTATAAGATTAAAGAGGGAATTTTAGATACTGATCCTCCTAGGTACAAGGCTAGGCTAGGCTAGGCTAGTAGCTAAGGGTTACACCCAACGGGAGGGAATATACTTCAATGAAGTCTTTTCCCCTGTAATCAAGTATAAAACCATCAAGTTAATGCTCTCCATTGTTGCCCATTGTAACCTAGAGCTAGAACATATGGATGTTACCACTGCCTTCCTGCATGGTAACTTAGAAGAGGAGATTTACATGAGCCAACCTCTAGGTTTTATTGACCCTGAGAAACCTGACCAAGTATGCCTCCTGCACAAATCACTGTATGGACTGAAACAGTCCCCAAGACAGTGGTCTAAGAGGTTTAACAATTTCATTGTTAGCATAGGGTACACTAGGAGTAGATATGATAGCTCTTTCTATTTTAATTTGAATTATAATCTGCCTGTGTATCTCTTATTATATGTAGATGATATGTTGCTGGTGAGTGAGTCTAAGGCTAAAATTCATGAGTTAAAGGGACAGCTTAGGTCAGAATTTGACATGAAGGATCTAGGAAATGCAAAAAGAATCCTAGGAATGGACATTACCATGAACAAGAGTAAACATGAACTAATCATTAGGCAGAAATCATACTTAGAAAAATTAGTGTCTAAGTTTGGGATGGCTGATTCAAAACTAGTGTCAATGCCTCTTGCAAACCATGTTGTGTTAAACAAGAGCCAATGCCCTAAAACTGAATCTGATTTAATCAAAATGGAATCTGTTCCCTATGCAAATGTTGTTGGATCTGTGATGTATGGGATGATCAATACCAGACCAGACCTGTCCTATTCCATTTCCTTACTGAGCAGATTTATGGCAAATCTAGGCAGTGAGCACTGGACTGCCTTAAAGGGAGTGTTAAGATATATTAATGGTACCTTGAATGTTGGTTTAAATTTTTGTAAAAGGCATAATACACTTGACTTGGTGGGTTTTGTAGACTCTGACTTTGCATGTGACAAAGACACAAGGAAATTCACCACTTCATATTACTTTACCCTTGGAGGAAATTGCATTAGCTGGAAGTCACAGCTTCAGCCTATTGTTGCTCTCTCAAAAACTGAAGCACAGTACATTGCTATCGCTGATGTGTTTAAGGAAGCTGTGTGGCTATAAGGTTTGTTAGCCGAAGCAAAGCTGACTGATGGCAAGGTTACTGTATTCTCAGATAGTCAGAGTGCAATTCCTCTTAGCAAGAATCCAGTATACCATGAGCGAACCAAGCATGTGGATGTTCGCTTCCACTTCGTCAGGGACTTAGTAACACAAGGGGTAATTGATCTCAGAAAAGTATCCACTAAGGATAATCCAGCTGACATGGGAACCAAGGTTGTTTCACCTGTAAAGTTCAAGCACTGCTTGAACCTGCTGCATGTGAGATAACCTGTGAAGATTAGAACTATGAAGGAACTGGTTGGGTTTGCTGCATTGTAAATTTTAGTTGTTATATGTGAAGCCTTATGCAACACCGTTTTGACTTAAGCCAAGACTTCATCCTGATCGTTGGTTTGAGGACAGATCTGACGGTTGAGGACTTAAGTTGAGTCAAACCTATAAAAGCGGAGGACCTTTCAGTTTCACACTAACGCATTCTCTCTCTGTTTTATATCTGTCAAAGCTACTAGATTAGGGTTCAAGATTAGGGCTTTGTGAGGGTGTAAATCTGCGGATAATCTGTCCATTGAGTCGTGTTTCTTAGTGGGGTGGGAACCTAGTATAGAGTTCTTAGTTCAGATTGTAGGTTTATCTTTGTTATTCTAAAGCCTGTTTGATCTTGGTTGAAATCTTGCAAAGGGAAGAGAGTTTGAGGGTTATAACCGTTCTTGATCGTAATAGTAAGTGCAGTGAGCATCCATATTCTGGAGCTCAACGTGGATGTAGCTTGTTCAATATTGAACAAGTGAACCATGGTAAATACTGTGTGTTGAATCTATTTGGGTTGCGTTGATTGTGTGTTTTTGGTTGATGTTTGCTTGATTTGAGTAAAGAGGAATTACAACAGGCAGATTACGGGTTAGAATCAGAGTTGTTTGATCTAGGGTTTTGGGCATATTCTTGTAATCGTGACTGTAAGTGATTGTTCAATAATCATAGTGCAGCGAACTCCCTTTTTTAGAGTTCAACATGGATGTAGCTTGCTCAAATAGGGCAAGTGAACCATGGTAAAATCTGGTGTTGATTGTTTGTGTGTTTTCCTGTTTCTTGATTGTTTGTAGTTGTTTCTTGGTTGATTGCATAACAATTCATCAGCATCAGAAACGGATGGTGGCTACAAGGACTTGGAGTACTGTTTTTTTTTTTTTTTTTGGGGGCGCGGGGGGGTGGTTAATTGTGTTGTTGTTCAAGTCGGCTTGAGCGTATCTCAACTAATCCTTAAGAAAAACTATCCCACAAGTCACAAAAACCCACCATCGCAGTTCGCAGACTCTTAGGTAAATCATGAACAAAAGTATTACCTTCACACTTAACTGGGAATCGAACCTGGTAATGGGTGTTTTTTTTCTTTAATAATTTTTTCTATAAGACATAGATCTATTTCTATATCTGAAGAATAATCGAACTGTATGTATATAACATAATCTTATTAGAATTAATTAAATATAGTTAGTCTATGGATGATGCATAGTAGTCGCAAGCTAAGCTTGATATTAAATAGCTATGGTACCATTAATTTCTTAATAATAAAATGCTACTCCCATTTAGGATGAGAAAAAACAAATATAAATACATTCTCGAATCTCATAAAAACAAATAAAGTTAAGCAAACTCTTATAAATTCATACACAGAATCATATTCTTGGAAAACCCTCTAATTCACTACAACAAAAAGGACTTTTAGCTATGATTTTGTTAACGACGATTTTAAAATTCGTCGCCAAAGGTAATTATTAGCGACAAAATATGAAATTCGTCGCCAATAGTTTCGCGGACTTTCTAATCCTCGCACGAGATGGCGGGAAACAAATTAGCGACGGACTTAGCGATGACATAATTTGTCATATAATGTTTTTTATGACGAAAATACAAAAAGCGACGCCCAAGTTGTTTTCGCGACTTAACCATATGTCAACGTGGATACTTTTTAGAGACGAAAATAGTACAAAACGTAGCCAAAAGTATTTAGCAACACAAATGCACAGTGCCATAAAATGTGTTTGGCGACGAAAATATAGAAAGTGATGCCAAAGACGTTTAGCTATGCAACAAAATGCCCATCGTAACAGCTTTTTGGCGACGAAAATATAAAAAGCAATGCCAAAGACATTTAGCTACTGGACAAAAGGCCTGTCGTAACAGCTGTTTGGCAACGAAAATATAGAAAGCGACGTCAAAGACATTTAGCTACGCAACAAAAGGCCCGTTGTAACAGCGTTTTGGTGACAAAAATATAAAAAACGATGCAAAATCCATCTAGCTATGCAACAAATAGTTCGTCGGAAAACATTTGGCGACGCAAATATAAAATAAAGGCCAAAGACATTTAGCTACGGAACAAAAGGCCCGTCATAATAGCTTTTTGGTGACGAAAATATAGAAAGCGACGCAAAAGACATTTAGCTACGCAACAAAAGGCCCGTCGTAATAGCTTTTTGGTGACAAAAATATAAAAAACGATGCAAAATCCATTTGGCTACACAACAAATAGTTCGTCGGAAAATGTTTTTGGCGATGCAAATATAAAAAAGAAAAAGGTCAAAAACATATTGTGACACAATTTATGTTTCATTGTGAAAATGTTTTGGTATCGATTTTCTTAAAATCATTGCCATTAATATGTTAGAATTTAATTTTTAATGTAATTTTATATTTATATGACAATAATTAAAAGTGTAAAACCAATCAATAATAAAAGAAATCAAAATTAAAAACAGTGTTAACTGTCAATATAAAAAATAATATCTTAGAAGTTTGGCTCTTGAATTTGACATTCAAGCATGTACGTCAATTTAAGAATGTTGCTAGTAAAGAATTTATTGTTTCACTTAATAGATTGGGTTGGTTATTATTTAATACTCATTTAAAGCCTTGATTTATAAATATATATAAATATTTATTAAAAGCTAATGACAATGCTCTTATTATTATTATTATTATTATTATTTATTTTGTAAATACGAAAAGCACCATGGGGTAAATTGTTTTTCAGGTTTTCAATGTTGGTAGCTTATATTTGATACTTGTTTGTTGCTGTTTGGGATCATTATTATTTTTTTTACAATATATATTATAATAAATTTATAATATTATTTAATATTTATATTTAAATGTCAAATTTAGTACATTAAATAATATTTATTAATATTAAAGCAAACAAATCAAAATTAATGCACAAAGAAAAATCACATCACAATTATGCAAATTAAATTTGGATAACAATAATAAATATTATTAATTCTCAATATCATCTTCAACTTGTACATCTTCACTTTATATCATCGTCACTAACTCTACTACTTGGCTCCATAAATTGAACAACTTCTGGTTCCACATCCACCCTACGAAGTTCTTCTTGTTCATTAACTTCTGCATCAATATGAAAACTAAATTTATCTAAATTATTGGCTTGATATGCATCATGAGTTGTCAATTGATCTTCCTTAATTTTATTGGGAATGTCATACAAATGCCTATGTTGCACCTTCTGTATAACTTTCCAAACCGGGTTGATGTGTAATCTAGTTTTCAGAGAGAACCAGGCTGTTAAAGGTATCGGATTTCGGTCCGACAGACTGGTACGATCCGGTTCTTTAAGTAGTGGATTCAGGAATTCACATCATAAGAATGTGATACATGTAAAACTCGACACTACTAGAAAAATATCCTTCCTTGACATAATGAGTTGACAAATTTTCTTAACTGTTTTCAAAAAACTGTCAAGAATTGTAATTCTTGATTGATTGTTGACCATTTATGAACTGCCAAGAATTTAAAATAATCCTTGACCATTTTGGATGATTCTTGACAGTTATTAACTGTCAATGAATTGGTTAAATATAAATTTTTTAAATCTTGTTTTTGACTGTTGTAGTCTAAATCTTTGACAATTTTTAACTATCAAAGATTAAGTATATAAAAAACAAAAACAAAAAAATTTGCCTTTTTTTGCCACCAATTTTTCATTCACTATTCCCATAATTTTTTCCTTAAAACTTATGCTTACCCTCTATTTCACTCATTTTTGCAAACCCTCATAGTCAACCTATTTCTGGCACTGGAAAACAAGTTCTCGTTTCTACCTGTCCTGTTTAGTAGATGACGACTTACTCAGTGACTTTGGCGCTTACCCTGTGTCTATTCTGACGGAGTTTGTTAACTTCGATGAGTTCTTGTCGAGGCGTATCCCCAACACCCAAATGTAGGGGTATCAAAAACATGTAGAAACCGAACTGAACCGAGAACCGAAGTGGTTTTCCAGTTATCCAGGAAACAGGCTCGGTTTTGGTCCATAGAAATAGAGAAAACCGAATTTCCAATTTTATTTAAAAGAATTAAAAAGTAAACAATTTTTCATTAAAATTAAAAAGATTATAAATCTAAAATTAAAGAAAATCAAAACCCCAAACCCGGTTTTAAAAATAAATAAAATATAACAATTTTTCCCACCTCAAAATTTTCACCAAGGCAAATTCTCCCACCCATTTTTCAATAAGTCAAAGCTAGGGTTATAAACTATTAGAATAACCCATTTCTTCTACCCAAAATTCCGGCGCCCAAAATAACTCTCTCTTCTTTCACCGACCCACTTCGTCAATTTTCTTGTTTTTTCAATAAACCTTTTGAAATTTCAGATGCACTGTTCTGGAATTGAGGGTTTTCTTTCCTAGAATTTTGGGTTTTTCCTGTAAGTAGTCTATCTTATATATCTTATAGGAATGGGTTTGAATTTTCGTAATGATATTTGGGGTTCGTGGAGTTTCAGCAGTTTAGACAAGGAATCGGAGAAGAGTATTGGTGTGAGTTGCGATGACGTCTGGGGTTCATGGAGTTTTAGCAGTTTAAATAATGACTTTTTAGATAAGGAATCGAAGGATAGTTTTGACCAAGAATTGGGAGGCGTTGTGGATGAGTTGCCTGTGCCTACGTTCACGGCAATCATTCCATATTTTGAGACGGATATTGGAGATTTATGGGGGTGTGAGAGTGAGAAACACAATGGAGACCAAAAATCCTTTTCTGGTCTCAATTTGGTGAGGTTTCAACAAGGGAAGGGTAACTTGCAATTTGATAAAATATCAATTCCAATTAGTAGTTTTAGTCAAATTGGGATTGGTAATGGGGTTTCTTATGGTGATAATTTTGGTTGTAGTGGGAATGTGAATGTGAATGTGAATGTGAATGTGAATGTGAATGATGGGGTTGTTTGTAATAATGAGGTTGAGGAAGTTTGTTTCAACTGTGGTGGAGGAGGTGTTCCACATGATACCTTATTTTTTTGCTCTGGGTTATCTGGGAGTGAAAGACCTCCTTTCGGTTGAAAGAGTTTGTAGGTCATTGCGTGATGCAGTTAGGAATGATCCTTTGTTATGGAGGAGCATTCACATAGATCAACCTTTGAGTTCGAAGATCAGTGATGATGCTCTTGTGAAGTTAACTGGCAGGGCAGTTGGTACTCTTCAATGCTTGAGTCTTGTGAACTATTGTAGAATAACCGATATTGGTTTGAAGCGTGTGTTCGAAAGCAATCCAGGGCTGAAGAAGGTTAGTACTCGTGGCTTAATTAGATTTCTTAGTTAAATCTATTTCTTATGCATATTATTTGTAATAATAGCTTTATGGTTCTTTATTTTGCTTTCCTCTAGTAATGGTTTGATGATTTTGCTAATATATTTACACAAAAGACACTGTAATTTTATGATATATTATGTTGTATTTAGATTCCATATAGTTTAAGCAAACAATAATTGGAAAGGTGGAGAGTGTTGACGAATATTTTTGTGCCCTCATTTTGCAAAAAGCTTTCTCTTAGCCTTCTGGATTTCTACTGAAGGGAACATATGGTTCAAATCAATTTACAGAACAATCTTTATCCTTCTTCTTAGAATAATTTAATACTTCAAGCCCTTCACTTCAAAGTTACCTTAATAAACTCCCCTTTCTTATTGATGTAATTTTTCTTTCAAATTGTTACATGTACATTTTAGGTAGGTACTTAGTATGGTTTAGTACATAACTAACTCATTGTCTTGTTCTATGGCTTGATACATGTTCTCTTACCTTTTCTTATTCTTTCGGGCTCCTTTAATTGTGTCAATTATCCTGAACCTAGGACTCAGGTGGTTATGCTCTTAAAATTTACTTCTCATCTTTTAATTTGTAGATTCAAATGGAGACACCATCTGGCATTAAAGATTCCATACCTACTTGGATAAAGTTCTTTGTACAAGCTCTAGGTGAAATCCCATACAGTGGTATATACTATGATCCACTAGAAGAGGTATGGTTCTGCAATCTTTTATTTCTCTAGGTTTGCTAAAACATTTTTGAGAAATTTATGATTTAGGCATGTCTAAGAATCTTTAGTATAAAAGCAAGAGTGACTTCAAATTCAACAATAACATTGGGAAGGATTTATGTATTAAATTTTGTAATTTTGAGTATGCTTTATTACACGGAACTCTTACCATACCATAACATTGACACTTGTGGAGATGCACTTTGATAAACTTTGCACTCAACAAGTAAAGGAGCAAAACCTGGTTACCATCGTGGATTGGGTTATGGTCCAAAACCAATTGCACTTCTAAGACTTCAAGGTGAGCCAATCAATAAGTTTTAGAGGAACTCACACACTTACGTGAGGAGGTGCAAGAACTAAGAGGCATAAGGGAAGAATTTCGCCAATATAGGCAAATGATGGAGAAGATTCTTGTTCTACTGGCTCACAGACATTTCTGGGGCAATTTCCACCAGATCCTCCTCCACCTGCAACAATTTGAGTTTTTATGTCATTTTTTGTTGAATATTAACAATTTAGTCAATTTTATATATTTTTAACTTTTTATTTGAAAAGAAACATATATAGAATAATATATTTGGTTTGATATATTTGTGTGATTTCAATTAATTACATTTACAAATTAATATTTAAGTTTTAGAATTAATTTTAAAATGTCTTAAGATCAATTAAATATTATTTAATCATATATTATAAAATAGGCAATGATAATTATATTTCGACGTTGTAGACTTTTAGCTATGAAATACATTCATCATTGAAAAGTTTTGTTGATGACTTTTATGTTTCATCGCTAATAGTTTTAAGTGATGAAATATAAAGTACCGTCGTGCTATACCTTAAACAACACATACAAAGATTACATCGCTATTAACTTTAGGCGACAACAACTCATTTTTATTGCACGACATGTTAGGCGACAAAACGTCACATTTCGTCGTTATATATTTTACGCGACGCAAACAATTATGGTGTTGCTATTAACTTTATGCAACAAAAATGCACATTTCATCGCAGTATTTCATAGGCGAGCAAAATTCACATTTTGTCGCGGTATACGTTAGGCAACAAACATATATTTCATCATGGTATAGTGTCGACGACACAATAAAGAGTACATCGCTATTAACTTTAGGCGACAACAACTAACATTTCACCGATAAATAGTTTTAGCGACGAAAATGGTATAGACGACAATTTTTTGGTTTGTCGCCAGATTTAGCGACGAATTTTAACAAATCGTCACCTAAAATCAAGCGCGACATGCCTATCACGACGATCGTGGCTGCGATTTTCTTCCGTCACTAAACATATTCCGTGACGATTTCTAGGTTTTTAGCAACGAAAAAATTCGTAGCTAAAAGCCCTTTTTGTTGTAATGATTGTAGTGACATTTTTGTTCTTCTGTCAAAGTGGCGAGAATTCTCTTGAGGTGCTTGTTGTAGACGAAGGGTCGCTCCAGGTTAACCAGGTGACCAGCCTTCTCTATTGCCAGTAAGGTTGCTTTGTCTCCCACCTGCCTGCATTATTGTTATAGTACTTGTTGTCATTTATTGTTTAGTCGATAAAGGAAACTAAAATCTGAAATTATTTCCTAAGTTGTATACGTATATATTTTATGATGAGTTGAATGACTACTCAACCACCTTATGGTTATGGAATTTAATTTCGAAATATTAAATCAAGAAGACGTGCTTAAAAAAATACATTCAAATCAACGAAATCTTAAGCCAGCTAGGCCTTGATCAATAATTTATGTATTAAGATAAAGTTAACTCACTCTTTCAAGTTCCAGGCAGTTTCCATATCGAAAATCAGATCATTTTCACCACACAAGAGATATATCTTCTGCAAAAATTTAAACCAATATATAGTAATTAGATAACATATACAAGGAAATAGCCTGTAGAAGATGTAGAATTCATTACCTGTGGGTAATGAGGAATGGAGAATTTCTTATCACTTATCACCAACGCCTCTAGAAGTTCAGTTCTCTCCTTTCTGTGATCAAACATGACCGGCCCACGTAGTGGAAAATATAAATGGCAGTATTTAGATACCTCTTGAACCTCAATAGATCTTCATATTTCATGAATGAAACTAAACGATATATTTACCTCCAAAATGTCTTCGCTGATGAATTTAGGCACTCTCGGCAAGTTGTAGCTGCCGATGTCAAAGAGGGTCCTCAAACCCTCGACTGTATTTGGAAGCAAAAACTCTGCCCAAGAAGAGAACCCGATTCTCTGAAGCGCGGCATTGCTTACAGACTCAGTCAACGCCATGACTGAGCAACTCACCACCATCGACTCAACCAAGTCCGGATACATTTCAGCCATTTTGAACCCAACCATCCCACCGTAGCTGACTCCAACAAGAGTGCACTTCTTCACTCCGAGCTTCCTCAGCCCTTCAGCCATACACTCACTCTGAAACTCCACCGTCCGCTCAGGTCGGTCAGTAACTGAACCGCCGAAGAAGAGAAAATCCGGAACGTAGACTGCATAGTTTTTGGCCAAGGCGAACACCTGGAATTGCCAGTTTAAAATGCCGTCCATGCCAAATCCATGAAGAAACACCACGGCAGGCTTGTTTTTTTTGTTATTCGTCTTCTTAGTCGTTTCAGTTGGAACCCAGAAGTTCAAGACCGTCCCTGGTTCGATCTCGACGGCTTGGGTTGTCATCCCAACTAGCTTCAGTACCCCATGTAACAAGGGCTTGTAAATGGAGAAAAAGTTGACCATCTCTCTGTCTTCTTCGCACTTCTAATTAATTTCTAGAGAGGAGATTTATGAGAAAACTCAGATTCTATAATCTATATATATAGTGACGAAAAGGAATGTGAAACTCTGATAAAAATCTATGAAATATATGGAGCGTGAGAAAGGGTGTTAAAAATTGTATTTGACACAGTTGATGGTCATGCACGTCGACCGTGAGAAAGGTGTTGAATGACGGTGTAAGCGTTGACGAAATTTTTTATTCGTCAGAGAGTGGGAAAATATGATGCTGGTTTTGACTTACTTGATTAGTTGGGAGATCAATGGGCGGCCAAGCCAAACATGAATTACGTAAGAAGTAAGTCTCATTAACTTGTTAATTGGGAGACCCTTATAACAGGTCGCTAATTTGGTAAGGAGTTAGCTTTTCAGGTTATACTCTATCCAAAAACTCTATTATAATACCAAAGTCATTGGCGATCATAGTTTTAGAACATGATCATGCACGTCTAACGTGAGAAAGGGTGTTAAAAATTGTATTTGACTCACTTGATTTTGTTAACCATGGTCATGTTGCCTCCACATTAGAGTTAGCTTTTGAGAATAAGTTATATAAGAAGTAAGTCTCATTAACTTGGTCAATTGGGAGACCCTTATAACACGTCGCTAATTTGGTAANACCATCTCTCTGTCTTCTTCGCACTTCTAATTAATTTCTAGAGAGGAGATTTATGAGAAAACTCAGATTCTATAATCTATATATATAGTGACGAAAAGGAATGTGAAACTTTGATAAAAATCTATGAAATATATGGAGCGTGAGAAAGGGTGTTAAAAATTGTATTTGACACAGTTGATGGTCATGCACGTCGACCGTGAGAAAGGTGTTGAATGACGGTGTAAGGGTTGACGAAATTTTTTATTCGTCAGAGAGTGGGAAAATATGATGCTGGTTTTGACTTACTTGATTAGTTGGGAGCATGATTGTTAGTATCCTATGATACTCGATACGTATCATACAATATGATTCGATACAGGTCGCCAATGATATGTATCAGAGTGTGTATCCTAAACTATTCGATACGTTGATATGTATCCTACGATACGTTACGTATCCGTTCGTATCCTTAAAAATATCGATATAAATCGATACGACTTTATTAATTTGGGCTAAAGATCCAAAAAAAAATTCGGGTCGAAACCGGGTCACCCAACCTGATTCACTAAAACCTGTCCATATTTACCTATTTTGCATGAAGAAAGTGAAGAGGAATATGTATTGCCCATTTTACATGATAATAATAATATAAGTGGAGATATAGATATTGACATTGATCTTGGAATTTTGTGATTAATTTTGATAATATAATAACGTAATTTAAAGTCAATAATACCATAAAATTCTTTAATTAATCTTGGGGATTATATTAATTTTTAGAAAATTTTGATTATTTTATTAATTTTTTTGAAAAAGGCGTATCTTATGATACGATACGATACGCTATACACGATTCAAAAAATTAGGTTTTCGATACACGATACGATACATGATTTGATAACCATGGTTGGGAGATCAATGGGCGGCCAAGCCAAACATGAATTACGTAAGAAGTAAGTCTCATTAACTTGTTAATTGGGAGACCCTTATAACACGTCGCTAATTTGGTAAGGAGTTAGCTTTTCGGGTTAAATTCTATCTAAAAACTCTATTATAATACCAAAGTCATTGGCAATCATAGTTTTGGAACATGGTCATGCACGTCTAACGTGAGTAAGAGTGTTAAAAATTGTATTTGACTCACTTGATTTTGTTAACCATGGTCATGTTCCCTCCACATTAGAGTTAGCTTTTGAGAATAAGTTATATAAGAAGTAAGTCTCATTAACTTGGTCAATTGGGAGGCCCTTATAACATGTCGCTAATTTGGTAAGGAGTTAGCTTTTCGGGTTAAATTCTATCCAAAAACTCTATTATAATACCAAATTCATTGGTAATCATAGTTTTGGAACATGGTCATGCACGTCTAGCGTGAGTAAGGGTGTTAAAAATTATATTTGACTCACTTGATTTTGTTAACCATGGTCATGTTCCCTCCACATTGGAGTTAGCTTTTAAGAATAAGTTTGACCCGTTCACATCGTCAATTTAATAGATTATTATAGTTTGTGTATATATATATAATTGGGAGCTTGAGTTCTACCCAATCCATTTCATCAAATTACAAGAAAAAAAACAAAACATTATTAGTTGGTGGTTTAGGGCAGCTAGTTTTCATATGCTAAATCATTCCAAATTCCTTGGCTTAATCGATATTATTCTTAAAAAAACAAAAATTTAACGAATCTAAATTCAAAACTGAACTTCTCCAATCGTATTAAAAAAATGATATCTATAAGGGAATTTGATTATCATAAAGTTGAACATCTTAACTATGATTCAATTTATATAATAATTTTGCAATAGTTGTCTTGTATTAGATTATATAAATAAAACAAAACCATTAATGAGATTCGTTTAAATTAATTTCTACGTGGATTTTGTAGCTTGGGTTTTTTTATGACCAAAGTGTTTAAATCAGTTTGTACGTACTTCAACTAATCTTTGAGATACATTAAACATCTTGTAAACCCAATGTTCCAAACAAACGGAACTCATGGAACATCCTATAAACTCAATGTTTTAGGTAAGTTACAAATGTGGTTAGTGGCCTCAACGTGATTTAAATCCAAAAAATTAATGAAAAGAATAAGCTTTCCTGGATATTTAATTTGGTCTTATTCTTAACGCGGTTTTATAAATAGTATTAATTGTGATCCACTCCACATAAATATATAGAAAAATAAATAAATAAAAATCATATCGTTCAACTCTGAATTAAGAATCAGATATGGACGATTGGTAGATTGATAGAATGTTTAAGGGTATATATTTTTAATATCTTAAATTCTCAATTAATGATTATTTAAGTTTGATAATCGCTATGAAAACAAAAACACAGCTGGTGACTGGTTGTAAGCATAGTTAGTAAATACGGAGTCCGGCTCAGGTCGGTCCGTGAACGAGCCGCCAAAGAAGAGAAAATCCGGAACGTAACTGCATGCGTTTTGGCCAAGGCTAGCACCTGAAATGCCAAGTTAGAATACCATCGAACCCAAACCCGTGAAGAACACCAGAGCTGGCTTGTTGTTAGTGTATCTGTTGGAAGCCAAAGTTCAAGACCGTCCCTGGCTCGATCTCGACTGCTTGAGTCGTCATCCCGACTAGTTTCAGTGCGCCATGCAAGAAGGTTTTGTATATCGACAAAAACCTTACCATTTTCTATATGGAGTTAAAGAAAGATACGATAGTACTTTAATGGAGTAAGATGTGAACGGTTCCTTGAAAACTTGATGTATGTGGTCTTTAAGAATTCAAGAACTGGAGAGCTGAGATTTGACTAGCCATAGTAGAATCTCCATAAAATTTTTGACAGAAAATTCAAGTCGATTTCTATTATAATAAGAGAAATGCTAGGTGTAATCCCCATTCCCCATAAATAATTCATCTCGGTTCGAAATATCAACTTGAAGGACTTTATAACGCGTTAAATTATTTTTATTTTTTTAATAATGAGTGTTAGTTCAAAATTTATTAGTTTGCGTCACTAAGTCAATATATCATATTAAAATTAAAATTAAAATTTTCTAAGTTGTATTAGCTGTCCTCTGATCTTGAACTTTTATACTTGCTTTTTACATTAGTTTAGTTGGCTACAAGAATTTGGCGTAAGGTTTGAGAATACTCGATAATCTTTAAAGAAAACTATCCCACAGGCCACAGCAACGATCATCGCACAGCAACTATCATCGCAAACTCTTAGATAAATCATGATAAATTATTCCTTCACACTCAACTGGGAATCGAACCTGGTAATGGGTGTTTTTTTTCTTTAATATATTTTTATAATTTCTTCTATAAGACGTAGATCTATTTCTATACTGAAGATAATGGAACTTGTGGTATATAACATAATCTTATTAGAATTAATTAAATATATTTGTCTATGGATGATGCATAGTAGTCGCCTAAGCTTGAATTAAATAGCTATGGCCATTAATTTCTTAATAATAAAATGCAACCCCATTTAGGATGAGAAAAACAAATATAAACATACTTCTCGATCTCAAAAACAAATAAAGTTAGCAAACTCTTATAAATTCATGCACGAATCATATTCTTGAAAAAACCCTCTAATTGTAGTGACATTTTGTTCTTCTGTCAAAGCACGGAATTCTCTTGAGGTGCTTGTTGTAGACGAAGGGTCGCTCCAGGTTAACCAGTGACCAGCCTTCTCATGCCAGTAGGGTTGCTTTCTCTCCCACCTGCCTGCATTATCGTTATAGTACTGTTTATTTATTGTGTAGTCGTATAAAGCTAAAATCTAATAATTTATCCAAGTTGTAACGTGTATATTTTATGATGTTGAATGACTATCCAACCACCTAAGGGTTATGGACTTTAATTTCGAAATACAAATCAAGAAGACGAACTTGCTTAATATATTATTATTGAAGAGTAGAGGGTCATGAATCAAAAGCATGGAAAAGTACCTAAGCGAAAGAGAGTAGACAAAAAGAGAAGGGAGACATGATGAAGCACCCACATCTCTCTGTACATACAGAGAGGAGATAGGCCAAAGTCAATACAAAAAGAGAAGCTCATATCCATTGAATTCACATGAGAATTAGATTTCAAACTCAACCAGGGCAGGATAGGGTCCCACTCCCATCTATTCTCCCTCACCCACAACCCAACCTATATAGATTTGCTAACTAACAAAATTACTTACATTACCTAAACATATTTATTTAATTTCTTATAATTAACAACAAAGCAACTTCTTTAGGTTCAGCCGTAAACATCATAGCTTGTTCCGCAATGCAACTCTTTTGCTACACAACTACACCCTTCACGCTTCAAAAATACTTCCTCTCCATTTCCATTTTCTTCTCTTTTCTACCTCTACCCGCTCCACACTTCCTAACCATAATCTCAACTTTTTTCACCAATCAGCTAGCGTTGATGTAACTGAATATTGATGAACTGCTGCCACTATCTCACCCGCCGACCATCTTACACTCATCCTCTATCTGCATTCAACACACCCAAAGAAATAAATTAAATGCTCAAGCTACTTGTCCAAATGGTTACTAACAGAAAAAAGAAACAGACAAGTACCTTGATTGAAAGAGTAATGAACTGTGTTTGGGAGAAGTAATTGAGGTGCAAATGTAAGCCTAAGATCTTCAAGTGCAACATGCTTTTAACAACTGACGGTCGCCTTGGACACTGAATCTGAGGTTAACATGATTTTGTATCACAATCACCTCAATCTTTGCCCCACTTGACTGTTCTCGCCTTTCACTTCCCCGTCACAATTTTCAATTTGTGGCCTCACTGCCAAAATCCGTTTGCCTTGTCGGTGGAACCCAGAAGTTCAAGACCGTCCCTGGTTCGATCTCGAGGCTGGGTTGTCATCCCAACTAGCTTCAGTACCCCATGTAACAAGGGCTTGTACATGGAGAAAAAGTTTGTTCTACTATACTATTAATATCTCGGCTTCAAATAAAATATTATCTTATAACAGAACAGATAAGGCTTCGTTTTATTATTATTTCAAAATTAAATCGATATTCGAAGGGGGAACCATATGTTATCTTTCAAGTCTTATCGAAGTATGAAATCGATAAAATATAGTTGACATTTCAGCTAAGTTATTTACATTATTTGGATTCATCTCAATCATAGAATTTAAATATTTTTTTTTCCATAGTGACGTTAGGTATTTTGTCTTGGTTGACTTAGAATGTCGCGATTGATATATACAATGATGAAATCTCTACGCCAAAATTGATCAAAACCTAGCACCAAAGTCCAAATGAAATGGCCAAAAGTAAATAGTTAATATTAAGAGTAAACGACTTTTTCCCACCCAATGTTTGTCTTAATGACACTTTCCCAACCGAAGTTTATAATTTGTTAATATCCAAAATACCCTTCACTTTCTCAGTTGTCATTCGATGACTTACTAGAAGTCAAGATAAGAGAGGTTTTATAAAGTGAAAGCCAGTTGATCAAATGGTTGTGGTCGATTGAATATTATTCGTTGTAAATCAACTAAGAACAAAAAACTCTAACTTTGCAGTGGCCGACAATCGATAAGAAATCAAGTATTAGAATGTGAGAAATTTTATAGACAAGAGACTGGATATTCAAATAGTGGTGACTGAGAGAATTTTTACTATTAGAATCTGTTTTAGTTAGTAACTGAATATTAACTTTGGATGAAAAAATTGTATTTTAAAACTTTTTGGATGGGAAAGTATCGTTAAGGCAAAACCTTGGGTGGGAAAAAGTCGTTTACTCTTAATATTAATATTGCGTACCTGTGGATAATGAGGGATAGTAAATTCCCTATCACTTATAACCAGAGCCTCTAGAAGTTCAGTTTTCTCCTTTCTGTAGATAGAAATCATCTGCCATTTCATAGTCAACACTCAAACATTCAAATAACCACCATATTAGCTAAGCTACAACTTCAGAGTATGTAAATATGGAGATATCATCATATTTTGTGACAATAGATATTTGTATTAAAGAAAAAAGACTACCTCCAAAATTTCTTTGTAAATGAATTGGGGAAGTCTTGGCAGATTGTAAGTGGCGATGTCAAGGAGAGTCTTCGTACCGTCGGCCGTTTTAGGAAGCAAGTAATCCGGCCAGCTAGAGAAACCGATTCTCTGAAGCGCAGCATTGCTGACAGACTCCGTTAACGCCATGACTGAGCAAGTCACCACCATCGATTCAACCAAGTCAGGGTACATCTCAGCCATTTTGAACGCCACCATCCCGCCATAGCTGAGCCCAACCAAGGTGCACCTCTCCACGCCGAGTTTCCTCAGTCCCCTAGCCATACACTCACTTTGAAACTCCACTGTCCGATCAGGGGGTCCGTGAAACGAGCCGCCAAAGAAGAGAAAATCCGGAACGTAGACTGCATGCGTTTTGGCCAAGGCTAGCACCTGAAATTGCCAAGTTAGAATACCATCGAACCCACAACCCGTGAGAAACACCAGAGCTGGCTTGTTGTAGTTGTATCTGTTGGAAGCCAGAAGTTCAAGACCGTCCCTGGCTCGATCTCGACTGCTTGAGTCGTCATCCCGTAGTTTCAGTGCGCCATGCAAGAGGTTTGTATATCGACAAAAACCTTACCATTTTTCTATATGGAGTTAAAGAAAAGTACGATAGTACTTTAATGGGGTAAAGGAATGTGACGGTTCCTTGAAAAACTTGATGTAGTGTGTCTTAAGAATTCAAGAACTGAGAGCTGAGATTTGATGCCATAAGTGAATCTCCATAAATATTTTGACGAGAGAAATTCAAGTCGATTTTATTATAATAAGAGAAATGCTAGGTGTAATCCCATCCCCCATAAATAATTCATCTCGGTTCGAAATATCTAACTTGAAGGACTTTATAAACGCGTTAATAATATTTTAATTTTTTTAATAATGAGTGTTAGTTCAAAATTTATTAGTTGCGTCACTAAGTCAAATAATCTATAAAATTAAATTAAAAATTTTCTAAGTTGTATTAGTGTCCTTGATCTTGACATTTTATACTTGGCTTTTACATTAGTTTAAGTTGGCTACAAGAATTTGGCGTAAGGTTTGAGAATACGTCGACTACTTTAAGAAAAACTTCCACACCACAGCAACGATCATCGCCCAGCAACTATATCGCAAACCTTAGATAAATCAAAAAAGTATTACCTTCACACTCAACTGGGAATCGAACCTGGTAATGGTGTGTTTTTTCTTTAATATATTTTTAATAATTTCTTCTATAAGACGTAGATCTATTTCTGTATCTGAGAATAATGGAACTGTGTGTATATCATAATCTTATTAGAATTAATTAAATATATTAGTCTATGGATGATGCATAGTAGTCGCCAGCTAAGCTTGATATTAAATAGCTATGGTACCATTAATTCTTAATAAAAAATGCAACCCCATTTAGGATGAGAAAAAACAAATAAATACATTCTCGAATCTCAAAAAAACAAATAAAGTTAAGCAAACTCTTATAAATTCATGCACAGAATCATATCTTGGAAAACCCTTAATGTAGTGAAATTTGTTCTTCTGTCAAAGCAGCGAGAATTCTCTGAGGTGCTTGTTGTAGACGAAGGGTCGCTCCAGGTTAACAGATGACCAGCCTTCTCAATTGCCAGTAGGGTTGCTTCTTCCCACCTGCCTGCATTATCGTTATAGTACTTGTTATCATTATTGTGTAGTCGATAAAGGAAACTAAAATCTTAAATTATTTCCAAGTTGTATACGTGTATATTTTATGATGAGTTGAATGACTACTCAACCACCTAAGGGTTATGGACTAATTTCGAAATACCAAATCAAGAAGACGAACTTGCTTAATATATTATTATTGAAGAGTAGAGGTCATGAACTCAAAAGCATGGAAAGAGTACCTAAGGCGAAAAGAGAGTACAAAAAGAGAAGGGAGGCTAGATGAAGCACCCACATCTCTCTGTACATACAGAGATGGAGAAGGCAAAGTCAATACAAAAGAGAAGCATCATTCACAAGTTGTAATCATGAGAATTAGTATTCAAACTCAACCAGGGAGGAATGCGGGCCATCCCATCTATCTCCCTCACCCACAACCACAACCTAAATAATAGATTGCTAACTAACAAAATTACATTACATTACACTAAACATATTTATTTAATTTCTTATAATTAACAACAAAGCAACTTCTTTAGGTCAGCGTAAACATCAAAGCTTTGTTCCGCAATGAAACTCTTTTGCTACAACAACTACACCCTTCACGCTTCAACAATACTCCTCTCATTTCCATTTTCTTCATCTTTTCTACTCTACCCGCTCCCACATCCTAACCAATAATCTCAACTTTTTCACCAATCAGCTAGCGTTGATGTAACTGAATATTGATGAACTGCTGCCACTATCTCATCCGCCGACCCTATCTACACTCACCTCTATCTGCATTCAACACACCAAAGAAATTAAGAATTAGAATTGCTCAAGACTTAAGTCCAAAGGTTGACTAACAGAAAAAAGAAACAGACAAGTACCTTGAGATTGAAAGAGTAATGAACTGTAGTTTGGGAGGAGTAATATTGAGGTGCAAAATGAAGCCTAAGATCTTCAAGTGAACAATGGCTTTTAACAACTGACCAGGTCGCCTTGGAACATGATCTTGAGGTTAACATGATTTTGTATCACAATCACCTCAATCTTTGCCCCACTTGACTTGTTCTCGCCTTTCACTTCCCCGTCACAATTTTCAATTTGTGGCCTCACTGCCAAAAGTCCGTTTGCCTTGTCGGTGGAACCCAGAAGTTCAAGACGTCCCTGGTTCGATCTCGACGGCTTGGGTGTCATCCCAACTAGCTTCAGACCCCATGTAACAAGGCTTGTAAATGGAGAAAAAGTTGACCATCTCTCTGTCTCTTCGCACTTCTAATTAATTCTAGAGAGGAGATTATGAGAAAACTCAGATTCTCTAATCATATATATAGTGACGAAAAGGAATGTGAAACTTTGAAAAATCTATGAAATATATGGAGCGTGGAAAGGGTGTTAAAAATTGTATTTGACACAGTTGATGGTCATGCACGTCGACCGTGAGAAAGGTGTTGAATGACGGTGTAAGGTTGACGAAATTTTTTATTCGTCAGAGAGTGGGAAAATATGATGTGGTTTTGACTTACTTGATTGTGGGAGATGATTGTTAGTATCCTATGATACTCGATACGTATCATACAATATGATTCGATACAGGTCGCCAATGATTGTATCAGAGTGTGTATCCTAAACTATTCGATACGTTGATATGTATCCTACGATACGTTAGTATCCGTTCGTATCCTTAAAAATATCGATATAAATCGATACGACTATTAATTTGGGCTAAAGATCCAAAAAAAAATTCGGGTCGAAACGGGTCACCCAACCTGATTCACTAAAACCTGCCATATTACCTATTTTGCATGAAGAAAGTGAAGAGAATATGTATTGCCCATTTTACAGATAATATAATATAAGTGGAGATATAGATATGACATTGATCTTGGAATTTTGTGATTAATTTTGATAATTAATAACGTAATTTAAAGTCAATAATACATAAAATTCTTTAATTAATCTGGGGATTATATTAATTTTTAGAAAATTTTGATTATTTTATTAATTTTTTGAAAAGGCGTATCTTATGATACGATACGATACGCTATACACGATCAAAAAATTAGGTTTTCGATACACGATACGATACATGATTTGATAACCATGGTTGGGAGATCAATGGGCGGCCAAGCCAAACATGAATTACGTAAGAGTAAGTCTCATTAACTGTAATTGGGAGACCTTAAACACGTCGCTAATTTGGTAAGGAGTTAGCTTTTCGGGTTAAATTCTATCTAAAAACTCTATTATAATACCAAAGTCATTGGCAATCATAGTTTTGGAACATGGTCATGCACGTCTAACGTGAGTAAGAGGGTTTAAAAATTGTATTTGACTCATTGATTTTGTTAACCATGGTCATGTTCCCTCCAATTAGAGTTAGCTTTTGAGAATAAGTTATATAAGAAGTAAGTCTCATTAACTTGGTCAATTGGGAGCCCTTATAACATGTCGCTAATTTGGTAAGGAGTTAGCTTTTCGGGTTAAATCTATCCAAAAACTCTATTATAATCCAAGTCCTTGGTAATCATAGTTTTGGAACATGGTCATGAGTCTAGCGTGAGTAAGGGTGTTAAAAATTTATTTGACTCACTTGATTTTGTAACCATGGTCATGTTCCCCCACAGGAGTTAGCTTTAGAATAAGTTGACCCGTTCACATCGTCAATTTAATAGATTATTATAGTTTGTGTATATATATATAATTGGAGCTTGAGTTCTACCCAATCCATTTCATCAAATTACAAGAAAAAAAACAAAACATTATAGTTGGTGGTTTAGGGCAGCTAGTTTTATATGTAAATCATTCCCAATTCCTTGGCTTATCGATATTATTCTTAAAAAAAACAAAATTTAACGAATCTAATTCAAAACTGAACTTCTCCAAACGTATTAAAAAATGATATCTATAAGGGAATTGATTTCATAAAGTTGAACATCTTAACTATGATCAATTATAATAATGTTGCAGTAGTTGTCTTGTATTAGATTATATAAATAAAACAAAACCATAAGAGATTCGTTTAATTAATTCTACGTGGATTTTGTAGCTTGTGTTTTTTATGACCAAAGTGTTTAAATCAGTTTGTACGTATTCAACTAATCTTTGAGATACATTAAAACATCTTGAAACCCAATGTTCCAAACAAACGAGACTCATGAAACATCCTATAAACTCAATGTTTTAGGTAAGTTACAAATGTGGTTAGTGGCCTCAACGTGATTTAAATCCAAAAAATTATGAAAAGAATAAGCTTTCCTGGATATTTAATTTGGTCTTATCTTAACGCGGGTTATAAATAGTATTAATTGTGATCACTCCACATAATATATAGAAAAATAAATAAATAAAAAATATATTGTTCAACTTTGAATAAGAACATAGATATGGACGATTGGTAAGTTGATAGAATGTTTAAGGGTATATATTTTAATATCTTAAATTCTCAATAATGAATTTAAGTTTGTAATCGCTATGAACAAAAAAAACAGCTGGTGACTGGTTGTAAGCATAGTTAGAAATACGGGTACGGTAAAAAAATGGTACGGGAATTTTACGGGAATGATACGGCAAACGGTGAAAAATACGTTATAAAAATTCGACTTTAAAATTCGGAACGGAAAAAATTGGTATGGGTATAATGGGTTAATACGGTATATTGTCAATAATCTTTTGAAAAAACGGTAATATTAATCCTGATTTTAGTATTTTTTATGATCAGAATTAATTATTCTCATTTTTCTTCAAGGTGTATGATTTATATTTTTTTAATTATAATATTTTAGTTTATTATTACAAATATTATAGAAGTGATCAATTATTAATAAAACAAATAATTTTATTTGTCTTTAAGTTGAAGAAGAAGAAGATAAGATAAACAGTGGTGTTTGTTGAAGTATAGTTGAAGAGGAAGAGAGGTGAGACGCCAAAAAGAGCAGAAAAGAGAGAGGTCACAAAAAAAGAGAAGAAGAAAGAGAGGGCGCCAAAAGAAAAAGAGGGCGCCAAAAGAAAGAAAGAGAAAGGAAGCGGCGCAGAAAGGGAAGAAAGGCGTCAAAAAGAGACTGACATTGCGCTTAAAAGTGAGCATAAAACGACGTCGTTTTGATCAAATTTCACCTAAAACAAAGTTGTTTTGACTCAATAAATAATAAAATTTTATTTTAAAAATACGGCCAAATTATACGAGAATTATACGACAAGGCATATAATTCGCGTATAATTCAACTGTGTTTATAGAACGGGAATTCGTGTTTTATATGCGAATATACAGTTGGGCGCATAATTCGCGTATAAAACGCGAATTTACTAACAGGGGTCTTGTAAGTGTTGGTCGTCAACCGCCTTGTGATGAAATACAATTTCCGGTCAACAGCCTCGCTCAGAGGCCAAGTAAGCCCAACTGAAGTAGCTCAACAATAGAAAACAAAATTAATGACCCCATTAATTGTCCCTTAATCATGCTTAACATAGCCTCTGTAATTAATTAATAAGCGTTATCTGGACTAAATTTCCTATCATATAACCGAGTTTTTAGAGTAATGTTACACTGACAAACACTTCTCACTAATTTCTTCTATAAACGCAATGTGTCAGCTCGATGAGTTGTCTGACTAAGCCAATTGCTAGCTGTCAAATCATGTTTGTCAGGCAATCTTTATTCAGTTTTTTCGAGAGTAAACGACTTTTTCCCATTCAAAAAATTTCAAAATACACTTTCCCATCCAAAGTTTATATTCCGACCAATCGTTAGCCGATTATGACATCTTGCAACCCCAAACCACCACCATTCTCTTTCTCGATCATCACTCATCAAAAACCTTCAAACCTTACTCCCGTCGACCTGTCAATCATTGGCAACCTAAGCGATTTTTTGAAACGTGCAACCACCACTCCCAAGTCAAATTCGACCAATCCCGACCACCAAAATCTAACACACCACCATCAAAAGATTCACCAATATCTTCTCTTCAAAATCCACAAGAGACTGGATGAAGTTTGCTCTTCGTTGGCCACCGAATCGGAAAATATATTATGGGTAGTAAACGAAATATAAATTTTGGATGGGAAAAGTAGTATTTTAAAACTTTTAGGATGGGAAATTGTCATTAAGGCAAACCTTGGGTGGAAAAGTCGTTCTCTTTTATTGAAAGGAAAACATATTCTCTATGTTAGGTGCCCTGTTCGTCCCTGTTCTCTCTGTGTGTCACATGTATATGATTTACCTTTCCAATGCAAGTAACCCCATCTCAAGCAACATGAATATATGATTTCTGAAATCAAGGCAGATGTATGTTTTGTATAATCAAGAAACACATCTCATCATATGAAATTCGTGAAAAATGTTTCAATCACAAATTTTATTTCTCAACTTTGTTTCATTAAAATTCACTTAACCCAATTTTCAATGGCAAATTAAACTTGTCAAAAACACTATCATAATTCCTACTTGTAGATATGAGCCTAGTTAGTAAATACGGGTACGGCAAAAAAAAGGTACGGGAATTTTACGGATATAATACGACAAATGGTGAGAAATACGTTTATAAAAATTCGGTCATAAAATTCGGATACGAGAAAAATACTGTATGGGTATATACGGATTTAATACGGTACATTATCAATAATACGTTTTGAAAAATACAGCAATATCAATCTTAGTTTTAACACTTTTATGGACTACCTGGTTAAAATCAATATAACATTTCAAATACAAAGTATTCAATTAACCAATAACACAAATACATAATATATAAATATAACTGATATTCAAATTATAGTCTTTAGACTCAAACATAATATTTAACCAAGATTCAACTATAGTGTCAAATCAAACACATAAGTCGTAACAAACCAAAATTCAAAGTCAATAAGAGCTCCAAACAAATAAAATATACAAATAATATAACCAAGATTCAAATTATAATTTATAACAAAAACTCACAAATTACGTAAACAACAATAAGTCCTGACAGCGCCACAATCCACCGTAATCTGCCATAATCCGCAACAAATCTACCATAGGTCCACAACTGAGTTGTTCAGGTCGGTTTGAGCGTACATCGACTAATCTTTAAGAATAAAAACTATCTCACAGGCCACAGCAATCCATCATCGTAGACTCTTAGGTAAATCATGAACAAAAGTATCACTTTCATGACTTAATTGGAAATCAAACCTGGTAATGGGTGCTTTTTTTCTTTAATATATTTTTAATAATTTCTTCTATAAGACATAGATCTATTTCTATATCTGAAGAATAATCAAACTGTATGTATATACCATAATCTTATTAGAATTAATTAAATATAGTTAGTCTATGGATGATGCATTGTAGTCGCAAGCTAAGCTTGATATTAAATAGCTATGGTACCATTAATTTCTTAATAATAAAATGCAACTCCCATTTAGGATGAGAAAAAACAACGTTTAAATTATTTCTACGTGGATTTTGTAGCTGTGTTTTTTTATGACCAAAGTGTTTAAATCAGTTTGTACGTACTTCAACTAATCTTTGGATACATTAAACATCTTGTACACCAATGTTCCAAACAAACGAGACTCATGAAACATCCTATAAACTCAATGTTTTAGGTAAGTTACAAATGTGGTTAGTGGCCTCAACGTGATTTAAATCCAAAAAATTAATGAAAAGAATAAGCTTTCCTGGATATTTAATTTGGTCTTATTCTTAACGCGGTTTTTAAAAGTATTAATTGTGATCCACTCCACATAAATATTAGAAAAATAAATAAATAAAATCATATTGTTCAACTTTGAATTAAGATCAGATATGGACGATTGGTAGATTGATAGATTTAAGGGTATATATTTTAATATCTTAAATTCTCAATTAATGATTATTTAAGTTTGATAATCGCTATGAAAACAAAACACAGCTGGTACTGGTTGTAAGCATAGTTAGTACGGGTACGGTATAAAAAATGGTACGGGAATTTTACGGGAATGATACGGCAAACGGTGAAAAATACGTTTATAAAAATTCGACTTTAAAATTCGGATACGAGAAAAATGGGTATGGGTATATATGGGTTTAATACGGTATATTCAATAATACGTTTTGAAAATACGGTAATATTAATCCTGATTTAGTATTTTTTAGTATCATTGAATTAATTATTCCTATTTTTCTTCATAGGTGTATGATTTATATTTTTTTAATTATAATATTTTAGTTTATTATTACAAATATTATGAAGTGATCAATTATTAATAAAACAATAATTTTATTTGTCTTTTAAGTTGAAGAAGAAGAAGATAAGATAACCAGTGGTGTTTGTTGAAGTATGTTGAAGAGGAAGAGAGGTAGAGACGCCAAAAGAGCAGAAAAGAGAGAGGTCACAAAAAAGAGAAGAAGAAAGAAGAGGGCGCCAAAAGAAAGAGGGCGCCAAAAGAAGAGAAAGAGAAAGGAAGCGGGCGCAGAAAGGGAAGAAAAGGCGTCAAAAAGAGACTGACATTGCGCTTAAAAGATTGAGCATAAACGACGTCGTTTTGATCAAATTTCACCTAAACAACGTTGTTTTGATCAAAAATAATAAATATTTTATTTTAAAAATACGGCCAAATTATACGAGAATTATACGACTAAGGCATATAATTCGCGTATAATTCAACTGTGTTTTAGAATACGGGAATTCGTGTTTTATATGCGAATTATACAGTTGGGCGCATAATTCGCGTATAAAACGCGAATTTACTAACAGGGGTCTTGTAAGTTGTGGTCGTCAACCGCCTTGTGATGAAATACTTTCCGTCAACAGCCTCGCTCAGAGGCCCAAGTAAGCAGCCAACTGAAGTAGCTCAACAATTAGAAACAAATTAATGACCCCATTAATTGCTCCCTTATCATGCTAAACATAGCCTCTGTATTTAATTAATAAAGCGTTATCTGGACTAAATTTTCCTATCATATAACCGAGTTTTTATGAGTAATGTTACACTGACAAACACTTCTCACTAACTTTCTCTCATAACGCATGTTCAGCTCGCATGAGTCTTGTCTGACTAAGCCAATTGCTAGCTGTCAAATCATGTTTGTCAGCAATCTTTATTCAGTTTTATCGAGAGTAAACGACTTTTTCCCATTCAAAAAATTTCAAAATACCACTTTCCCTCCAAAGTTTATTCCGACCAATCGTTGCCATTATGACATCTTTGCAACCCCAAACCCACACCATTCTCTTTCTCGATCATCACTCATCAAAACCCTTCAACCTTACTCCCGTCACCTTGTCAATCATTGGCAACTAAGCTGTTTGGTTCGATCTCGACGGCTTGGGTTGTCATCCCAACTAGCTTCAGTACCCCATGTAACAAGGGCTTGTAAATGGAGAAAAAGTTGACCATCTCTCTGTCTTCTTCGCACTTCTAATTAATTTCTAGAGAGGAGATTTATGAGAAAACTCAGATTCTATAATCTATATATATAGTGACGAAAAGGAATGTGAAACTTTGATAAAAATCTATGAAATATATGGAGCGTGAGAAAGGGTGTTAAAAATTGTATTTGACACAGTTGATGGTCATGCACGTCGACCGTGAGAAAGGTGTTGAATGACGGTGTAAGGGTTGACGAAATTTTTTATTCGTCAGAGAGTGGGAAAATATGATGCTGGTTTTGACTTACTTGATTAGTTGGGAGCATGATTGTTAGTATCCTATGATACTCGATACGTATCATACAATATGATTCGATACAGGTCGCCAATGATATGTATCAGAGTGTGTATCCTAAACTATTCGATACGTTGATATGTATCCTACGATACGTTACGTATCCGTTCGTATCCTTAAAAATATCGATATAAATCGATACGACTTTATTAATTTGGGCTAAAGATCCAAAAAAAAATTCGGGTCGAAACCGGGTCACCCAACCTGATTCACTAAAACCTGTCCATATTTACCTATTTTGCATGAAGAAAGTGAAGAGGAATATGTATTGCCCATTTTACATGATAATAATAATATAAGTGGAGATATAGATATTGACATTGATCTTGGAATTTTGTGATTAATTTTGATAATATAATAACGTAATTTAAAGTCAATAATACCATAAAATTCTTTAATTAATCTTGGGGATTATATTAATTTTTAGAAAATTTTGATTATTTTATTAATTTTTTTGAAAAAGGCGTATCTTATGATACGATACGATACGCTATACACGATTCAAAAAATTAGGTTTTCGATACACGATACGATACATGATTTGATAACCATGGTTGGGAGATCAATGGGCGGCCAAGCCAAACATGAATTACGTAAGAAGTAAGTCTCATTAACTTGTTAATTGGGAGACCCTTATAACACGTCGCTAATTTGGTAAGGAGTTAGCTTTTCGGGTTAAATTCTATCTAAAAACTCTATTATAATACCAAAGTCATTGGCAATCATAGTTTTGGAACATGGTCATGCACGTCTAACGTGAGTAAGAGTGTTAAAAATTGTATTTGACTCACTTGATTTTGTTAACCATGGTCATGTTCCCTCCACATTAGAGTTAGCTTTTGAGAATAAGTTATATAAGAAGTAAGTCTCATTAACTTGGTCAATTGGGAGGCCCTTATAACATGTCGCTAATTTGGTAAGGAGTTAGCTTTTCGGGTTAAATTCTATCCAAAAACTCTATTATAATACCAAATTCATTGGTAATCATAGTTTTGGAACATGGTCATGCACGTCTAGCGTGAGTAAGGGTGTTAAAAATTATATTTGACTCACTTGATTTTGTTAACCATGGTCATGTTCCCTCCACATTGGAGTTAGCTTTTAAGAATAAGTTTGACCCGTTCACATCGTCAATTTAATAGATTATTATAGTTTGTGTATATATATATAATTGGGAGCTTGAGTTCTACCCAATCCATTTCATCAAATTACAAGAAAAAAAACAAAACATTATTAGTTGGTGGTTTAGGGCAGCTAGTTTTCACATGCTAAATCATTCCAAATTCCTTGGCTCAATCGATATTACTCTTGAAAAAACAAAAAATTAACGAATCTAAATTCAAAACTGAACTTCTCCAATCGTATTAAAAAAATGATATCTATAAGGGAATTTGATTATCATAAGGTTGAACATCTTAACTATGATTCAATGTATCTAATAATTTTGCAATATTTGTCTTGTATTAGATTATTTAAATAAAACAAAACCATTTATGAGTATTACGAGGTAAAATTTAAAAATTAGTAAAAAAAACTTCATAGGTTTGCTAATTTAACTAAACACCCCAATATATAGAAATTTTGTAAAATGACAAAAATACCCCCATCCACCACAGCGCCAAATTCTGGCCACCACTATCGGAATCTAGTTGAAATCTGCCGTTACAACGTAGACCGGTCGGATCTGACCGATAGTGTGTTGATCTGGCCGAAAAGGCCAAATCGATGAATAAACGGCCAGTTCCTATCATTTTTAGGCCATTGTGATAGATTTCGACCACAACCGACGGTGGTTGCCGGAATGTGGCAACTGTGGGTGGATGGGGTTGTTTTTGTTAATTTTTAAACTTTTTTTTGGGGGTGTTTAATTAGGTTAATAAACTTAAAGGGTCTAAAAATAACTAAAAAAATATATTAGTATTTTCCAAATATTTAAACAAATGGTTATTTTGGGAATAGGGTTTGAAATAATGAAACAAAGGGACCCTTCAATTCATCGATCAGTTAACACCAGAAATGCAAGAATTTCCACTAGCTTTGTTGAGCAGATCAGGCAAGAATTCTCTTGAGCTCCCTGTTGTAAATGCATGGTCGTTCTAGGTTAACAAGATGACCTGCCTTCTCTATTGCCTTCAATGTTGCTTTCTGTCCAACTTGTCTGTCAATTTAATTCAATGCTTGTCATTAGTTATTTGGTTGATGCTGATTCATTTTCATATTCGTATGGTCCCTCTATTTATTACAAGTCAACTGCTCAACTATCTCACTCCCAACTCAATATTTTTTTTTTTTTTTTTTTTTTTTAAAGAGCAATGCTACTCTTTCCAATTGAAATTCTAAATTTTTTATAACTGAGGTATCTGGACCAGCTTACATGCATCTCACTAATCTTCAGAAACCCTAGAACTACCAATCGGATAAGAACTCTAATGCCTAACCCTTTTAGCAATAGAGAAGGAACTATTTCACTCCCAACTCAATACTTTTTTTTTTTTTAAGAGTAATGCTACTCTTTCCAATTGAAATTCTAAATTTTATTTTATTTTATGACCAGGGGTATCTGGACCAACTTACCTGCACCTCACTCATCCTCCGAGACCCTGAAACTATCGATCGAATAAGAGCTTTAATGTCTAACCCTATTAGCAATAAAAAAAGAACTCGAATTCAAGATCTCTTAATTAACACATCCAAGAATCCTTATCGAGTCACTCGACGACTCAAAAATTTTAAATTTTCCATTCTAAATAATATGTCGGCTCATGTGGTGTTAGATATATCATTTAACACAACAACTTCTCATTTACACAACAAAACCATGTAAAAGAAGGTAATTAAATAGATTAAGTAAACTTACTGTTTAAGGTTCCGGGCAGTTTCCATATCGAAAATCAAATCATTTTCACCCCACAAGAGATATAC
The DNA here is from genome assembly GCF_008641045.1 of Pistacia vera. Lineage (NCBI taxonomy): Eukaryota > Viridiplantae > Streptophyta > Magnoliopsida > Sapindales > Anacardiaceae > Pistacia > Pistacia vera. Next base: position 2,442,525 of record NW_022196136.1, on the reverse strand, counting down.
CTTCTGCAATTAATCATCAAATATATGAACGTTTAATTAAAGAATTATGAGAACTTAATATTTCAAATTCTTATGATTTTTTTTTTTTCCAAACCCGGATCCCTAAATATCTTGAATCGAGATAGCTCAACTAATGCATACTGAATTTAAGCATTTACTAAATCAAGAACCTGTTGCATTAAACATTACGTCTACCGTTCTCCTATTCTATTAATATCTCGGCTTCAAATAAAATATTATCTTATAACAGAACATATAAGGCTTCGTTTTATTATATTTTTAAAATTAAATCGATATTCAAAGTGGGAACCATATGTTATCTCTTAAGTCTTATCGAAGTATGAAATCGATAAATATAGTTGACATTTCAACTAAGTTATTTACATTATTTAGCTTCATCTCAATCATTGAATTTAAATATTTTTTTTTTTCCACAGTGGCTTTAGGTATTTTGTCTTGGTTGACTTAGAATGTCGCGATTGATATATAAAATACATCAATGATGAAATCTCTATGCCAAAATTGATCAAAACCTAGCACCAAAGTCCAAATGAAATGGCCAAAAGATAAATAGTTAATATTAAGAGTAAACGACTTTTTCCCACCCAAGGTTTTTCTTAATAACACTTTCCCACCCGAAGTTTGTAATTTGTTAATATCCAAAGTACACTTTCTCAATTGGCATTCGATGACTTACCAGGAGTCAAGATAAAAGAGGTTTTATAAAGTGGAGGCTAGTGGATTGAATGGTTGTGATCAATTGAATATTATTCGTTGTAAATCAGCTAAGAACAAAAAACTTTAACTTTGCGGTGGCGGACAATCGGTAAGAAATCAGGTATTGCAGTGTGAGAAGTTTTATAGACAAGAGACTGGATGTTCAAATAGTGGTGACTAAGAGAATTTTTACTGCTAGAATCGGCTTTAGTTAGTAACCGAATATTAACTTTGGATTAGAAAGTTGTATTTTGAAACTTTTTGCGTGGGAAAGTATCATTAAGGCAAAACTTGGGTGGGAAAAAGTCGTTTACTCTTGATATTAATATTGCGTACCTGTGGATAATGAGGGATAGTAAATTCCCTATCACTTATAACCAGAGCCTCTAGAAGTTCAGTTTTCTCCTTTCTGTAGATAGAAATCGTCTGCCATTTCATAGTCAACACTCAAAACATTCAAATAACCACCATATTAGCTAAGCTACAACTTCAGAGTATGTAAATATGGAGATATCATCATATTTTGTGACAATAGATATTTGTATTAAAGAAAAAAGAGTACCTCCAAAATTTCTTTGTAAATGAATTGGGGAAGTATTGGCAGATTGTAAGTGGCGATGTCAAGAAGAGTCTTCGTACCGTCGGCCGTTTTAGGAAGCAAGTAATCCGGCCAGCTAGAGAAACCGATTCTCTGAAGCGCAGCATTGCTGACAGACTCCGTTAACGCCATGACTGAGCAAGTCACCACCATCGATTCAACCAAGTCAGGGTACATCTCAGCCATTTTGAACGCCACCATCCCGCCATAGCTGAGCCCAACCAAGGTGCACCTCTCCACGCCGAGTTTCCTCAGTCCCCTAGCCATACACTCACTTTGAAACTCCACTGTCCGCTCAGGTCGGTCCGTGAACGAGCCGCCAAAGAAGAGAAAATCCGGAACGTAGACTGCATGCGTTTTGGCCAAGGCTAGCACCTGAAATTGCCAAGTTAGAATACCATCGAACCCAAACCCGTGAAGAAACACCAGAGCTGGCTTGTTGTTAGTTGTATCTGTTGGAAGCCAGAAGTTCAAGACCGTCCCTGGCTCGATCTCGACTGCTTGAGTCGTCATCCCGACTAGTTTCAGTGCGCCATGCAAGAAGGTTTTGTATATCGACAAAAACCTTACCATTTTTCTATATGGAGTTAAAGAAAGATACGATAGTACTTTAATGGAGTAAAGGAATGTGAACGGTTCCTTGAAAAACTTGATGTAGTGTGTCTTTAAGAATTCAAGAACTGGAGAGCTGAGATTTGACTAGCCATAAGTAGAATCTCCATAAAATATTTTGACAGAAGAAATTCAAGTCGATTTCTATTATAATAAGAGAAATGCTAGGTGTAATCCCCATTCCCCCATAAATAATTCATCTCGGTTCGAAATATCTAACTTGAAGGACTTTATAAACGCGTTAAATAATATTTTAATTTTTTTAATAATGAGTGTTAGTTCAAAATTTATTAGTTTGCGTCACTAAGTCAAATATATCTATTAAAATTAAAATTAAAAAATTTTCTAAGTTGTATTAGCTGTCCTCTGATCTTGACATTTTATACTTGGCTTTTTACATTAGTTTAAGTTGGCTACAAGAATTTGGCGTAAGGTTTGAGAATACGTCGACTAATCTTTAAGAAAAACTATCCCACAGGCCACAGCAACGATCATCGCACAGCAACTATCATCGCAAACTCTTAGATAAATCATGAATAAAAGTATTACCTTCACACTCAACTGGGAATCGAACCTGGTAATGGGTGTTTTTTTTCTTTAATATATTTTTAATAATTTCTTCTATAAGACGTAGATCTATTTCTGTATCTGAAGAATAATGGAACTGTGTGTATATAACATAATCTTATTAGAATTAATTAAATATATTTAGTCTATGGATGATGCATAGTAGTCGCAAGCTAAGCTTGATATTAAATAGCTATGGTACCATTAATTTCTTAATAATAAAATGCAACTCCCATTTAGGATGAGAAAAAACAAATATAAATACATTCTCGAATCTCAAAAAAACAACTAAAGTTAAGCAAACTCTTATAAATTCATACGCAGAATGATATTCTTGGAAAACCCTCTAATTGGAGTGACATTTTTGTTCTTCTGTCAAAGCACCGAGAATTCTCTTGAGGTGCTTGTTGTAGACGAAGGGTCGCTCCAGGTTAACCAGGTGACCAGCCTTCTCTATTGCCAGTAAGGTTGCTTTCTCTCCCACCTGCCTGCATTATCGTTATAGTACTTGTTGTCATTTATTGTGTAGTCGATAAAGGTAACTAAAATCTTAAATTATTTCCCAAGTTGTATACGTGTATATTTTATGATGAGTTGAATGACTACTCAACCACCTTATGGTTATGGACTTTAATTTCGAAATACCAAATCAAGAAGACGTGTTTAAAAAAATACATTCAAATCAACGAAATCTTAAGCCAGTTAGGCTTTAATCAAAATCTTAAGCCAGTTAGGCTTTAGTCAATAATTTATGCTGTTGGAGTCTCACACTGATTAGGCACGTTCAAGTCTACTGATTTATCATACTGACTAGGCACGTTCAAGTCTACTGATTTATAAGAGGGATAATCCTCTCATTCAACAAGATTTTATTGGATGAGGAGTCAGATCTACCTCAAATTCTATCATGATATTAGAGTCCAAGTTCAGTTAAGTTGAGTGCTTGACCGACGGGTGAGGAGTTAGAGTCGACAACTACCTCTAATAACAGGTATGACCCAATATATGGGCTTGACCGTGAGGGAAAGTGTTAGAGTCCCACACCGACTAAACACGCTTAAGCCTCTTGGTTAATAAGAGGGGATAATCCTCTTATCCAACAAGTTCTTATTGGGTGAGGAGTTAGGCCACCTCAAATTCTTTCATATGTATTAAGATGAAGTTAACTCACTCTTTCAAGTTCCGGGCTGTTTCCATATCGAAAATCAGATCACTTTCACCCCACAAGAGATATATCTTCTGCAAAAATTTAAACCAATATATAGTAATTAGATAACATATACAAGAAAATAGTCTGTAGAAGATGCAGAATTCATTACCTGTGGGTAATGAGGAATGGAGAATTTCTTATCACTTATCACCAACGCCTCTAGAAGTTCAGTTTGCTCCTTCCTGTGATCAAACATGACCTGCCCACGTAGTGGAAAATATAAATGGCAGTATTTAGATACCTCTTGAACCTCAATAGATCTTCATCTTTTATGAATGAAACTAAACGATATATTTACCTCCAAAATGTCTTCGCTAATGAATTTAGGCACTCTCGGCAAGTTGTAGCTTCCGATGTCAAAGAGGGTCCTTAAACCCTCGACTGTATTTGGAAGCAAAAACTCTGCCCAAGAAGAGAACCCGATTCTCTGAAGCGCGGCATTGCTTACAGACTCAGTCAGCGCCATGACTGAGCAACTCATCACCATCGACTCAACCAAGTCCGGATACATTTCAGCCATTTTGAACCCAACCATCCCACCGTAGCTGACTCCAACAAGAGTGCACTTCTCCACTCCGAGCTTCCTCAGCCCTTCAGCCATACACTCACTCTGAAACTCCACCGTCCGCTCAGGTCGGTCAGTAACTGAACCGCCGAAGAAGAGAAAATCCGGAACGTAGACTGCATAGTTTTTGGCCAAGGCGAACACCTGGAATTGCCAGTTTAGAATGCCTTCCATGTCAAATCCATGAAGAAACACCACGGCAGGCTTGTTTGTTTTGTTCTTCGTCTTCTTAGTCGTTTCAGTTGGAACCCAGAAGTTCAAGACCGTCCCTGGTTCGATCTCGACGGCTTGGGTTGTCATCCCAACTAGCTTCAGTACACCATGTAACAAGGGCTTGTAAATGGAGAAAAAGTTGACCATCTCTCTGTCTTCTTCGCACTTCTAATTAATTTCTAGAGAGAAGATTTATGAGAAAGCTCAGATTCTATAATCTATATATATAGTGACGAAAAGGAATGTGAAACTCTGATAAAAATCTATGAAACATATAGCTCAACTGCTCAAGAAATCTCCTACGTTGCTTCGGTCTGAGGTCAAACATTCTATGTGAGGTCAGCTAAATTGGCCCTTAGGATTAGAATAAATAAACCATTTTGATAAGATCAATTAGGTTAAAAGTAAAAGTCAAATCAAAATAAAATTCAAATCGAAATTCCAATTATAATTTTGTTGAATGAAGGTGTAGGGGTTGACGGAATTTTTTATTCGTTAGAGAGTGGGAAAATATGATGCTGGTTTTGACTCACTTGATTAGTTGGGAGATCAATGGGCGGCCAAGCCAAACATGAATTATGTAAGAAGCAAGTTGTATTTGTCAAGTATCATTAACTTGGTCAATTTGGTAGACCGTTATAACACGCCGCTAATTTGGTAAGGAGTTAGGGTCAGTTTGATTCATTATTCTGATAATTTTTAGAATAATATTTTGAAAAAAATTAAACCGGACGGGTATTACAATATAGGATTTGAAAATTAACAAAAATACCTCATATGTTTGTTTATTTACTAAACACCCTTATAATAAAATCTTAAAAGTTAATAAAAATAACCCCAACCCACCCATTGATTATGGACAGCCAGCCACCACCGCCAGAGGGTGGTTGAAGTCACTGTATCAGCACATATCCGACTGGATCTTACCAGTCGTGTGCTGATATGGCATTTTCCGGGGCTAAGGCCAACGGCCAATTCTTTGGCCATAGATCTAGCATTTTTCGGTCAAATCCACCATGGATCTTGCCGAAAAAGGCTAGATTGGAGCACTACCGGGCAGATTCAGCCGGTAGTGCACCATTATACCAGATTTCGGCCACCTTTCGGCAATGGTGGCCGAAATCTAGTAAATGTGGGTTGCTGGGGTGTTTTTTGTAATTTCTTAAAAAAAAAAATTGGGGGTATTTAGTTAAATTAATAAATTTAAGGGGTTCAGAAGAAGTTGAATAATATAGAATAATATTGTGAGAATATGTCAATTTTACTGTTTAACTTTATTGGGAATACTAATAATAGCATTCCCAAGAGTGTAAAAAACGGACCCTTAGCTTTTGAGGGTTAAGTTTTACCCAAAAACTCTATTATAATACCAAAGTCATTGGCGATGATAGATTTGGACCAAGGTCATTCATGTCAAGCGTGAGAAAGGGTGTTAGAAATTGTATTTGTTTCATATCGTCAATTTGGTAGGTTGTTATGTATATATACGTGGTTAGACTCCCTCTACATAAGAGTTAGTTTTTAAAAATAAGTTATATCCACTCACATTGCCAATTTAATATATATATATATATATGGAGCTTGAGTTCTACCCAATCCACTTTATAAAATTACAAGAAAAAAAAAACATTATTAGTGGGTGGTTTAGGGCAGCTAGTTTTCATATGCTAAATCATTCCAAATTCCTTGTCTTCATCGATATTATTCTTAAAAAAACAAAAATTTAACGGATCTAAATTCAAAATTGAACTTCTCCACTCGTATTAAAAAAATGATGTCTATAAGGAAATTTGATTATCATAAAGTTGAACATCTTAACTGCGATTCAATTTATCTAATAATTTTGCAATATTTGTCTTGTACTGGATTATATAAATAAAACAAAACCATTTACGAGATTCCTATGAATTAATTCCTCATTGGATTTTGTAGCTCAAGTTTTTTTATGACAGAAGTGTTTAAGCCAGTTTGTGCGTACTTCAACTAATCTTTGAGATACATTAAACACCCTACAAACCTGATATTCCAAGTAAACGAGACTCATTGAACACCCTACAAGCCTAATATTTTATGTAAGTCACAAATGTTGTTAGTGGCCTCAACGTGGTTTAAAGTTTAAACTCAAAAAATTAATGAAAATAATATATAGAAAAATAAATAAATAAAAATCATATCGTTCAACTCTGAATTAAGAATCAGATATGGACGATTGGTAGGTTGATAGAATGTTCAAGGGTATATATTTTGAATATCTTAAATTCTTAATTAATGATTATTTAACTTTGATAATCGCTATAAAAACAAAAACACAGCTGGTGACCGGTTGTAAGTGTTGGTCGTCGGCCGCCTTGCGATGAAATACAATTTCCGGTCAACAGTCTCGTTGGGAGGCCCAAGCAAGCAGCCAAGTGAAGTAGCTCAACAATTAAGAAACAAATTCATGACCCCATTAATTGCTCCCTTAATCATGCTTAAACATAGCCTTTGTATTTAATTAATAAAGCGTTATCTGGACTAAATTGTCCTATAATATAATCGAGATTTTATGAGTAATACTATACTAACGAACACCTTTCACTAACTCTCTTACAAACATGACATGTCAGCTCGCAATTGGTCATCTCACATGAGTCCTACCTGACAAAGTCAATTGCGAGCTGTCACGTCACATTTGTAAGAAGTGTTTGTCATACCATCTTTATTCAGTTTTTATTAAGAGTAAACGACTTTTTCTCACCCAAAAAGTTTCAAAATACCACTTTCTCACCCAAAATTTATATTCTGACCAATCGTCAGTCGATTTTGACATATTTGCAGCTTCAAACTACCATCATTCTCTTCCTTGATCATCACTCACCAAAACTCTTCAAACTTTGCTTCCGTCAATCCTATCAATAGCCAGCAACCGAGCGATTTGTGAAATGCATAGCCGCCCCTCCTAAGTCAGATTCAACCAATTTCGATCACTAAAATCTAACATACCATCATCAAAAGACTCACCGATATCTTCTCTTCAAAATTCACAACAGGCTGGATGGAGTTTGCTTTCCATTGACTATCGAATCGGAAAGTGTATTCTAGATAGTAAACATAATATAAATTTTGGATGAGAAAAATGGTATTTTAAAATTTTTAGGATGGGAAGGTGTCATTAATTAAGGCAAACCTTAGGGTTGAAAAAGTCGTCTCTTTCATTGAAAGGTAAACATATTCTCTATGTTAGGTGCCCTGTTCTCCCCTGTTCTCTCTGTGTCACATCATATGTATATGATTTACATTTCCAATACAAGTAACCCCATCTCAAGCAACATGAATATATGATTTCTGAAATCAAGGCACATATATGTTTTGTATAATCAAGAAACACATCTCATCATATGAAATTCGTGAAAAATATTTCAATCACAAATTTTATTTCTCAACTTTATTTCATTAAAATTCACTTAACCCAATTTTCAATGGCAGATTAAACGTGTCAACAACACTATCATAATTCCTACTTGTAGATGAATCCATGGCATTGTCAAATATAATCTTCAAAATCTATTGCTATAATGACTTCTTGACTAAAAGATTCGTTAAAGTCAAAACACTCATGAATTCGGGTTTTTTTTTTTTTTTTTTTTTTTTTAACTAGATATCCAAACTAGTTTATACGTATCTCAACTACTCTCCAAGATTCATTGAACAACTTACAGAATCCAATAAACATAAATGTGATAAGTGATCACTTTGTGTAACTCGAACACAAAAATCTCTAAATAACCCAGAGTCTTGCCATCCAACCACAAATTAAGTGATTCCCATGAATTGGGTTTTCTAATTTCAGTCGAGTAATGCTAGATTCACAACTCAATCTCACAACCCCCGACATGATAACTCGTTATTGGTCAACTTACAAAATAGATACCACCTACTTGCATGGATCTCGCCGATCCATCTGCGAGCTAACTAGTGACAAGTTATCACGTCGAGAGTTGTAAGAAAAGATTATGGACAGAAGTATTTGTTTGCTTAAGCAACTAAATCCAAATGATTTCAAGCCCATTAGTTTAAACAGAAGCAGCAAAATTATTTCACAAGTAAACTACAATACACAAAGCAGAATCACATGGTAACAACACAAGTGTACAGATCTACATATTTATAAATGACAACAATGGTTTCTTATGCCAGACTCTACCCAGTTAGAACACACCAAAAAACATCCCATAATTGGGTCGATACAGATACAGATCTGGGAAAAGAAGTAGCCCTCAACAAGCTATAGTGAAATAAGGTTAAGGACGATCTGGATAATTCATAGTTGAAAGCGAAGTTCTTGCTTCTAGTTGAAGACATTCACAAAGAGCAATCTTGGTCCACAACAGATGGTAGAATGCATACAAACATCATAAACTGGAAGGATTCATATTGGAAGTTGAAGAACAAACAAATATCAAGTCTTTATGACAAGAAAAACTAATGAGAAGCTAATGATAACTTCGAGAATTCTGTAAAGTATGGGGCCACACATCTAGAATAAAGAAAAGCCACTTTCGGTAAGTTGGGCACCAGATAGGACATTATCTCATGGCAAGCCAATTCTCATGGAAAAAAGTTTGGCCTGGACAGAAACCGCTTGAGATGGATGCCTCATGCCAATAATGTTGATGAAAGCAACTTCAAAACAGTAAGTTATGAGACTATAGAAGCTAAAACATTGGATGTATCAATAGAAACCATGTAATTGAGGATAAAGTAAAAGCAGATGCCAGAGTAAAATAAAGATAATGAAATTCCAATAGAGAGCATACTTTACAGGGACTTAATACTGCCTTAAAACATGACTATATACAAAGTTTTAGAAAGATAAGAAGAATAAATTCATCTACATTAGCATTTTAAGTACAAGCACTTCCATTCAGCATAAATATTATCAAAGCATCAAAGTACAAGAACCCAGGTTCATAACCAAGAGACTCAAGCAAACTATAGAAGTGGACATTATGACTTTGAAGACCAGATAGCACATGAAGTGACCCAAAAAAATTAGAAACAATGACCCCAAAAAAAGAAAATTCGGAAGGTAACAACAGAAGACACAATAATAACTTAGTTAATCTGTCAAGATACGCTTCTCTATATGAAGATTCTCTAACTGAATTGTGGTTTGAGCTATAGAACTAACTCCACTGGATACCTGTGAATGCAATCTTCCCATGGACTATTGAAAGAAGGTTTCACATTCCTGAGGGCCTGCCAGACTGCACTGTTACACTTGAAACCACTTCCAAAAGCAATCTGCCAAACACGATGCCCCTTTCGCATCCTTCCTTTTGCCTCTGTGTATGCCAACTCGTACCAAATTGAGCTTGACGAAGTGTTGCCAAACCGATGTAAAGTCATCCTAGATGCCTCAACATGTACTGGGAGAAGCTGCAAATTCTTCTCAAGCTCATCAATCACAGCTCTTCCCCCGGCATGAATGCAGAAGTGCTCAAAAGCAAGCTTAAAATCAGGAATATAAGGCTTGACTTTTGCATTAAACAACTTCTTGGAAACCAAAGTGGCAAAAAAGAGAAGTTGCTCACTTATGGGAAGAACAAGGGGACCTAATGTAGTGATGTTAGTCTTAAGGGCCAAACCAGCAATAGCCATTAAATCCTTGGACAAGGAAACCCCCGTTTTCCCAATATCATCCTGCTCCTGATAAACACATTTAAATGCATTATCATCAGCCCCCTTATGTGTCCTCACAACATGAACAAGCTTGTACTTAGCGCAGCGCCTATCCTTAGCTTTATTTGATAACAATACTGCAGCACCTCCAACTCTAAACAAACAATTGGGAATTAACATTGATTTTTTGTTTCCAAAGTACCAATTCTGGGTGATATTTTCAGTACTAACAACAACTGCACAAGTATTTCTATGAACTTGCAACATATCCTTCGCAAGATCAATAGCAATGACTCCAGCACTACACCCCATACCACCAAGATTGAAACTCCTTATATTGCCCCTCAATTTATACTTATTAACAATCATAGCAGATAATGAAGGTGTTGGATTAAACAAACTACAATTAACAACGAGAATGCCAATATCTTTAGGTTTGACATTAGTATTAGCAAAAAGATTATCCAAAGCACCAAACATCACCTGCTCTGCCTCTTCCCTGGCTGCAGCCATTGAAGGCCTTGGAGGAATATGATGCATAGCCTCGGGAACATAAGTTTCTTCACCAAGACCTGATCTTTCCAAAATCTTGCGCTGAAACTCCAATGATGATTCATCAAAATCACCAGTGAGTCTCGAATGCTCCATAAACTTCTTATATCTGACTTGCAAATGAGAGGGAGGACGGTAACAGGAATAGTCAACCAAATAAATGGATCTGGGTCGGGTCATTATATAAACGGTGGATCCAAAAACAAGAAAAGCAGAACAAATAATGACACTGACGAGATTGTATTTAAGATGAAGCCATAGATGGTGAATGTCATCTGGGTTCATTTGAGAGGCCTCAATGATAATGACCGCCATTAACGGAACTAACAGAAGGGTCAAAAGATGAGTCATCAAGTAATGATAACCCAACTTCACATATTTCAAGTTCACACTTTGGAGAAAATCCGGCAGTCTCCTACTCTGCTGGATCTGAACTCCGCCACCATTCGACTCAGTAGTACTCATGGCTGCCACTCCCAGTATAAAACTCACAAAAATGAAATAAAAAAAAAAGCTTTCTTTGAAGTGGGTTTTTTTCTCAGGGCTGGAGGGTTTATATGGTGAACACAGAAAGAACTGGAACAAGAACGTACAGAAAACGGATCTGCTAAGAAAATATTTTTAAAAAGAAAACAAGTTTCAAACTTGGATGCTGAGAAACGATGTTTGAGTTGGATGGGTTTAGAGCAGGTTAGATACAACTACAACAACGACCAAAAAGCCATAATGAAACACGTAGATTGATGATGATGACGATGAAATTGATATAGAAAAAAGAGAGAGAGAGGTGGCTGAGAAAGTGGGAGTTTTTGCTGCGTTTGTTGTGTTCTGCCTCTGCTACCTCTCTCTCTCTCTCTTTTTCTCTCTGTGTTTAATCAATCTATAACCAGCTATGTAGAGTATGTATATGAAGAATCATGAAAGCAACTTGAGCAAGGCACATGGTAAATGTTTTGTGGAAGCGAGGGCGGATGTTCAACTCTGTCGAGAGAGTCAAACTTTGAGTTTTGCAGAACTTTCAAAGTTCCTTCCTTTTACGTCATTATTATTATTATTATTATTCACCATTGTTCTGTAACTATAGTTTTTATGCTTGCCGTTAAAAGCATTTTTAAAACTTCCAAAAATATTGTTTTTATTATTAAAAAAAAAACAGTTCCTTAAATGATTCGAAGAAAAATCTTTCATAATCTTTTACCCGGACCACGAAAGAATAACATCAGTATATATTCTTCAGGCCGAACGACTACACATACCTAAGGTTTGCCAACATAATAAGTTGATACCCAAAATATTTTAAAATAGTAAATAGGTACCTTCTATCATGTTTCATTAGCGATTTTCGTTTGATAATAGTAAAAAACCTAAAATGCCCTTGAAAGTTTGATATTTTAGTTTTTTATAAATTTAAAAATTTTTAAAAAACTCTTTAGGTTTGCTAATTTGACTAAATACCCCAATATATAAAAATTTTATAAAATAACAAAAACACCCCCATCACCTTTTTGTCATTTCAAAACCTTTTGGGTCCCAATTTATCGTTTCGGCAAACCTTGGGTATGCTTAAGTCGTTCGGCCTATTCTTCATGGATTTTTTTTTTTAAAATCTCAATATAGAGTTGAGATTTTTAATATTAAAAAAATTAATCAAAATGAAATTCCTGTAATTAGAAAAAAAAATTGAATTTTAGGCTGCATATCTTATTTATTAATATTTTTTTTTGTTATCAGACTATTCGGATTAGTTTATGCATATTTTGACTAATCTTTTAATGCCTTAAAATTAAAAATCAAATAAACCTTATTGTGGTTACTCTTATTAGCAATCGAGAAAAATCGAATTTGATATTTGTTAAATAATATATTTAATAATTCTTATCGCTCTACTTGGTCACCTAAGGGTGGTTTTATTTATCAATATTAAAAAAATTGTGCGGATTAAAAGATTTGCCTTGAATGAAAGTTTAACCAGAATTACGATTTTACAATACAAGAAGGATTTGCGTCCGGTAAAATATGCATACAGTGCGTACTATACACCTGATAATGTGGAGCCCAATTTAACGGAACTGTATCTACATCGTCATCATCTTCATCATGATTTAATTGGCCAGCTTTTCTTTTTTTTTAGACTGAAAAAAATCAACGATGATCCACTGTAAGGACCGTTGGATTATTTATTTGGTAAGATAAGTGTTTATAAAAAGATCAGCCGTCGATATAATCGAAGACAATCATATAAATAATCATTCATTTATTTGACAAAATAAATGATACGACGACGTAATGTACAAATTGCTCTTTGCCAATGACATTGGACTAGTAAAAAACCAAAAACAGGTTAAATGAGCCGCTTTTATTATTATTAACGATCTTTGAGATATCGTTTGGTTGAATATTTTTATTTATATTTTTAATTTTATTACCTAAATATTATTTAGTATATTATTTAAGAAATATTAGTATATTTTTTAATTATTTTTACTCTCTTTAAGTTTATTAATTTCATTAAATATCTTAAAAAATAATAAAAACACTTGCACCTACTTACTTATATTTGCCAGATTCTGACAACCACTATCGGTGATAGTCATAATTTATCACAACGGCTTACACCACCACTAGAAATGACCGATTATTTACCGATCTGGCCGAAAAAGGCCAAATCACTGACGATCAAAGATGGACCTTTGCGGCAGTCGACAGCCACATTTGGCAGTAGATCTGGCCTTTTTTGATCAGATTCGTGGTGAATCTGGCCAGAAAATGCCATATCAACACGTTACAACACAGATCTGACTGGTCTATGTCGTAATGGAATTTTCTGGTCAGATTCTGACGATGGTGGCCAAAATCTGGTACTGCAGATGGTGGGTGTGTTTTTGTCATTTTACACAATTTTTATATATTGGGGTGTTTAATTAAACTAGCAAACCTAGGAGATTTTTTAGAAATTTTTAAATTTTACTTCGTAATACTCTCATATTCAACTACTCAATATTATTTTTAAAATCTTATCCAAAATAATAAACCTACGGTACCTTTAGTTTTTACATTATGGATAATAAATGTTTAAATAATGCAGAAATAAATAAATAAAATGAAAATAAATATTTTTTTTTAATTTTGAATTTTGAATTTTGATGGCAGACAAAAGAAAGACNTTAGTTTTTACATTATGGATAATAAATGTTTAAATAATGCAGAAATAAATACACTTGTAATAATAAATAAAATGAAAATAAATTTTTTTTTTTTTTAATTTTGAATTTTGATGGCAGACAAAAGAAAGACCATCGGTCATACTGTCTGTCACACTCTGCACGTACATACTTACTTTGGGTCTGGCTGTCTCTTGTTCCTTCCACTCTTCAAAATTCAACGCCCATCTTCTTTATTTTCATTCTCTCTTACAACTGGCAGTCTGGCTTCAGTAACTTTCTCCCTCATCCCTGATATTGCCACCCCATAACGACCTTCATTTACAGCTCACCACACTCCCTCATCCATCACAGACCAATCATTTGCCTCCACCACCTCCATTATTGACTTTTTATTTATCCTTAATTTTTTTTGTTAATTTATATAGATTTATATTAACGCTTTTTTTCCATATTTAGTAAATACGGGTACGGTAAAAAAAGGGTACGAAAATTTTACGAGAATAATACAGCAAACGGTGAAAAATACGTTTATAAAAATTCAGCCTTAAAATTCGGATACGGGAAAAATATGGTACGGGTTTAATACGATATATTATCAATAATACGTTTTGAAAAATACGCTAATATTAATCCTGATTTTAATATTTTTATGATCATTGAATTAATTATTCTCTATTTTTTTTTATAGGTGTATGATTGATATCTTTTTAATTATAATATTTTAGTTTATTATTATAAATATTATAGAAGTAACCAATTATTAAATAAAACAAATAATTTTATTTGCCTTTCAAGTTGAAGAAGAAGAAGATAAGATGAAGAGTGGTGTTTGTTGAAGAATACTTGAAGAGGAAGAGAGGTAGACGCCAAAAAAGAGAAGAAGAGAAAAAGAAAGAAGAGGGCGCCAAAAGAAAGAAAGAGAAAGGAAGCGGGCGCAAAAAAGAGAAGAAAATGCGCCAAAAAGAGACTGATGTCATGCTTGGTAAAAAGAGACTGAGCATAAAACGGCGTCATTTTAATCAAATTTCATCTAAAATGATATCGTTTTGGTTCAGTAAATAACAAAAATTTATTTTTAAAAGTACGGTCGAATTATATGTAAATTATACGTGAATTATACGCGAATTATATGATTGGGTGTATAATTCGCTTATAAAACGCGAATTTACTAACTAGGCTTTTTTCTACTTTTAATAACACTTTTTTGACCATAAGCTTTTAAAATATTATTTTATTATTCAAATTTATATTTCAATAATAAAAATATAACAAACTTAGTCCTTAAGGTTTTTTAAAACAGAAGACTGATGAGTTTTTTATGATAAAAAATTGAATTTTAAGGGTTGTGATATTCAAATTTATATTCGGACAATAAACATAAAACAAACTTAATCATAAATATTAAGGTTTTTTAAAAGAGAAAGCTAATGAGTTTTTTTGTGATAGAAAATTGAATTTTAGTGGTTGTGATTGATTGAAATTTGACTTAGGAAGGCAGCTGTGTAAATTTAAATCGCTAGATTATCGATGATTGACAAGGTTGATGAGAGTAGGTTTAAGGGGTTATGGTGAGTGATGATCGAGGAAGAGAATGATAGTGGTGTAGGATCACGAAACAAAATATAAATTTGGGTACTAAAATAGTATTTTAAAAATCTGTGAGTGAGAAAGTGTCATTAAACCATTATTTGGGTGGAAAAATGTTGTTTACTCATTTTATATCAATTAGCTCAAAACTCAATTTTACAAACTTTATTTCACAACTAATTATGAACTGACTAATTGCAAACACTAACATATCGGAATTATGAAAAAAATTTGTAAAATTGGGTTATAAATGTAATATTATCTATTTTATATAATAAAAACTCGAGTGATAAATTTTGGATATTAGATTAATCAAATTTGGGTTAGTAAAAATGTCAATATAAATTAAAAAAAACTAATAATCCGTCAAAACTATGGGATATTAAACCAACTAGTGTTTACTACATAAAAAGACACGAGATTGTAGTATATTTCCGAAATCAGCCCTAGTGGATAATTGGATATCATTAAATGTTAATTAAAGAGAAAAAAAAGATTACAATATCACTTTAATCACGGATTATCTTCTCAGCAAATCTAATTTTAAATCACTTTAGGCAGATTTTTTTTCATTTTTCTTTTTAATTATTTATTTAAACCCTCCAAGTACGCCGTTAACTTAGACCCAAAAACGTGACAACAATAATAAACTAATATATTCTTATTAATTTTTTATTATGGTCAAACTTCTGAAATCTGTTATTATCTTATGATAATTAATTATTAAAGGATATATGATTATTTAATATCTAAAGTAGTCCATCATAAAACTGACCAGTTATCGCACTCATAGACATACATAGTCTAATGATAAAGGCGAACCAAAAGGATTATGCATGGTTTCAACCTACAGTTTTAAATTTGATTTTTCGCTGAGTTAACGTGCACGTAAACTTATCTAAACACGAGTCTTCTTTTTCATCTCCAATTACTTGATAATTTCCACAAACACAAATTCCACTTTTGATAGACCCAAAAAGTCTTTCACAAAATAATTCATCTTTTTTTGGTTTATTGGTTTTGTAATGAAAAGTAAAGGGTTTGGTCACTTCTCCAACTATCTCTCTATTAAATAGGATTTTATTGGTTCAAACGCTTATTTGTTGAATAGAAACTAATCAAATTCGAAGTTATTAATGTTTATACCGTTCAATCATAGAAGAAAAATTGTGATTCATTCTGATTAAGCTTCCTTAACTAACGAAAAAAGAAAATGACCGGTTAATAATAAAAAAATTGTTTTAATTTTACACTCAACAATTTTATATAAATAAATGGTTTTTATATCTTTTACACTATATCAAAAGTAAAACAACCTTATTAATAATTAATTAAATGGGTAATTAACCATGGTTTCTCTATTGGGTATGATTTTCTTGTCAATATAACAACAATTTTTAATTGTTATTAATCTCTAATAACCCATTTCTATCATTACCTATCAAAAGCCAGTGGTTAAGTAACAACAAGAAGAAACCCTGATTTAGACTAATAAACTAATTATTTATTTCTTAATCACTTGATTAACAAGTTAAACCTAGTTCAACTACTTGTAATCTCATTTAACACTCTTTTTGTCTACTAAAACAAGTAATAACAACAAATATAGTAGAATATTTTTACCATATGGGTCCCCACTTCCTTTTTCATATTTTTCTTTTCTTGTTAAATAAGAAATTGAATTAAATTAAATTAAATTATTGGATGTGATGGGCATGGGCATGGGGCCAAATGACTAATAATTGATAACATTATTGAAAGTAATAAGACATTTTCAAACCAAATTTTAAATTGTCAATATAATGATCATTAACAAATGATTATATACTAAACCACCGGATGCTATAATGGTAAAAGAAAAAAGAGGATCTAACACGATTTCCTAAATTCGAGTCTCTTTAATGGTAAAAAAGTAAGAAAAAAATCTAATATGATCTCCCGGGTTTGAGTCATCACGACCCTCAATAAACATGATCACTAAAGTTATTATCTGACTGATAGGTTTAGGGTCTTAGGTCATTAGTTGATATACGCACAAGTTAACAGGATACCTACGATCATATAAAAAAATGACAATGTACTACCCAGATAAGATAATTAATTCCAAAATTAATTTATTGAGTATAATGGTCAATTAATTATTGTACATAAATTAAAATTAACCCACTCCAACAAGTTTGTTGAAATAAAGACATTATAGTATTATCAATTCCTTCCCAAATCATATAATGCAAATAGTTTATCGTATTACTAGATATCCAGTTAATTAATTAATTAATTAGAATAATCAATTCCTTCCCAAATCATATAATGCAAATAGTTTTGGTACGGTTAGGTAGAAGAGACTTCTAGAGTCTTGATTATTATTGTTATTATTTCTTACTTGAAATTGTTTTCTTATTTTTCTCGAATGTTTTGAGTCACAATTTTATTTCTGGGCTTGCTTGTGTTGTACTTTTCCCTTCAAATAACACCAAAAAAATAAACATACAAGGACAATTGAGTTTTTGTTTTGATTTTCAACACACTAAAATTGAAATGTGAGAGGGTTACGTTTCTTAATGTGATTTGTCTTTCTTTACAATAGACATACGAAATATCGTGGCTATAATTATGCGCTTAACGTATCTTCTCGGAGAATTTTGATTGTTGTGCGAGAAATTCGGAACGGATAAATTATTCTTTGGTATGAAGATATCTTGCGATGTTGGCTTCATGATCCAAAGCCAAAGATCACGCTCTTTCCTGTTTATCGAATTTGGGTTTATCTCTAACTCAATTTTGTAATTGGTACTATATAAACCTCATTATAATCTATTTTAGATGGATGATTAAATTAGGTCATAGAGAACTCATTAAAAACGATTGTAAAGACAACTTGCTTACTTCACATATTCAATAACATAACAATGAATATATGTTTTGTATTATAAGCAGTCGAACCACTTTAAAAAAAAAATTCTTGTTCTTTAATATTTTATGTCGATTGCTGCATATTCAGCACCATATTATTCTATTGTTGATTCATCAGGATTATGCACATATCCTACATCGTTCTAACATTGTCAATTGTGTATCTCTGATTGGTGTAAATCTGTGCATCAACATATATTATCATATATTTTATTGTTAGAAAAACATATAGAGTCGCTACATTTGGAGAGATTCCCATAGTGCAACAAAAGAAAAGGATAAAATTCACTTCGGAACATAATAATACTCTTTGCTTAATTGAATAGATGAATGGATGCTCAACTTTTGCTCTATAATTTTAATATCTCTTCATTTGGCAATCTACGCAAGCTCAAGTAATATATGAGCCACACACATAAATGTCCATGAATGGCCAGTTTGTGGAGGCAATTTTGCCACTTTAATGTTAGGTAAAGACTAAAGAGATAACAAAAAGCACCCAAGAAAAGAAGAAAATAATGTCATGACTGTACAACAATGTTGTATTTGAAGGTGAAAGACACAATCATACAAACACTTTCTTAGCTTTTGAAATTGTATTATGATAAACCACCAGTCTTGTAGCTAAATGACAAGACTTTATCCATCTGGGTGAGTTATTAAGAGGTTCTGTGTTCGAGTTCCACAAAGTGACAATCTACCATATTTGTATCTTACTTAACTCATTAGGCTTGTAAGGTGTTCCATGAACCTCAGAGATTAGTTTATTTGCGTGCAAATTTGCCGAGATGCCCAGATTATTAAAAAAAAAAAAAAAAAGTTGTATCATGATATTGGACTGAAATCCCTAGAAGATCAAGAAGTGTGGGCTTGGGCCCAATGAGTTGATGGTCAATAGCTCCAATATAAACCCTAAACGACACCGTTCGAAGGCAGCCGAGCCTAGCGGTGCCGATTGCATAATAAAAGATCAAATTTGGGTTCTCTTTCAAGTTTCTGTTCTGCTTCAGTTGTGCCCACAGGTACGTGTTTTCCGGATTTTGATTACATCATATTGTCGCTAGAGTTTGAAATTATTCATGGTTTGAATTGATGGTTAACGAAAAGAAAGAAGAATACATGTCATCTGAGGTGATCTCTTGGTTAATAGTGGAATGATTAGGTGGAATGTGTTATGTTTTTGTGGCCTCCATTGTGGCATTTCATGAAACAGGTGGGGTGCTATTTTAAATACAGTAATGGTTTAGTTTTTTGGGTTTGATTGATTAGTGAATGCTTTAATTTTTGTTATATACGTTTTGAATACATGTAATGTGTGTGCATTAGATTGAAGGAATAAATAATGGCTGAGGACTTGAGATTTTTGGGTTTGGCATGCATTTTTTCGTTCATTTTGTTCAGTGAAGAGGAAAAAAGGAATGAAAAAAGAAGGAACAAATGTAATTTGTTTGGATAAAAGTTGGTCTTACATCAATTCCTTTCAATATTCTTACTACTGTGAGAACTAAAAACAGTGATTAGGACTTGTAAATTTTCAAATGAAAGCCAGTTTCAAAATCCAGGGAATGGAGTGGTGGTGTAATATACAAATTTAAACTCTTCATGTTCAATTTGTAAGTTATGAGTACCAAGGATATTTACTTATGTATACTTGAATTTATTTTCTATCTATCTCCTGTTGATGTTTTCTCTGCCCATTTTGTATGTTAAAAGCAGCTGTTGCAATTAGTAGCAATTGCTGTTCTATAATGCAACCATGTTTGTAGAGTACTCTGAGTGCATAATTTTTTTGGGGCGCTTACGGGATCTTCTTTCTGAATTTATTTATCATCTTTGTGTTGGTAAAATTTTGGTACTTATTATGTATCAGGAGTTACCAAGGATGGAAACACAAAAAAGTCAACAGGAAAAACAACCATCTTCTGTTGCCCAAGCTCCGGCCATTACTTCATGTCGTAAGAAGAAGAGTGAAGAAACCACTTTCTTGGAGGATTTGAAGGATCACATTGACGAGTTCATCGATGCGTCAATGGATGAACACAAAACTTGTTTTACAAAGACTATCCAAAAGGTGCATTTTCACTTTCAACTTCCTTGCAAATGCCAATGCCACCTCTCTTTATAAACTTTTTTCATTGTGATAGTAATTTCTGACGGGCTGGTGGTTTGGATTGGTTTTTCAGATGTTTGGAATGTCAAAAGTTGTTGCAGAAAGAAGTTCTAACAGCAAGGAAAGGGAAAGCTCTCTACCACTTCAAACAACAGTGTCAGACTAAAATATTTTCCTTCTTGTAACAACTTGGCAACAAGTTTAAAGCTTCATGAACTTGTATATGTCAAAACTGTTAAAACTGAGTAACCTTTCATATGTCAATTTAACAAATCTAACCGAGCCAATTCAAATTCACTATGTTCATGAAAATTCCACTGTTGTGGGACTATGATATTTTTGCATACTTATAGTTTTTTATTTGAGAAAATTTTCATGGTATAACCATGCTACACACATTGTGGAATCATTGGTTCCATGAAAAGCACTGGTATAATTGAATTAGTGGATGACTGGATGGTGCAAAGCAACTGTCATTTGATTTTCAGCAATCAAAAGATGCCCTTATTGAGTGTTAGTGAATATGAAGTTGGGGAAAATGTTTTGAAGTGTACTGTTGAACTCTTTTAGACCTGGTTTCTTCTGGTTCCTTGAGAAAAAAAACGATTGAATATGAGTAACCTCAATGTACTCAGTTTGTTTTTGGGTTTGATTGAGGTCAAGATTAAAATTCATTCAAAGTTGAGCTGTCATTATTGTTCTGTACTTGTTCTGTGGTGGGGAGCATAATTTTTTTAAATCAGGGATGAATATGATTCGGCTGTTGGGCTACTGGGTTACTCTTGGGAGGCTGTTTAAGGGAACATGCATCTTGTAGATGGTGAGAGGTAGCTCAACAAACCAACCTAACACTCACATGTTCCTTCAATTTGATTTGATTGAGGGGAGATTCCAGTTGTCAAAATCATCCCAATTTTACATGCCAAACTCTTTTAGTGTCTCCATATGTTAGAATCCAAGACAATAATTAATTATTATTTATGTTGCATCAATTTTTTTTTTTTTTTAAAATCACCAGAGTGTCCGAAACAGTTTGCTCATACCCTAACTAATCTTTCGGGACCTTGAAACTATCGGCCGAATGAGAGTTAAATCGGTGACCCAAAAGTCCAGATTGACGACTCTTATTACTCTTTTGAGAAAATACCCAGAAAAATCATCTTCATGAACATCCTTATTTCTTAGTTTAAACTATTACTAAAAGGAGTAAGTTGTGCCTTAAAAGCAGGGAGATTGGGATAATTCTCAAAGTGCTTTTGACTAAACCCGTTTCCTATTCGTCGGCAATGAGAGAGCCATGTCCCATGTGGGCTATTTAGGGCACATCGTTACATTATTTTGGGAAAGAGAAGAAGGTTATTTTGATACGTAATTTGTTTGTTCAAATGGGATGTACTGGGCAAGTTGTGCCAGCTTCTAATCTTGGAACTAGAAGCTATATATATATATATATATCATTTAATTAGGTCACTAAACCCAATGATGCAGGTGATTCAACCAGCCATTAGTCTTTAACGTCTTCGATTTAGGTCTAATCCTAGGCTTTCTCAAACCCTGTCGTAAACTTTCGGTCCTTAATTACTATTTTTGTTTTCTATTAATATAAAATTCTTTATATTAACTATTAGTCTTGTGATCGGACGGCAATACTTTAGTGATCTGAGTAATTATTCAAAGATTTTATGTTCGAATCTCATAAAGTGATCATTTATCAATTTTGTGACTTATTTGGTCTATTAGACCTATAGGGTGTTTAATGGACTATTTTATACTATTTTTGTTTTTTATTATCTTTATATTAACCACTAGTCTTGTAATCGGATAATCAAATTTTAGATATTTGGGTGGGTTATTCAGATGTCTTATATTCGAGTCTCACAAAGTAATCACTTACCATATTTATAACTTATTTGACCTATTAGGCTTGTAAGATGTTTTAATAGACTTAGAGAATTAGTTAAAGTGCGTACAAACTGACCTGGATACTCAAGTTACCAAAAAGAAAAAAAATTATAAGATATTTAATAGACCTCAAAAATTAGTTAAATTAGTTAAAGTACAGATAAAACCCAGATATTTAGGTTACAAAATTGAAAAAAAAAAAAAAAAGCCTTTATTTTTATTTAAAAAATATATATACAAAATTGTCTTTTAATGGTATATATAAAGCTTATTGATTAGACCAATTTATCCGATATTGAAAGGAATAATAATAAAAGCATCATTAATTTTAAGCACAAAACTGGAGACATGATGGCCCTGCTGTCATGAAGTATGGAAAGGTAATAATTTAACGTCCAAGATCTTCTCAAATCATTTTCTTTAATTAGAAAGATCTAGACCTTAATCCATCCACGTGGCCAATTATTGTTTTTAATTTTTACTATAATCAGTCTTATGCTCCATGTTTGGGGCACACAACGCACTTAATAGAGATATAGCACCAAAAGGAGATCCATGAGACATTAATTTATAAGTTAACGACTTTTTGCCACTTAAATAATTATTTAATGACACTTTTTCACTAATAGACGATAAAATGAGAATTAATTCGGTCTAAATTATTGCTCGATTACGTGCAATTAACGGGTTTGACGGGAGTAGGGTTTAAAAGATTTTTGTGAGTGATGATCGAGAAAGAGAATTATAATGATGTGAGGTCGCAACGATGTCAGAATCAGAAATGAAATATAAATTTAAATAGTAAAAAAATATTTTAAAAGTCTATGGGTAGGAAAGTGTCTATTATTTCATTATTTGGATGGGAAAAAGTCGTTTACTCTTAATTTATTTATTGAAAAGAAAAAACAATTTGAGATAAATTAATATAAAATAAAAATTCTTTTTGAGTGAAACAGTAATTTGAGGAGACGGCGAATCCTATTGATAGAAACTTATATCTAAAATTAACAGTTTATTGAATTATTGGTTTGTATTAGTACCTTTCGTAAAGAAGGATAAGATAAGATAAAAGAGGGTGATAAAAATGAATATTGATCTGTTCAACAAAATATATCCTAAAAGTTGAATCTTTCTTTTATTTTTCAAATTCTTTTGCTTTCTCAGCAAATCTTATAAATTCGACTTTTGTAATACTGTCGGATAATTCCAAAGGAATATTTAAATATTACAGCTAAGAAAGACATATAGATATTTTCAAATAAATAATAATATTATAAATTATATTTTTCCTACATCATCAATTTAGTGGGTTATGGTGTATACACGTGGTTAGATTCTCTTTTCTCTTAAACTAGCTTTTGAGAATGAGTTTTTTTCGCTCTTGTTTATCATTGGTGCATGCCGAACGGGAGGAGGGGTGTTAGAAATTCTAACCATGCTATAAAATAAATAATAATAATAAACAAAAATATGGTTCTGTTTGATTTACTATTCTGATACTTTTTAGAATAGTATTTTAGAAAAAGTAAAGTTGAGTTGAGTTGAATTATCTCTACGAAAAAAGTAGGGTTTGTTCGGTTCACTCTTTAAAATATTATTCTGGTTTTCTCAATAAAGGTAAACAGTAAAATTGCTCTTCATTTCACATATCAATCCAAAATATTCAAATTCAACTCAACTCAACTTTTTTCAAAAAACTATTAAAGGAAGTGTCAAAATAGTGAACCAAACAGACCCGTAATTATTAATGTTTTGAGTTGAATAAAATAGAATTGAATTTTGAGAATATCGAAACAAATGCATTTTTGGGTTTTTAGGATATGATAGTGGAATAGGATATGGTAAAAATAATAAACCAAAAGGACCTGTAATTTTTTGTTAACTTAATTTCAAAATTGAAATTGTTGTTAAAATCTATAATCTTTAAATTTTATTTTTTAGTATGCTAGTGTCATAGCCTTATTTCGCAATATCGTGAGTCATCACAAGAGTAGCACATGAAGCGTTTCACGAGCATTCATGTGGGGTGTGACAACTGAGAAGTCGGGTGTGTTTCCTCTTGGCATATTGGTAATGCTTCATAAGACTCTTTAGGAGTGAGGTGCTTTGTGGAAGTGGAGTGTAGGAGTTGTTAGGAGTCTTTCTTTGTAGTTGACGATAAAGAAGGGAATAGTCCATCTTGCACAAATTGGTCGGAAGTTGGAGTTGCTTCCCTAATGAATCTATGATAGGACGGAACCAATAAACCTCAAGTCGATGAATAACATATGTGTAGGCTTACCCCCTCTCAATTATGATGGTAGGGTGCTGCACGGGCCGTTTTGCTATGTCAAAACTCTANGTTTCCTCTTGGCACATTGGTAATGCTTCATAAGACTCTTTAGGAGTGAGGTGCTTTGTGGAAGTGGAGTGCAGGAGTTGTTAGGAGTCTTTCTTTGTTGTTGACGATAAAGAAGGGAATAGTCCATCCTTGCACAAATTGGTCGGAAGTTGGAGTTGCTTCCCTAATGAATCTATGATAGGACGAAACCAATAAACCTCAAGTCGATGAATAACATATGTGTAGGCTTACCCCCTCTCAATTATGATGGTAGGGTGCTGCACGGGCCGTTTTGCTATGTCAAAACTCTAAGCCACTAGACCAGTATATCATGAAATTCATATACACCACTTTTAATGTGTGATATGCTATGTTCACAATCAAATCTTACAACCTTTTCTCACAATCTCTAACGTGGCAGCGTGTCATTGGTTATTTCGCAAATGAATAAGTAAGACCTTTTTTAGCGAGTTAACCAATGATGAACTGTCATGTTGAGAGTTGTGACAAAAGGTTGGGAGATTAAGTTGTGGACCTAGCATTATTCGTGTATAAAAATATAGCAAAACATTAAATACACAGTAGCATATTTAATTAAATAAACCTTTAAATTCCAAATTAAAATTGGAGCCCGTAGGGCGTAATTAAAATTTAATTAATTTAAAAAAGATTTCCCGCCTTTTTACTTTTAGCTTTTTATATTCTCTGTACTACAGTATTTTAAATCTTCATCTTTTGTTCTCATCAGCCATGGCGTCAATTAATTAATCTCAATTAATTTGCAGGTTCGAAGGACGATTCAAATTCAGGTTCGTTTCAATTTCAATTTCAATTTCAGTCTCATTTTCAGTTTATAATTTTTTTTGCTTTGCCACACGAAAGAACAATGATAACTCGATACTCGAAGCAACACAAGAGTAATATTAAATAATTTCATAATCATAGGTGAAGTAGAGTAATTCTTACAGAGGAAACGACGGATCAGAGATTCAATGTCTCTGATAGAAAGATAAAAGAGTGCAATAGAAATTTAAAAGATAGACGAACAGAATCACTGACTTTCTGGTTAAGTGATTCTAGAAATATTATCTAGTTATACTATACTCCTATTGGATAACTACAAGTCTTTACGAAGCAGATCTTGATCTTTATTGGTGCTTGATTCGAGCTTGTAGCAGTTCAGCGGAGCTTCATATTCTTCATCCTGCATAAAACAAAGAGGTTATTAATTTTAAATTCTTTTTAGCAAATATTGTGATGCATATTTGATTATTTGATTTTTAATTTAATGGATGTATTAGATGTGTTAATTTTGTGAGGATTGGGTTGTATGTTAACTTGTAGCTTAAAAACAAGAGGTCTTTGGCGTAGAAAATATTTGATGCATAATAAATTGTAAAAATTTTGTCTTCTTGGATATTTCTGGTATCATAAACTCAATATAAGGGGGGACTAATTTATCAATGATTGAAGCCACGTGAAAGTGCTTGTGGGGACAAAGGAATTAGAAAATTAGAGGTGTACGATGGTTGGAGTTATGCAGATCAAACTATGTTGGAGAAGTTTATATTGTTATGTGGATGAATTTCTGCCAGTTAAGGCTCTACATGGTTTGGATTTTGTTGGAACTATTTTTCTTTGGTGGACAACTAAATCAAAAGCAAATAGAAAACAGTTATAAATAAGGGACTAGCCAAACAGTGCTCTTATTAACAAGGGTCAGAGGAGAGAGATAAAGAAGAGAATCCATGAAAAAGTTGAGAGTTAAGAAGAAGACTTTGGTGACGCAGTGACAAGCCTTTTTCCAGATTTTTGTTCACCTTTAATTGTGGGATGGGAAAACAAGGTTCTAAAAGTCAACAAGACAAGAAAGCATGGTAGTGTTGACTGATAATTACCAAAGAAAAAGTAGCTATAATTTTAATGGTCATTTTTTTTGGGTTTCTTGAGAAAAAGAATAACAAAAGCATTTGTCTAGCAATTAGTATACTACCTGTCACTCATGTTTCCATTGCTACCCTCTCCAGCAGACCTGTATTTGGGGAAGGGCACATGGCCAGACTCAATATGTTTGATATCCTCAACAAGGACCTCATAGTGCCTCTTCACTTCTTCTGCAGTTTTACCACCAACGGCCTTGGCAACATTGTACCAACGGTCGGGGGTGTCCTGGTCATACACAGCCAGTGCTCTTTCAAAGGCTTTGTTCTGCTCAGGAGTCCATGAGCCTCCGCCACGAGATGACATTGAACTGGAAGCCATTTGGTAGGTTGAGATAGAAATAACAGTAGTAATTTAGGCTCAGAAAATTAGTTTAGAATGGATTTGGGAAAGGCTGAAGCAAAGGATAGCGAGAATGATATGGAGAGAGTCAAAGAAACAAAGACCTTAGTCAAGGGGATGATTTACGCAAAGAGGTGGCTGTGCCTCCTCTTTATAAGCAGCTTAGAAGGGGTGAGGTGGGGTAGAGCCAGTTGGAAAATAAATCTTGCAAAATGTTTTAGAATTTTAATGATTTGTCTCCTTGGGAACCACAAAACGAAGAAAGAGCAACAGTATAAGAGAATCAGTATCTCCAAGAACTTAAAAAGATAATAGTTGAAAAAAAAAAATTTGAAGTATTTTTCTTTCTTTATATACACATCATATGATGGAAAGTAAAGTTTTTTGTTTTTTAAGTTTTAATCATGTGGAGTTTATAATGTTACCAATAGATGTTCTAATTATAGTATAATCCATAAACTAAGAAAGGCTTCTCTACCAGTAAACTTCGACATCATTCACGTGGTTTGGTACGTTGAAGTTGTCTATTTCTTGGACGGCGAGGTAATTTTTGTTAGGTTTAAACCTTAGAAGATAAGCAAGCTCATAGATAAAACAACAGGGAGAAAATCTCTTCGGATAGAATTCGATCATTCATATCAGCCCTGCCCTGTAACTTTTGTCTTATTCTCTTCAGTGTCCGTACTAAAACTTTCATGTACGCAACTGCAACCCAAGCTACGCATTCTAGGATAAAGAGTCTTGTAGCAAGGAAGGCTTTTATGAACTTTAATGATTATACTAGTGTTTCAAAGCCATCCTAGCCGTCCAGCTAAGTCCGTACAAAATGATAAATGTTATTTGTCTGTTCTTGAGGGGAGTGGGAATGGTCTATATATGTCACCGACTCTTTTTAGCATTCGGGACCCCCCTATCTGCTTTTTGGGGTTTTCCAGTTAAGGGTGTGTTTGCCTAACTTAAGAGTCTCCGTTTGGTGTTTGGTTACTTGGGCAAAGAAATCGTCAGTTCTCTCGTTGAGGCAAGAACATTTAACAGTTTATGGTGAACAGATGTACATTATGCATTTCTTTTCTTGTGGGTTTGGCATTTTCTCTCATTCAACATAATCTTATAGGGATTGGTACCAGTTTAGTTGTTAATTAAAAAAATGAAAAGCAAGATTAGAGGTGGAATAATATTGATTAGGTGACTGTCATTTCAATAACTTAATCATAAAGGTGATTCATAAAACTCTGTTTCATATGATTAGTAACGGATGAGCAAATAATCATGTTATAATTGTTGCAATGAGATAAACGTGTTGATGTTATAATCCAGGATAATAAGCCAAGCAATTGTAAAGCACATCCTGAGTACTAAAGAAATGACAGAATGCATTACCACTATATATAACAAAAAGACATATATGGATGTTATATGTGCTTTATTGTTAGCTGTAATTTCAGGAGAGTAGCTCAAAACACAGAGATTGGCCCACAGAGTTTGCCCACTTGTTGTTTAATTTTTAATTAAATAAGGTTAGAAATCATTGTTCTCATTTCTCCATTTGGTTATAGCTTTTGTAGAAGGAAAAGTCCTTAGAAATTTTACTTAAACGGGTTGAACAATTGGTACAAGCTTGGCTGGCTATTATCTCTTTCAGTCTTGCTAATGGTGAACATACACAATCATATCTTAGCTGGTTTCAGTAAGTTATGTGCAGCCGAAATACAATAATTTTTTTTTTTTGTCCAGAAGTAATTAACCTCATGGCCAGTTTGGCTTTTAACTCTTCTGATTTTTCTATGTTTACCATAGTAGAATTAATGAAAGAATCAGGTCGGCAGACTGTGCTAGAAGGTTAAGTCTTCCACTTTTGTTTGATGATCCATTGTCTGTTCCTCTTCCTAATAATCACACCAAATGTGAACTCATTGAAAAGATGTCTCTTTCATGAGGTCATAAGCTTTTCTGCCATGGCAGAATTCCAAGATTATTTTTGAAGCTAGTTATTGATGCTATGAGTCCTTCATGTTTGCTACAAAATCATATCTTTGTTTCACATATGCATATTGATAAAGTGAGCTAGTTTTTGAGAGTGAATTTCATCTAAGCCCACTTTTATCACATATCACTTCAAATATTGTCGGTCAATTAATATACCAATGTACCATCTAATGTTCTATTAAGTATATAGGTTCTCCGGAGAAATGTCATTCGAACCATAACAACAGTATGCAGTCTTATCTCAATCAAGAAAATGATAGAATTTATTGTGACTAATATCTGTTTGGATTTTGGAATATAAGTTTGAATTTTAGCATCTGAATTGGGTGGGCGGTTGTTGTGGTGCCATGGATTTGAGCTGCAAGTTGGTTTAGAGTTAGCCCTACCTATTGGCCTTTGTTTGAATAGACTTTGATTTTGTTCATTTGGAGATTCTAGAATTTACATAACCGACTTTTAAAATTAAGTGTTGAAAGGAACAGAATGCCAATAGGCATAGGAAACTTCTTGGAAATGTACCGCCCACCATT
The DNA here is from genome assembly GCF_008641045.1 of Pistacia vera. Lineage (NCBI taxonomy): Eukaryota > Viridiplantae > Streptophyta > Magnoliopsida > Sapindales > Anacardiaceae > Pistacia > Pistacia vera. The sequence continues at coordinate 2,413,035 of NW_022196136.1, read as the reverse complement.
CCTTGTTGATGATGCTGTAGCATTAAATTCTGGTATCTCTTTTAAGAAGTGTAAAGAATAATGTTTACGTCTTTAGAAACTATTCCAGGAACTATTGTTATGGAGAATGGAAGATGTTCACATTGAAGAAATATAATGTTGATCCTAGATAAGAAGTAAAAACACACTTTAGTTTTCTGCTGCTTCTTCATAATCTGTATTCATAGTATCATTAGTTGAAAGATAATAAATTTTGGCCAGTATTCCGTAGAGGTGGATCCCCTAGTGCCAACTTGCAAAAGTCAGGGTCATTGATACCGGCCACATAATAGTGGGGGCTAGACGTGATCATTGGTTGAAAATAACTTGAGCAACTTTCTAGGACTGTACGTAAAAAAAAGTGATGCTTTGAGATACACACTTTCCTTTTTGATATTTTGGAATCCTTATCATCCATCCAGACTATCCAATGGAAATTAATATCTGTGGATTCCTCCTCATAGTACTTGTTCTTCTGCTAGTGCTAGTGGTCCTTGATTACAAGTTGCGGGTAAACTTTGCTGATGAATTTTGTAGAGAGTTTCAAATGGTTTATGCTAATAGTAATTGTCTAATTGATTCACTTCTGTTAAGCGTTTATATCATGTAGAGGGGAAAAAAGTTAGATATGGGATTGGGAATCTAAAACTTTATGCCGACGGAAAAAGATTCGTCCATTGAACTTGGATAGCTGGTCCTACGTACAGAGACGGCCTTCTAGACGGAATCTTTGAACAAGAAGGGGAAATTAAGAAAATGAAAACTCTTAATGGTGGATTCAGTAGTCGGTAAGTATAATAAAATTCTGGAGTGGGCATATGCAGAGGAAAATGCCTATCGTGTGAACTAGATTTGCACACCCTTCCCATAAGATTGACAAGCATTTTTTTGTGTGAGAGATAGTGTCCATCTTCACTATGTGATTGCAAAACGTAAAACTGCTGAAGCCATAGAGGGATGAAGTCTTAGTTGATAATACATCTGTGGCTTGTATAAAATGGTCCATGAAAGAGATGAAAAGAAACAAATCATGGATAATAACTAAGCCTATAGTTTTAATCATAACCAATCATCAATTTTTGTCCATTTCGTGTCGTACCAATGAAGTTTTGCTCAAGTTGGTGTAAGATCTTGGTTATAACTCCACACTTGGGTTGAGTCTGGAAACTCTTTGGTTTTCTTAAGTACTATAGTTTGAATTATAACATGTTAATGCACGTACTACGATTCTGGTGTTAAAAAAGATTCACTTGAGAACAGACCAAGATATTGTGGGGTATGGATTCTCATATCCTCATGCTGATCCTGTGTTGTCATTCTCATTGAAGTGCAGCCGTGCAGTGCAAAGTCAATGCTTTTTGTCTCATATCTTCTTGTGATTTTCTGACTGTTTATTGAGTATTAACTCGACAATCACACTCATCTTTTCTTAAGCTCTAGAAATTAAGCTTACATTGGCAATTGTAACTGATGCATCACCAGTTCACCACTCAAAAAGGTTCTTATGAGAGTCATTAGAGTGTCAAACTTTTCTTTTGGACTATTCTGGCTCATTAACTTATTCACCTTTCAGCATTTTTTATTTTGTCTGTTTCAGGCACCTTAAAGTTGGAATTTTCTTTTGGCATGCTAGTGCTATACGCAGAATCTTCTCTTGGCACTTGGCAGACGGTAAACATTATATTAAATTGCTTTGGATTTTGTTCCAAGTTCAAAAGTTTTTATATTTTTCAAGATACCTTTCTCTCCAGATTGCAAATTTCTGAATAAGAACATAACAGTCCAGTTGGCTTGTCCATGACAATAGAGTGTTAGTGACACTGGAATCACAAAGTTTTTCAACATTATAAGATATATAGTAATTGCATCAACTTATAAAGTTTGATTTGTTGGAAGATAGATTTTTTGATACACTAACGTTATATAAACAGATTGTCCTATAAGTATTATTGCATGAATGTAATATTATCTACATTAATTTCATTTCAATTATATCATATTACAAAAATTTGTGTAAACCAACGCGTATTGACAGCTGATTGAATCATGAAACGTTGTCGCTTGTAATTTGTTTAGGCCTTTTCTTTTAGCCCAGTCCAAGTGGTTTCGTCTCTCCTTGGAGAATCATTTTCAACCCATTAGATCTCATCTCATGTACCAACATATGGTTACTTGTTGACATAGTAATATCTTGCTTCAGAAATGGTCTGTATCCATGGCCTTAGCTCTTGTCAATGTATGCATTTTTATTTTTCGGTTATAAAATTTGTTTGAGTAAACCGTATTCAATAATATTCATGCTGCGTTTTTTAAATTTATTTGCAAAAGAATCTCTTAAGTCACATGAATGAAGGTCAAAACAACATGATTAGTGATGGCAATGGGCTGGGTTGGGACCAGGTATCTCTTGGCCTAGGCCCAAGCTCGACCTCATGACAAAGGCCCAAGTCCATCCTGAGCCTGTCATGGGTATGCCAGGTTACAAAAGGCCTGGTCCGACGAGCTTTTTGTAACTTCAGGCTCGGCTTAAGCCTGTGCATTTTTATAATGTGAATTTTTAAATATTAATAAATTTTAATTTTTTTTTTTTATATTTTTAATTCTAGAAACAATTTTTAAATATTAGTTTATTTTTAAATACTCACCAAATATATAAATAGGGTTTGAGAAAAATGAGTATATATATGTAGGATAATCTTGTAAATAAATATATAGTATAAAGATAATTTAGTATAATTAATACTAAAATTATTGGGCTGGATCGAGCCTTAAAATCAAGCCCAAGCCCAAGCCTAAGCCCAAGGCTACTAACATCGGGTAAAGCTTGAACTTTTCAGGATGGGCTGGGCCAGATATCCAGAAATATCGAGCTTGCCATCTCTAAACCTGATCTAAATGTGTTTGCATAAATAAACTTATTTGGTTGATAGCTTGTAAGACCTACAGAGAAATGATCCATATACACTAAGATTGTGGGTCGGTCCATGTTGTAAAAAGTCCATACAAATGCAACAACGTTGTTCGCTGGGCTTCTACAAAGCCCAACAAATTCATTTCTCTGTTCTTGGCGGGTGTTATTCTGCCGGCAGTATCTAAACTTAAGGACTGCAAAATCCTCCCCTGGAATCAGGTAAAAATTTAATTTTTCCCCTTTTTTTCTTATATTCTTGGTGGCTTTTTTCAGTATTTGTTACACTTGCTGCGTTTCTCTTCTTTTTCATGATGCCATGTTTGTAATTGTTGCCGTTTTCTGTTTTACACTATGGAAACTTGTTGCCATGGACTATAGGGAAGTAGCACTGTATTAATTTTAATAACGTGGCTGTAATTTGGAGTCCAAAAGCAACTCCAAACGTATTGCTTTGTGTAGAAACAGATTATTGTAATGCTTTGGGTAGAACGTATTGCTTTTTTCTGTCCTGGGGTGTCTTTTATTTTTTATTCATCTCTTAAGTCTTTCCTGTGTTGTGAGCTTGAATGCATTTTGCTGGAAGAGCTCCTCCCTGGGGTTTTACTGTTTTGATGAGAAAATCTCAAATAGAATTAGTGACGATTGAGTGGTAGAAAAAAAGCAATTTTGGCGGTATAGAAAATAAAAACTGCCGTTGTAGTTTTCTGGTGTATGCATTGCTATTTCTGATTTTTATTTTTATGATTAGGAGTGTTCGGCTAGCTTACGTGCACCTTACTAACCCTTGAAACCTTAAAATTACTGGTCGGATAAAAGTTAAAGAGTTTCAATTGCTACTTCTATTAGCTATTTTTTACGTTCTCTTCTTTTAAATTTATACGCGAGTTGCATTATGTACTGTCAGGGCTTGAACAAATTTACTGTCATGATTTTCTGGCTATACAATTTGTTTGTTTTGTACAATTCAACCATAATGAGCATTTGTTGTCTTGTCCATCCTTGTAGTTTCTCAATGAATTTTACCTTTATGTTTTTTGATGAGTGCTTCTGAGTTCATACTTGATTTACATTTGTGTTTGATGAAGAGATAAAAACTAATAACTCAGCAACGATGACAGCCAACGATCTGAAGCAGAACCTAAACCAAGTTATTAACTCCATTCAGAAGATTCTTATGCTACTCTACCAAGTCTATCTCACTGTATCTTTGATTCAATGCCGCTTCTCAGCTCCCTCTGCTCCAACGACTGTATTTCCTTCAAATCCATCCATTTTTTTTTTCCCTATTTGCTCTTGATTTGTGGGCTGGTGTATTTATTCTTGTTAAGGTTGTTTTTTTTGCAGCAATTCTCAAGTTACGGAGCTCGACAACATGGTTAAATTGTCTGAGAACTGCAACATTCTTCAGGTTCCTATTGAAGTCCTTAAGCGAGTGGTTTTTCATGCTTTATTATCCACCTGATGCGATATCTTTTAGTTTCTGAAACAAAAATTTATTGCTTTGTGTAATTTGATTGATGACGGGAAAAAAATCCAGATGAATTGATGAGGGATGTCATAAACACTAAACAGTCGCATAGCCAAGCCAAAAATCAGGTCACCAAAGGCAAAGCTGATGCTTTAAAGGTACTTTCTTGTGGTTTGAAATATTTTTTAAATTTTAGTTTAATGGTTGAGGAACTTGTATTAACTAGCCCATCTATTTTTTTCTATTTAATTCTACATAAATTTCTGGTTAATGTAGGTTAACTAGTGAGGTTCAAAGCTTTTGTGTAAATTCTTTTAAGAAATTGATAATTTTTTGGATGATCGGATTGATTTAAATTAAAGATAAGTTAAAAGAAATGAATTATCACATAGATGGTATGAAATAATCTTTATTAAAAGATGATAAACATTACTTTATCAAGAAATAATATGTAAATTGATAGTTTTTTAAAAGAAATCTAAATGATATATAAACCATCGAGCTGGTTAATTACACAAAAGAAAAATCTAAAATATAGAAATATGGTTGTATAAAATCATGAACATCATATATATGGCTCCGAACACCATATATATGGCTTTGTTTGTTTTGTTATTTCTATCCATATTTCCAATCCTATTATCAAAATACTTGTTTGTTTTATTATTTGAGAAATAATAAAACAAACAAGTTTTTGAGAATATTACTCTCAATATTATTCAATTTTTTTTAAACCCCTTAAATTTATTAATTTAATTAAATACCCTTAAATATTTTTTTAAAAATTGCAAAAACACCCCAGTAATCTACATTTACCAGATTCCGGCCACCACCATCGGAAAATGGCTAGAATCTGGTAGGATGGCGCACTACCTACTGAATCTTGCCGGTAGTGCACTGGAAATGGCCAGATCTTTGGCCGTAACAGTCTGTAAGGACGGCCAACAAACGGTCGTCGTTGACCATCAACAACGACCGTTTTTTGGCCGTCGTTGACGAGCAAATACGGCCAGATCTGGTCGTAGATCTGGCATTTTCCGGCTAGATCCACAGTGGATCTGGCCGGAAAAGGCCATATCGACGCACGACCGGCAAGATCCAGCCGGTCATGCACCGATACGGCGACTCCAGCTACCCTCCGGTGGTGGTGGCCGGTTGTCCGTATTTGAGGGTGGGTTGGGGGTATTTTTGTTAACTTTTAATGTTTTATTATAGGGGGTATTTTGTAAAAAAACAAATATAAAGGGTATTTTATTAATTTATAAATCTTACATCGTAACACCTGTCAAATTCAACATTTTTTTAACTTTTTTTAAAAACCCAAAATTTTGAACCAAACTAAACCTAGCTTATTCAACTACTCACTATTATTCCTAAAATTTTATCCAAAATAACAAAACAAACAGACCCTATGTTTCCAAAACTCTGAGTTTGTAATATTTTATATTATTCATTCGTGAGTGGTTGGGGTGAATTGAAAATAATTTGCAGATTAATGATTTCATGTTTGATTTTCCATTTGAGTATTTGTATTTAAGAAGCCCAAGGCTACTAACATCGGGTAAAGCTTGAACTTTTCAGGATGGGCTGGGCCAGATATCCAGAAATATCGAGCTTGCCATCTCTAAACCTGATCTAAATGTGTTTGCATAAATAAACTTATTTGGTTGATAGCTTGTAAGACCTACAGAGAAATGATCCTTACACTAGATTGTGGTCGGTCCATGTTGTAAAAGTCCATACAATGCAACAACGTTGTTCGCTGGGCTTCTACAAAGCCCAACAATTCATTTCTCTGTTCTTGGGCGGTGTTATTCTGCCGGCATTATCTAACTTAAGGACTGCAAAATCCTCCCCTGGAATCAGTAAAAATTTAATTTTTCCCCTTTTTTTCTTATATTCTTGGTGGCTTTTTTCAGTATTGTTACACTTGCTGCGTTCTCTTCTTTTTCATGATGCCATTTTTGTAATTGTTGCCGTTTTCTGTTTTACACTATGGAAACTTGTTGCCATGGACTATAGGGAAGTTAAGTAGCACTGTATTAATTATAATCCGTGCTGTAATTTGGAGTCCAAAGCAACTCCAAACGTATTGCTTTGTGTAGAAACAGATATTGTAATGCTTTGGGTAAACGTATTGCTTTTTTCTGTTTTTGATATTTTGGAATCCTTATCATCCATCCAGACTATCCAATGGAAATTAATATCTGTGGATTCCTCCTCATAGGACTTGTTCTTCTGCTAGTGCTAGTGGTCCTTGATTACAAGTTGCGGGTAAACTTTGCTGATGAGTTTTGTAGAGAGTTTTGAATGGTTTATGCTAATAGTAATTGTCTAATTGATTCACTTCTGTTAAGCGTTTATATCATGTAGAGGGGAAAAAAGTTAGATATGGGATTGGGAATCTAAAACTTTATGCCGACGGAAAAAGATTCGTCCATTGAACTTGGATAGCTGGTCCTACGTACAGAGACGGCCTTCTAGACGGAATCTTTGAACAAGAAGGGGAAATTAAGAAAATGAAAACTCTTAATGGTGGATTCAGTAGTCGGTAAGTATAATAAAATTCTGGAGTGGGCATATGCAGAGGAAAATGCCTATCGTGTGAACTAGATTTGCACACCCTTCCCATAAGATTGACAAGCATTTTTTTGTGTGAGAGATAGTGTCCATCTTCACTATGTGATTGCAAAACGTAAAACTGCTGAAGCCATAGAGGGATGAAGTCTTAGTTGATAATACATCTGTGGCTTGTATAAAATGGTCCATGAAAGAGATGAAAAGAAACAAATCATGGATAATAACTAAGCCTATAGTTTTAATCATAACCAATCATCAATTTTTGTCCATTTCGTGTCGTACCAATGAAGTTTTGCTCAAGTTGGTGTAAGATCTTGGTTATAACTCCACACTTGGGTTGAGTCTGGAAACTCTTTGGTTTTCTTAAGTACTATAGTTTGAATTATAACATGTTAATGCACGTACTACGATTCTGGTGTTAAAAAAGATTCACTTGAGAACAGACCAAGATATTGTGGGGTATGGATTCTCATATCCTCATGCTGATCCTGTGTTGTCATTCTCATTGAAGTGCAGCCGTGCAGTGCAAAGTCAATGCTTTTTGTCTCATATCTTCTTGTGATTTTCTGACTGTTTATTGAGTATTAACTCGACAATCACACTCATCTTTTCTTAAGCTCTAGAAATTAAGCTTACATTGGCAATTGTAACTGATGCATCACCAGTTCACCACTCAAAAAGGTTCTTATGAGAGTCATTAGAGTGTCAAACTTTTCTTTTGGACTATTCTGGCTCATTAACTTATTCACCTTTCAGCATTTTTTATTTTGTCTGTTTCAGGCACCTTAAAGTTGGAATTTTCTTTTGGCATGCTAGTGCTATACGCAGAATCTTCTCTTGGCACTTGGCAGACGGTAAACATTATATTAAATTGCTTTGGATTTTGTTCCAAGTTCAAAAGTTTTTATATTTTTCAAGATACCTTTCTCTCCAGATTGCAAATTTCTGAATAAGAACATAACAGTCCAGTTGGCTTGTCCATGACAATAGAGTGTTAGTGACACTGGAATCACAAAGTTTTTCAACATTATAAGATATATAGTAATTGCATCAACTTATAAAGTTTGATTTGTTGGAAGATAGATTTTTTGATACACTAACGTTATATAAACAGATTGTCCTATAAGTATTATTGCATGATTGTAATATTATCTACATTAATTTCATTTCAATTATATCATATTACAAAAATTTGTATAAACCAACGCGTATTGATAGCTGATTGAATCATGAAACTTTGTCGCTTGTAATTTGTTTAGGCCTTTTCTTTTAGCCCAGTCCAAGTGGTTTCGTCCCTGCTTGGAGAATTATTTTCAACCCATTATTAGATCTCATCTCATGTACCAATATATGGTTACTTGTTGACATAATAACATCTTGCTTCAGAAATAGTCTGTATCCATGGCCTTAGCTATTGTCAATGTATGCATTTTTATTTTTCGGTTATAAAATTTGTTTGAGTAAACCGTATTCAAGAATATTCATGCTGCGTTTTTAAAATTTATTTGCAAAACAATGTCTTAAGTCACATGAATGAAGGTCAAAACAACATGATTAGTGATGGCAATGGGCTGGGCTGAGACCAGGTACCCCTTGGCCTAGGTCCAAGCCCAATCTCATGACAAAAGCCCAAGCCCAGTCCGGACTTGTCACGGGCATGCCAGGTTACAAAAAGCCTAGTCCGATGGGCTTTTTGTAACCTCAGGCCCTACTTAAGTTTGCGTGAATTTTTAAATATTAATAAATTTTAATTTTTTTTTTTATTGTTAATTCTAGAAACAATTTTTAAATATTAGTTTATTTTTTAATACTCACCAAATATATAAATAACTTTTCATAAAATGTATTCATTCATCCATGTAGGGTTTGAGAAAAATAAGTATATATATGTAGGATAATCTTGTAGTTAAATATATAGTATAAGAGTATTTCAGTATAATTAATACTAAAATTGTTGGACCGGGTCGGGCCCGAAGACGTACTCAAGCCTGGCCCGTATTCGAGGTTGAGCCTTAAAATCAAGCCCAAGCCTAAGGCTGGAAATATCGGATAAAGCCCGACCTTTTTAGGACAGGCTAGGTCAGGTATCTAAGAATATCGGACCCATTGTCATCTTTAAACCTGATCTAAATGTGTTTGCATATATAAACGTATTTGGTTGATAGCTTGTAAGACCTACAGAGAAATGATCCATATACACTGGGCTTGTGGGTCGGTCCATGTTGTAAAAAGTCCATACAAATGCAACAACGTTGTTCGTTGGGCTTCTACAAAGCCCAACAAATTCATTTATCTGTTCTTGGCGGGTGTTATTCTGCCGGCAGTATCTAAACTTAAGGACTGCAAAATCCTTTCCTGGAATCAGGTAAAAATTTAATTTTTTCCCTTTTTTTCTTATATTCTTGGTGGCTTTTTTCAGTATTTGTTACACTTGCTGCTTTTCTCTTCTTTTTCATGATGCCATGTTTGTAATTGTTGCCGTTTTCTGTTTTACACTATGGAAACTTGTTGCCATGGACTATAGGGAAGTAGCACTGTATTAATTTTAATAACGTGGCTGTAATTTGGAGTCCAAAAGCAACTCCAAACGTATTGCTTTGTGTAGAAACAGATTATTGTAATGCTTTGGGTAGAACGTATTGCTTTTTTCTGTCCTGGGGTGTCTTTTATTTTTTATTCATCTCTTAAGTCTTTCCTGTGTTGTGAGCTTGAATGCATTTTGCTGGAAGAGCTCCTCCCTGGGGTTTTACTGTTTTGATGAGAAAATCTCAAATAGAATTAGTGACGATTGAGTGGTAGAAAAAAAGCAATTTTGGCGGTATAGAAAATAAAAACTGCCGTTGTAGTTTTCTGGTGTATGCATTGCTATTTCTGATTTTTATTTTTATGATTAGGAGTGTTCGGCTAGCTTACGTGCACCTTACTAACCCTTGAAACCTTAAAATTACTGGTCGGATAAAAGTTAAAGAGTTTCAATTGCTACTTCTATTAGCTATTTTTTACGTTCTCTTCTTTTAAATTTATACGCGAGTTGCATTATGTACTGTCAGGGCTTGAACAAATTTACTGTCATGATTTTCTGGCTATACAATTTGTTTGTTTTGTACAATTCAACCATAATGAGCATTTGTTGTCTTGTCCATCCTTGTAGTTTCTCAATGAATTTTACCTTTATGTTTTTTGATGAGTGCTTCTGAGTTCATACTTGATTTACATTTGTGTTTGATGAAGAGATAAAAACTAATAACTCAGCAACGATGACAGCCAACGATCTGAAGCAGAACCTAAACCAAGTTATTAACTCCATTCAGAAGATTCTTATGCTACTCTACCAAGTCTATCTCACTGTATCTTTGATTCAATGCCGCTTCTCAGCTCCCTCTGCTCCAACGACTGTATTTCCTTCAAATCCATCCATTTTTTTTTTCCCTATTTGCTCTTGATTTGTGGGCTGGTGTATTTATTCTTGTTAAGGTTGTTTTTTTTGCAGCAATTCTCAAGTTACGGAGCTCGACAACATGGTTAAATTGTCTGAGAACTGCAACATTCTTCAGGTTCCTATTGAAGTCCTTAAGCGAGTGGTTTTTCATGCTTTATTATCCACCTGATGCGATATCTTTTAGTTTGTGAAACAAAAATTTATTGCTTTGTGTAATTTGATTGATGACGGGAAAAAAATCCAGATGAATTGATGAGGGATGTCATAAACACTAAACAGTCGCATAGCCAAGCCAAAAATCAGGTCACCAAAGGCAAAGCTGACGCTTTAAAGGTACTTTCTTGTGGTTTGAAATATTTTTTAAATTTTAGTTTGATGTTTGAGGAACTTGTATTAACTAGCCCATCTATTTTTTTCTATTTAATTCTACATAAATTTCTGGTTAATGTTTGGTTAACTAGTGAGGTTCAAAGCTTTTGTGTAAATTCTTTTAAGAAATTGATAATTTTTTGGATGATCGGATTGATTTAAATTAAAGATAAGTTAAAAGAAATGAATTATCACATAGATGGTATGAAATAATCTTTTATTAAAAGATGATAAACATTACTTTATCAAGAAATAATATGTAAATTGATAGTTTTTTAAAAGAAATCTAAATGATATATAAACCATCGAGCTGGTTAATTACATGAAAGAAAAATCTAAAATATAGAAATGCGGTTGTATAAAATCATGAACACCATATATATGGCTCCATTTATTTTGTTATTCCTATCTATATTTCCAATCTTATTATCAAAATACTTGTTTCTTTTATTATTTGAGAAATACTATTCTATTTTTTTAATTACTTTTAAACCCTTTCAGTTTACTAATTTAATTAAACATCCCCTAGAAAAGAAAGTTTAAAAATTAACAAAAATATCTCCATCCAGTATCCACCCATAGTTGTTAGATTTCCCGAAATTTGTCACAATGATATAAAAACGATCGGAAATGACCGATAATTTATCGATCTGGCCTTTTCTAGTTAGATCCATATTAGATTTGGTCGTCAGTGATGGCCAAATCTTGGCCATCGTTGACCGACAACGACGGCTATATCTTTGACCATCGTTGACAGCCAAATCTGACCTTTTGCAGTCGTCGAATGCTAGATCTGGCCATAAATTTAACCTTTTTCCGACTAGATCTGGCCATAAATTTAACCTTTTCCGGCTAGATCAGTAATGGATCTAGCCGGAAAAGGCCATATCGACGCACGACGGCCAAATCCGATTGGTCTATGTCGTAACGCTATTTTTCGGCCAGATTTTGACTGTGGTGGTCGGAATCTGACACTGTAGGTGGGTGAGGGTGTTTTTATCATTTTATAAAATTTTTATATATTGAGGTGTTTAGTTAAATTAGCAAACTTAAACGGTTTTTTGTGAATTTTTAAATTTTACCTCGTAATATTCATCTTATTTAACTACCAAATATTATTCTCAAAATCATATCTAAAATAACAAAACAAATCGACTCTATGTTTTCGAAACTCTGAGTTTGCAATATTTTATATTATTCATTCGTGAGTGGTTGGGATGAATTGAAAATAATTTGGATGGTCGTATGATTTCATATTTGATTTTCCATTTGAGTATTTGTATTTAAGTGGGACATCATGGTAATCAATATAAATTGACCGGAACACTTTCTTTACTCACACAAAAAAAATAAAAAAAAAATTTATAATGATAATTTATATTCTAATCAACAGCAATGTTGACATTCTTTACTTGTGTCGTGAGAATTGGGGTTTCGTACTTGAAATATAATATTTTGGGACACATCCTTCAAATTAAGGGCCTGGATAATGTTGAATTATTAGTGACTTGAAAGATACACTAATTATTTAAAATAATAATATTTTAAGTACAAATTATTATATTTAAAGATGATTGAATAATTTTAAAATAAGATAAATTAGAAAAAACATATAAAATTATGACATTAATTCATAAAATATAATACATATTAATAATATTACTATTAAGAAATAATATCAGAATTGATTGTCTTTTGAGATAAAAGGGGGAAAAAAAAATCTAGATTACAGGAATGATATCGTAAAATCATGGACTCTATTGTTAACAATATATCATGCTAGATGTGATAATATTTTCTTGATTCTAGAAATCATTTCAATTACGGAAATACTTTTTTAATGAGAAAGACATAAACAAAACGATAACTGCGGTCGGCTAATTCTTATCCCAATTCGTCATCCTTCTTTAGTAGTGCATGGGTAATAATGTAAATTGACTAGGGACACAACAGTCTTTTTGCGAGAAGATATTTTTGGAGGTCGTAAATATCTGGTGACAAAAGCCATCATGTCATTTAAAAAATCTCAGCGGCACGTGACCGTGGACCCCGCTTCATTACAAGTCTTTAACTACACTTTTTTTAACCAGAGTTTGGCATGCCAGCACAGCCTGTTACCAGATGTTTGTTTTCGAGTATAACTTCATTCCGCACTTGTAGTTGTTCTTATCCCCAATTTGTAACAGCAAGCTTGTGAAATTTTACAAGAATATAATTTCAAGAAACTGAGGACAACTCAAACTCCACAACCGAACATGCCAGCACAATTACTGACTTAATTTGTAACCCTAGTTGTCAGTTGTCACGCAAATCACATGCGGCGCAATACGCACCCCTCCTTAACCTAACCCTAGTTAAGCCTCAAACCATCTATAAAAGAACCATTCTTTCCTTCATCTTTTCATATCTTATTTCTCTTCTTTATTCTTTGTATTTCTTGTTCTTCCCCTCAGATCTAGGTTACTATCATGGCTTCCGCCGATGTCGAGTTCCGTTGCTTCGTTGGCGGCCTGGCTTGGGCTACCACTGACCTTACCTTGGAGCAGGCGTTCAGCGCCTACGGCGATGTCCTTGAATCGAAGGTCCGTTAGCCGCAGAGATCGGTCCCAGATCCGGCCCGATTCGGCTCGTTTTGATCTGTGATCTGTTATCTGTGACTGTTTGTGTTACTACTACTCTATGTTCTCTGTTACTACTACCATGTTACTGTTCTCTTTTTTGTTACTGTCACCTTAATCGGTACGTTCATCTTCATCTTTTTCATTAAAGACGAAGGGCCCGATCGGTTTTTTATTATTATATTATTGATTTTCTTTGTAAAGTTTTTACAGATCTGGAAGTTTTAATCTGAATCTGATGTTTAATTAATTTTTGTTCAGATCATCAATGATCGTGAGACAGGTAGATCCAGAGGTTTCGGATTCGTTACCTTCCGTGATGAGAAGGCGATGAGGGACGCTATCGAAGGGATGAACGGTCAGAATCTCGACGGACGTAACATCACCGTGAACGAAGCTCAATCACGCGGAAGCGGTGGCGGTGGTGGAGGCGGCGGCGGTTACGGCCGCAATGCAGGTGGATATGGCGGTGGTGGACGCCGTGAAGGTGGAGGCGGTGGTTATAACCGTGGATACAGCGGCGGTGGTGGTGGATACGGCGGCGGTGGTGGTCGCCGTGATGGGGGTGGATATGGAGATGGCGGATCTAGGTACTCAAGAGGTGGTGGAGCCTCCGAGGGTAGCTGGAGGAGCTAGATTTAGGTTTAAGAGTTCGCGAGTTCTGTGTTTGATTTAGTTTGGCTATTATGGTTTTCGATCGGTTTCGTGCTGTTTTTGATCTCTGGTTCTGTTACTCTTGTTACTAAAAATTAAATGGAAATGAAGTATACTTCCTTTTCAATTGTCTGTCTTTTTATTTGACCTAATTGATTCAGTTGCAGGCAAGAAAGACAATGAAAGGCATTACATAATAAATAAAGTATTTTAAAAGTATATATAGCTTTTATTAATGTTATCCAAATACGTCAGGAACTTTATAATATAACGCCAATCTTAAAGCATTGATTGTGACCCTCAACTAGTTATATTTGAAATTTTGTATTATTTATTATACAAAATTAAAAATTAAAATATAATTCAAACGTACGACTTAATTTAATTGGAGGAATTTTTTCTCTTTTTTTTGTTTCTTTTAGGAAGTGAAGGGCGAAATAGGATCTTTATGTTTTCCTAATAAAGTACCATAAAATTTGAGGAATAGCAAAAAAGTGGGGCGGTTGCTCAAAACCTACGCTTGATATTTTCCTTTTTATCTTTATTGACGGGATATACTCTTGGTAGCGGGTCCGGTGAGTATATTAAATGTTGTAATAATATACAAAAGGAAGGGTGAAACAAGTCATTATATTTATTTTTTTGAGATTTGTGTAACGTTACTTTTAATATATGCATAATTTTTAATTAAAGTATTATATTAAGTTTCTTAGAAGATAAGTTTGATTACTTTTCACAAATTTCTCTTACTGAAGTATTATATTAAGTTTCTTAAAAGATAAGTTGATTACTTTTCACAAATTTCTCTTATTAAATATGACAGTGGTAAGCGGAAAAAACCAAAACACATCGTGTTTATAAAATAAAATTATTAAAAAGAGTTTATAAGTATAGTATTATATTAAAATGATAACATAAATAAAATTATTAAAAAGGGTTTGTGGGTATAGTATTATATTAAAATGATAATATAAAAGAAAGTTAGAGGAAGGGGTTATGAAAAAAAGTAATTGAAAATGGTTTATGAGTATATTATTATGTTTAAATGATATAAAGAAGAAAGTTAGAGAGAAGGGATGGTAAGTATAATAGTTAAAATTATAAAATTCTCAAGTGTAAATTGTAGTTTAGGGTATTAAATCTTTCCATGGTAATATTATTTTTTTATAAATACAAAATAATGTTAAACATTCATCAAGTCGTTGTAGTATAGTGGTGAGTATTCCCGCCTGTCACGCGGGTGACCCGGGTTCGATCCCCGGCAACGGCGTAAATTTTTGTTTTTTTAATGCATTTGATATATTTTACATAATTTATGGTCAACTGAATTTTTCTTGGATTATTAATTAATATTTTTTTTCTTACGGAAGAAGCCATCTTGTTATTAAAATGATAACATAAAATAATGTATATACTCAACTGAGGGAGGGGGAAATTGAGGAAGGATAGTGTGTATCATATTATAATAATTTTATAAATAATGAAAAATACAATCACTGATGAGTCATTAATCTACTTAACTACATTGGTTTTTTCTAGTGTTTTAAGAGTCATTATGTTAATCGTAGTTGCTGCCATCAAACAGTGTTAAAATTTTTTGTTATATGATGCTCTTTTATGATCATGATCGTGCACCAAAATGTGCATATAATTTAATGAAATTCAGTTCTTTGGTAGATCTGACTGGGCTTACTTGGGCTTCTTGAAATTCCCAGAAACATAGATCACCCTTGATTCCCTTTCATATCTGGGCCTAATCTTGTATGGGTCAATCCCACTGGCCCATCCATGAAAGTAGATGACATATTCATACATATCATTCCTAATTGATATTGATCTCATTTTGGATACGTTTTTATAATAAACGGGTTTGGGTATAACTCACTCCCAAAAGCTAGTTCAAGAGAGAAAGGAACCCAACCATATATATATATATACAGTAGCAGATCCAGAAATTCTTGTTAGGGTGGGCCAAAATAAAAAATAATAGCATATAATATTCATATTCTATGTTTTTAGTTAAAATTGTCACAAAAAATAAATAAATACATATAAATATATTTTTTTTTTAAATTTCATGGCCCACCCTCAACATACTCTAGATCTGCCCTTATGCACACACACACACACCCCATAATAGCTTGAGTAATGCTAGACTCAACCTTCTCTCACAACCCTCAATATGGCAGCTCGTCATTGGTTAGCTCGTGAAATGGGTCCTGCCTATTTGTATAGGTCTCAAATGCCCATTTACGAGCTAACCAATGATGAACTGTCACGTCAGGGGTTATGAGAGAATGTTGTGGATCCAACCCTATTGTAATAGCACAACTTCCAACACTCTCTCCCACGCTCGACCTGTAAGGTCAACGTCCAAACCCAAACTTGGCGATGTGGGTCAAGCGCATTGGTCCATCTGTAAAAGTACATGACATATTCATACCTATAACTTCTAAATTGATTTCATTTTTATATAAATATAAATATAATTTCTTTTAAATATTTTATAATGGGCATGCTTTGATAGAACTAGACCAATAAAAAATAAACATGTTTAAAGTCAAATTGGTACTATTCTATTGGATTAATAAGAAATTTTGTCTATAATCAAATGATTTGACTACATCAAACAACATTGGCTCCCTAGAATTCAAATGATTTAATTCAATATAATTGGATAATTTGAAAATTATTTGAGTTTGCCTTGCAAGGAATCTCTAGGTATGGAATTATTTTATGAAAAATTTTCAACCTTTATACAATTTGACTTTGTGAATAAGCTATAAACTATATTCATCATTTTCTTGTTAGAAAACTTAGTATAAAATCTAGGATATACAAAATTATTTAAATTAATAATCATTTATTTGTTATGGTCAATAGATTCTTCAATTTTTTATTAATTTTATCTAATTAAATTAAATAGTCTTCTTTATCATTAATATAATCTTAAGTTGAATACTATTGATACATAAGGAATGTAGATTGTATCCATAGTCGTGCAGAAAAACCGATATGACACGAAACAAATAAATAAATTGATATAAAAACCATCTTTATAGATGTGTAGTATACGAAATTGAATGATACGGTAATATAAGAGTAACGTACCGTAACATCACTTTATATACAAAACTCTGTAAATAAATTTTGTACGTGTAGTACCATTACTGTAATTTTGGCCCTAATAATTATTAGAATGACCAAACTATGATGAAAACTAACTTCCTTCATGATTAGTTGATTGCTAATCAAACTCATTAACTAAGTGGTAGGCAACAAACTCCAATATTGATTGAGTCATAGTTAAATAATCCTTAATTTATTAATCTATTTTTTTATTTTTTTTTTTTAGTAATACTACAGTTAGTTATTGAAAGGAGTACACCGAATTTATGTACCGAATGACGTGAAACAATCTTGACCATCGATTAATATTAATTCATAATTAATCGACGGTCAAGATTGTGTCACGTCATTCGATGCATGAATTCGATGCGCTCCTTTCGGTAACTGTATTATTTTTTATTTTTTTAACTTTTTTAGTGTTTACTTAAAATATTATTACATATATAAATTTTTTATATAAAATAAATCATATAAACAGATGTGTTATAATATGAATATATGATTACCCATCCGTGATAGTCTAGATGGTTAGGGCGAATTGAGAATAATGTGGATAAGTGTACGATCTCAGGTTTGATTCTCCATTTGAGCATTCACAATTTAAGTGGGGGGCTATGACGGTAGGTTGTAACGCTAGTTTCTCCCGAGGATTAATCGAGCTGTGCTATAATTAATTCGATAATTAATTAATTTAATTATTGACTTCAAAAATGATGCATTTACAAAGTAAAAGTGTGTTGAATAAGGATTGCTGATTGCTAGAGCATCAACAAAGTAGAAGTTGGTACAATATGATACCTAAAGCTCTCATTTTCTATTCAAATTCTTCTAAGGAAGGAATAATCAATCATGAAGAAAAAAAAGCACTTCTCTTTTGGGTGCTTTCTTTCTACTATAATTGCTTTAATTAAGCACTTCTTCTAAAATGTTCTTCTCTTTAATTAAAGAGGAGTATACCAAACTTTAGAGAAAAAGCACTTTTAATGAAAAAAAAAAACACTTTCAAATTAACATATCTTAACTTATTTACATTACCATTGGAGGAAGAATTTATCTTTTTTTTTTTAATTTATTTGGGAAAAGAGAACTTTAAGATGTGTTTGGATTAAAAAAATAAAAAATAAAAAGCCCTTCCGAATCAGATCATTTTATACCAACAACTATTCAAGAGTCAGATCAAAGCAAATAAATAAAAGCTGAAAAGTTGAAAAAAAAAAAAAAAAAAGTGCTTATAGAATTACTCTCATCCGTGCATGCATGTTTGCCTTCGTGCCTACCACCACTTCAAAAGCACTTAAACAATTTTAATTTCTCGTTTATTCATCCCAAATTTCAGTCAAATTTCTATAATTTTTGGATGAATTTCTTTATTTCAGTGTCAAAATAATAGTAATAAATCATTACGGGTATCATCGTTCATTATATTAAAAAAATGATATAATCATTTCAGGTACTTATGAAACCGTCAAACATTTAATAAAATAAAGACTTAATCACATTACGAATGAAAAATGAAGTTGGCATTTTAATTTTGTATCTAAAATTTCAAAAGGATTAATTATAGAAAAAATAACAATAATTGTAAACTTTAAAGATTTGGTGGGTAGTTGAATAGATCTTGAATATTTTTTTTACAAATAAAAAAAATATTACAAAAAAAAATAAAAAAATAAAAAAAATTGAAACCACACCCACATGAGAATGAGAATAAATTATCTTTTAAGGATTTATAAAATTAATTAAGGTGGTGGGGTTTAAGAGTAGTTCATGTAATCTCAGTTAAGTAAAATATTTAATTTGCAGAAGAATCTCAACTAATTAAAGCCACAGACTTGAGTGGTTGTGATTTTAATTAAATTATAATTAATAACTAATTAATTTAATTAATTAATCACTTGCCCATCATTAGTGGTCACCAAATCATGAATTGCTTTCAATGGTTGGTTCCTTTAATGGTGTCTGGAATTCAATATTTAATATTACATTTTTGAGAACTTTAAAGGGTTGGTCTGACGGTCAAGGAAGTTTACTTCATTTTTTGAGTTTTTTGGTTCAAACCTTGGGGTCATCTACTATAATAATATTATGACTTACTTGGTCTTTTAGGCTTGTATAGTGTTTAGTAGACACTGGGGATTAATTGAGGTGCAGCCCACACATCCGGGTATCAAAAAAAAAAAAATTTAGGGTGTGTTTGTTTTAGTATTTTGGATATTTTTAGAGTTGGATGGGAATAATGAGGTAGGATTTAAAAATTAACAAAAACACTCTTAGGTTTGTTAAATAACTGAACACCCCTGTAATAAAAACATTAAAAATTACAAAAATACCCCCATCCACCCATTAAATTTCGGCAGTCTACAACTACCGCCGGAGGATGGCCAGAGTTGCCGTATCGGCACACGATCGACTGGATCTGGCCGATCGTGCATCGAGATGACCTTTTCCAGTCAAATCCACCGTGGATCTAGCCGGAAAAGGCTAGATCTATGGCCTGATTTGGTTGTTAACAGGCAGATTTGACCATGTTTGGTCGTCATTTGTTCGTCGTTAACGACCAGCTACGGCCAAAGATCTGGTCATGGATCTGATCGAAAAATGATAAATTGCCTCACTACTAGCCAGATCCAGCCGGTAGTGCACCATTATACTAGATTCTAGCCACCTTCTGATGACGGTGACCAGAATTTGGCAAATGTGGGTGGATAGATGGGGGTGTTTTTGTTAATTTCTAAACTTTTTTTCTGGGAGTGTTTAGTTAAATTAATAAACTTAAGAGGTTTAAAAGTAGTTAAAGAAAATATAATAGTATTTTCATAATAGGAAACAAACTAGTATTTTAGAAATAGTATGAATAGAATTGTTAAAAATATTTAAACAAACAGACCATTTTAAGAGTGAAGAACAGTTTGGGGTGGAGGCATGCAGAATTTCCTTCTTTGTTTCTTTTTTTATTTTGTGGGTTAGATTCTATATTACTTAGCTGACACTGTAAGATAAAACTTTTTGCAGGGCATATATTTATTTACTTTGAAGAAAGGAAAATGATGAATAGAATATGATTCCTGAATAGATATTTGAGCCAAATTAAAGACAACTCTCACAAGGGATTTTTTTTTTTTTTCAGAAATCCTTTGTCATTTCAACTTTTCAAAGAGTTAATGTAGATTGTAGACTATGAAATCAGAGACTCGGTCGTTGATAGTCTAAATAGTTAAAACGAATTAAAAATAATATGAATAAACGAACGGTCTCAAATTCGATTCTTTGTCCCGTTACCAAAAAAAATTATAGAAAATAGAGACAGCCGACATTTTGAGAGAGGAAGAAAGCAAGTGGCTATGGTGGTTGACTGACTTTTAATTATAGAATTATAGACAAAATGTGTTTAATTCTGAAAATGAGTGCTACAGTGGCAGCCACTTATTTGTTACACCTTTTGAATGATGTTGCGCTGTAGAGGTACCCTCCACAATCCCTCTATAATCTCTCTCTCTCTCTTTATATATTACAAAAGTCTTGAGTTTGAAGTTATTAGAACCCAAATATTCATTGTATATTCCAACTTATTCCTTAAGTTTTGGGATCGATGTTGCAAGTTCATGCATTAACAATGTCGAGATTCAAGTAGGGGTATTCAAAAAAATACAAAAACTGAACCGAACCGAAAAATCGGTTAACCAAAAAAACAGTTCGGTTACTGTTTAAAAAATTAAAAAAATCAAACTTTTGGTTAGGTTACCGGTTCAGGAAAAAATAAAAACCGGTTTATATATATATAACGGTTCGGTTCGGTTACGGTTCAAAAAATGAAACTTTTGGTTAGGTTACCGGTTCAGGAAAAAATCAAAACTGATTTATATATATATATATATATTAAATAAAAATAAAAATAATAATTATATATTAAATAAAATAATAATAATTTAAACTAAATCCCTAAAAAAATTGTTAGTAGCAGTAAATGGATATGTATGAATGTTTAATTTTTATTTTGTTATATATTGTTTATGTTTATAATTTAATTGAATAATACTACACATACATTATTTCCATACAATATTTCTCATACAACATTATGTGGCAAGATGTGATTGAGTGAAAGTTTAATTTTAACTTTAAATTAGCCAATCATATCTTGCCACATAATGTTGTATGAAAATGATATATGTGTAGTATTATTCAATTTAATTTAGGAAAAAAATTTTAAAAAAAGTTTTATCCAATAAAAAAAGGGAAAACCGGTTCAGTTTCAGTTCAAAAAAATGGTTAATCGCTTTTAAACACCCCTAATTTCAAGTTGCTCATATTTTAACCAAGTTTTCGATCTTTATAAACTTTAACAAATCAAATAAAAATCGTTACGAGTATTATCGTTCATTATATTAAAAAATGATACAACTTTCAGATACTTATGAACCGACAAATATTTAATAAAATAAAGACTTAATCACATACAATGAAAAATGAAGTTGGCATTTTAATTTTGTATCTAAAATTTCAAAGGATTAATTATAAAAAAATACAATAATTGTAAACTTTAAAGATTTGGTGGTATTTAATAGATCTTGAATATTTTTTTTACAAATAAAAAATATTACAAAAAAATAAAAAAATAAAAAAAATTGAAACCACACCCACATGAGAATGAGAATAAATTATCTTTTAAGGATTTATAAAATTAATTAAGGTGGTGGGGTTTAAGAGTAGTTCATGTAATCTCAGTTAAGTAAAATATTTAATTTGCAGAAGTCTCAACTAATTAAAGCCACGACTTGAGTGGTTGTTGATTTTAATTAAATTATAATTAATACTCAATGCTTTTTTTAAATTTCATGGCCTACCCTCAACATACTCTAGATCTGCCCCTATACACACACATACACATAATAGCTTGAGTAATGCTAGACCCACAACCTTCTCTCACAACCCTCAATATGGCAGCTCGTCATTTGTATAGGTCTCAAATGACCATTTACGAGCTAACCAATGATGAACTGCCACGTTAGTGATTATGAGAGAAGGTTGTGGATCCAACACTATTGTAATAGCACAACTTCCACCACTCTCTCCCACGCTCGATGCACAAGGTCAACTTCCAAACCCAAACTTGGCGATGTAGGTCAAGCCCATTGGTCCATGTGTAAAAGTACATGACATATTCATACCTATAACTTCTAAATTGATTTAACATTGTATATAAATATAAATATAATTTCTTTTAAATATTTTATAATGGGCATGCTTTGATAGAACTAGACCAATAAAAAAAATTAACATGTTCAAAGTCAAATTGGTACTATTCTATTGGATTAAAAACAAATTTTGTCAATAATCAAATGATTTGACTGCATCAAGCAACATTGGCTCCCTAGAATTCAAATGATTTAATTCAATATAATTGGTTAATTTGAAAATTATTTGAGTTTGCCTTGCAAGGAATCTCTAGGTATGGAATTATTTTATGCAAAAATTTCAACCTTTATACAATTTGACTTGGTGAATAAGCTATAAACTATATTCATCATTTTCTTGTTAGAAAACTTAGTATAAAATCTAGGATATTCAAAATTATTTAAATTAATAATCATTTATTTGTTATGGTCAATAGATTCTTCACATTTTTATTAATTTTATCTAATTAAATTAAATAGTCTTCTTTATCAATTATTAAGCTAATCTTAAGTTGAATACTATTGATATATAAGGATTGTAGATTGTATCCATAGTCGTGCAGAAACACCGATATGACATGAAACAAATAAATAAATTGATATAAAAACCATCTTTATAGATGTGCAGTATACGAAATTGAATGATACGGTAATATAAGAGTAACGTAATGTAACATCACTTTATATACGAAACTCTGTATATAAATTTTGTATATACGAAACTCTGTATATAAATTTTGTACGTGTAGTACCATTACTATAATTTTGGCCCTAATAATTATTAGAATGACCAAACTATGATGAAAACTAACTTCCCTCATGATTAGTTGATTACTAATCAAACTCATTAACTAAGTGGTAGGCAACAAACTCCAATATTGATTGAGTCATAGTTAAATAATCCTTAATTTATTAATCTATTTTTTTATTTTTTTTTTTTAGTAATACTACAGTTAGTTATTGAAAGGAGTACACCGAATTTATGTACCGAATGACGTGAAACAATCTTGACCATCGATTAATATTAATTCATAATTAATCGACGGTCAAGATTGTGTCACGTCATTCGATGCATGAATTCGATGCGCTCCTTTCGGTAACTGTATTATTTTTTATTTTTTTAACTTTTTTAGTGTTTACTTAAAATATTATTACATATATAAATTTTTTATATAAAATAAATCATATAAACAGATGTGTTATAATATGAATATATGATTACCCATCCGTGATAGTCTAGATGGTTAGGGCGAATTGAGAATAATGTGGATAAGTGTACGATCTCAGGTTTGATTCTCCATTTGAGCATTCACAATTTAAGTGGGGGGCTATGACGGTAGGTTGTAACGCTAGTTTCTCCCGAGGATTAATCGAGCTGTGCTATAATTAATTCGATAATTAATTAATTTAATTATTGACTTCAAAAATGATGCATTTACAAAGTAAAAGTGTGTTGAATAAGGATTGCTGATTGCTAGAGCATCAACAAAGTAGAAGTTGGTACAATATGATACCTAAAGCTCTCATTTTCTATTCAAATTCTTCTAAGGAAGGAATAATCAATCATGAAGAAAAAAAAGCACTTCTCTTTTGGGTGCTTTCTTTCTACTATAATTGCTTTAATTAAGCACTTCTTCTAAAATGTTCTTCTCTTTAATTAAAGAGGAGTATACCAAACTTTAGAGAAAAAGCACTTTTAATGAAAAAAAAAAACACTTTCAAATTAACATATCTTAACTTATTTACATTACCATTGGAGGAAGAATTTATCTTTTTTTTTTTAATTTATTTGGGAAAAGAGAACTTTAAGATGTGTTTGGATTAAAAAAATAAAAAATAAAAAGCCCTTCCGAATCAGATCATTTTATACCAACAACTATTCAAGAGTCAGATCAAAGCAAATAAATAAAAGCTGAAAAGTTGAAAAAAAAAAAAAAAAAAGTGCTTATAGAATTACTCTCATCCGTGCATGCATGTTTGCCTTCGTGCCTACCACCACTTCAAAAGCACTTAAACAATTTTAATTTCTCGTTTATTCATCCCAAATTTCAGTCAAATTTCTATAATTTTTGGATGAATTTCTTTATTTCAGTGTCAAAATAATAGTAATAAATCATTACGGGTATCATCGTTCATTATATTAAAAAAATGATATAATCATTTCAGGTACTTATGAAACCGTCAAACATTTAATAAAATAAAGACTTAATCACATTACGAATGAAAAATGAAGTTGGCATTTTAATTTTGTATCTAAAATTTCAAAAGGATTAATTATAGAAAAAATAACAATAATTGTAAACTTTAAAGATTTGGTGGGTAGTTGAATAGATCTTGAATATTTTTTTTACAAATAAAAAAAATATTACAAAAAAAAATAAAAAAATAAAAAAAATTGAAACCACACCCACATGAGAATGAGAATAAATTATCCTTTAAGGATTTATAAAATTAATTAAGGTGGTGGGGTTGAAGAGTAGTTCATGTAATCTCAGTTAAGTAAAATATTTTAATTTGCAGAAGAATCTCAACTAATTAAAGCCACTAACTTGAGTGGTTGTGATTTTAATTAAATTATAATTAATAACTAATTAATTTAATTAATTAGTCACTTGCCCATCATTAGTGGTCACCAAATCATGAATTGCTTTCAATGGTTGGTTCCTTTAATGGTGTCTGGAATTCAGTGTTTAATATTACATTTTGAGAACCCTTAGGGGTTTGTCGGACTGTCAACGAGGTTTATTTTCTTTTTTGAGTTTTTAAATTCAAACCTTGAGACCACCTATTATAATAATATTGTGGTTTATCTGGTCCTTTAGACTTATATAGTGTTTAATAAACACTGAGAATTAGTTGAAGTGCAGCCCACACACCTCGGGTATAAAAAAAAAAAAAAAAATTTACGGTGTGTTTGTTTTAGTATTTTGGATATTTTTAGAGTTGGATGGGAATAACGAGGTAGGATTTAAAAATTAACAAAAACTCCCCTTAGGTTTGTTAAATAACTGAACACCCCTGTAATAAAAACATTAAAAATTACAAAAAACATCTCCACTCACCCATTAAATTCTAGCAGCTGGCCACCACCGTCGGAGGGTGGCTAGAGTCACTGTATCGGCGCATGATAGAGTTGAGATGGCCTTTTCCAACTAGATTCATCGTGGATCTGGCTGGAAAAGCCAAATCTAGCCATGTTTGGTCGTCATTTAGCCATCATTGATGACCAACTATGACCAAAGCCGTGAATTTGGTCGAAAAATGATAGATTGACGCACTACTGGCCATAGATTGGTAAATATGGGTGTTTTTATCAATTTCTAATATTTTTTTTCTGAGAGTGTTTAGTTAAATTAATAAACTTAAAAGGTTTAAAAGTAGTTGAAGAAAACATAATAGTATTTTTAGAACACGAAACAAACTAGTATTTTGAAAATAGTACGAATAGAATAATTAAAAATATTTAAACAAACGGACCATTTTAAGAGTAAAGAAGAGTTTGGGGTGGCATGCAGAATTTCTTTCTTTGTTTCTTTTTTTATTTTGTGGGTTAGATTCTATATTACTTAGCTGACACTGTAAGATAAAACTTTTTGCAGGGCATATATTTATTTACTTTGAAGAAAGGAAAATGATGAATAGAATATGATTCCTGAATAGATATTTGAGCCAAATTAAAGACAATTCTCACAAGGGTTCGTTTTTTTTTTTTTTTTTTTTCATAAATCCTTTGTCATTTCAACTTTTCAAAGAGTTAATGTAGACTATAAAATCAAAAACTCCATTGTAAATAGTCTCGATAGTTAAAACGAATTAAAAATAAGGTCAAATGATTTGCGTATATCTAAGGTTTGCCATAACAACAAATTGATACCTAAAAGATTTGGAAACGACAAACAGTACCGTCATGTGCTGTTAGTGATTTCTGTTTGTTAATAGTGAAAAGACTAAAATGCCTTTGAAAGTTTGATATTTTAGGTTTTTATAAATTTAAAAATTTCTAATAAACCCCCTAGGTTTGCTAATTTAACTAAACACCCATATATATAAAAAGTTTGTTAAATAACAAAAATACCCCCATCACCTGCAGTGCCAGAGTGCAACTACCACCGTCAGAATCTGGTCAAAAAATTATGTTATGACATAGACTCATCAAATCTATGTCGTAACGTGTCGATCTAGCCATCGAGACAGCAGATAAAGTTAATATAAACTATAAAACCAGAATAGCCCAGATAATTAAAACAATTAAAAATAATATAAATAAACGAACGGTCTCAAATTCAATTCCACTCTCCCGTTAAAAAAAAAAATGATGAAAATAGAGACAGCCGACATTTTGAGAGAGGAAGAAAGTAAGTGGCAGTAGTGGTTGACCGACTTTTAATTATAGAATTATAGACAAAATGTATTTAATTCTGAAAATAAGTGCTACAGTGGTAGCCACTTATTTGTTACACCTTTTGAATGATGTTGCGCTGTAGAGGTACCCTCCACAATCCCTCTATGATCTCTCTCTCTCTCTCTTTTTATACATTGCAAAAGTCTTGAGTTTGAAGTTATTAGAACCCACATATTCATTGTATATTCCAACTTATTCCTAAAGTTTTGGGATCGATGTTGCAAGCTCATGCATTAACAATGTCGAGATTCAAGTAGGGGTGTTCAAAAAAATACAAAAACTGAACCGAATTGAAAAACCAATTAACCAAAAAAACAGTTCGGTTACGATTTAAAAAATTCAAAAAATCGAACTTTCGGTTAGGTTATCGGTTCAGGAAAAAATCAAAACCGGTTAACCGAAACCTGTTTTTTGAACCAGTTTACAAATATATATATATATATATTAAATAAAATAATAATAATTTAAACTAAATCCCTAAAAAAATTGTTAGTAGTGGTCAATGGATATGTATGAATGTTTAATTTTTATTTTGATATATATTGTTTATGTTTATAATTTAATTTAGGAAAAAATTAAAGAAAAAGTTTTATCTAATAAAAAAAGGGAAAACCAGTTTAATTTCGGTTAAAAAAAGTGGTTAACCGATTCGGTTAACCGCTTTTAAACACCCCTAGATTCAAGTTGCTCATTTTTTAACCAAGTTTTCGATCTTTATAAACTTTAACAAATCAAAAATTTTAGATGAAAAGAGAGGTATTGGTCAATATCATCTTCGTTCTGGTATGAATTTCCCTGTTTCTGATTCTTAAGACACGAATACAGTAAAAGATAAAATATTTTATTTCTTTGATAGCCAATTGGGTGAAAGACAATTTGATAATCCTGGTCATGGAGTGAAGAACAGGTAAGAAAAAACAATATTTTGGAAAGTATTTTTAGGTGATGAAGACAGCAAATAATGGAGAAATTTAGACTTTGAGATTTATTTGAGAGTGATTGAGAGCGAAGGTTGGAACTTTCAAATATAATTTTCTTGAATTTTTCGTAAAAACATACTTTTCTTCCAATCAATTAGTAGAAAATTAATTAAAATAATTTTCAAATTATGTCATGTACAAATCTGGTTGAACTACTATAAGACAAATAGAGCTTAAATACAAAATTTTTATATTCTAGAGGAATAATTTGGAGTTATTTTAAAATGACATTGTTGGGTTAGGTATTATTTTAGAAAGAAAAAAACAATTATGTGTTATTTAATTTAATTATTTAAGAAAAAAATTATATATATAATTAAGAAATCCAGAATCCCTAGATATGAGTTTCATAATCAAGACAATATTTAATCATGGTTGCACTTCAACTAATCTTCGGAGCTCTGAAGTGAACGATCGGTTAAATATAATATTAGTGTCTAGAGAGACTCGAACTCAGGAACCAGGGATGTAGCCAGAAACTTATTCTAATAGGGTCAAAAAGTTAATTAAACTTAATAATACAATTGTAAATAAATTTATAATAAATAATATATTTGGTATAAGTTATACAAAAATATGAGTATTTATTTATAATGCTCTTTATAATTAATATATTTAAAATTGTGTTTGACGATATAGAGTAAATTTATAATACTTTAACGAGTGTAAAACTAAGCAAATTTTTTTTAATACCGAGCAAGTTATTAAGTCAACACAAATAACAATACCTCCAAATTAAATTATAATAAAATTTATACTAATAAGATATTAAAACAATTATCTAGCTTTTATAGTAAAATATTATAACTTTTGTTGTAATTTCACTTTTATATTTCGACCCCTTAAAATAATGCATCAAAATATATATTTTTTATATTTATCTTTTTTTTTTTTATTATTAACTTCAATATTTTGATATGACCCATTTGTAAGCAGTATAGATAGTTAGAATGAATTGTGAATAGACACACGTCTCAAGTTCGATTCTCCATCTGAGTATCCACAATTTAAGTGGGAGATGTGCCGTGGGTTATAATAATATATATTATATATTATATATATATAACAATTGACAGTAATTTGATTGATAATTAAATATATATTTATTTAAAATATATGAAAAGAATAAAAACTTTCTTCACTTTGTTCTTTGTACAATTAAAAAATATATACAAAATTCATTATATAATTTATAATGTATTGTGGGATTTTTTTTTTTTTTGTACAAACAAGAATTAATTTGATATATTTGATGAATTTAAAAGTTAATTATATATATATTTGAATTTTGATAATTTTTCAAAGTTAAGGAGGGTCATGACCCTCCTTGCCCTCCTTACTCGCCCCGAACTCATATAGACCCATTTGCTTTTTATCATCAGCTATATGGTGGTGGTTAATTACCCCATCGCACACCAATTTAGACTGGCGAGAAGACTTTGATGAATCGATGAAATAACATATTTGTGTCAGACTACATACCCCCACCACCACCACCACCACCACCCAATAAGACGTCCTCTGCATCCTCAATTTCACAGTCTTCTTCTTCGTGCTGCAGTGCATGGAGTTCCTGTTCTCCATGTTTGTTATATGTGCTTGAGCTTTGAACCATATATACATAGACCATTAGATTAGATTGTATGAATAAGGTTTTATGAACTTGAGTTAGAAGTTAGAACACATTGAACCAGAGTGTTTGACCCTCCACCATTATATTTTACTCACCATCTATTCCTTAAAGTTGGGATTGATGATGCAAGTTCATGCATTAACAATGTTGAGATTCAAGTTGCTCTTATTTTAACCAAGTTTTCAATCTTTATAAACTTTAAAAAACATATATTTGAGATGAAAAAGGTGGTGTGTCAATCCAAACACGTGGTAGGTGTGTTCTCAGAGTTATTATCCGCAGTTTTGTCCTGAAAAAACGTCTTAGGTGATGAGAGTGTCTTGTGATATATAAGTCACTAAAACCCTCGTCTCCTAACCGATGTGCCCATTTCTAATTTTTTAAGACTAATACAGTAAAAGATAAAATATTTTATTATAAATAGTTATATGGGGTGATTTGAAGGAAATTTCAATACAAGAAGTGAATTATGAAAGAAAGAGCACAAAAAGACAATTTGATAATGGTGGAGATGGAGTGAAGAAGAGGTAAGAAAAAATGGAAAAAAACCAGTCTTGGAAGTATTTTTAGGTGATGAAGACAGAAAATAATGGAGAAATTTGGACTTTAGGTTTATAGGAGAGTGATTGAGAGCAAAGGTTGGAAATACAGTTGAACTACCATAAGACAAATAGAGCTTAAATACAAAATTTTTATATTAGAAAGGAATATTGGAGTTATTTTGAAATTATAGTTGGGTTAGGTATATATTAGGAAAAAAAAAAATATGTGTTAGTTAATTTAAAAAAAAAAAAATCTAGGCCAAACTAGTACAATAGATTTGAAATTTCTTGAATTTATGATGTGATATAATACAGTCATTATATTATTATTAAGTGTAGAAATTATACAACACTTAAAGAAAAAAAATAAATTTTTTTATTTGATGTATAGAAAAAATAAAATTATTAAGAATTTTTTAAATAAAGCTCGACCAATATATAGTAAAATATTGATTAAAAGTTTTTAGATGGGAGCTATATCACCTCATTGGACTAATAAACCCGATTTCTTAAAACACCCATAAATCCATAAATACTCTCCATTCCAATTTTTTTTTTAATATATTTTAAAGAGTTAACATTTCATTCATTTCATTATGTTATACACCCCTTATCGTCATTATTTCAAAATAAAATTTTAAATATTTAAATTAAAAGTTATGAAAAAATTAAACTAAAAAATCATTACTATAATTTCAAGAATAATATAGTTAAAAGCATCAAAACAATAAAAAACTATCAATACTTAGCAAAGAAAAAAAAAAAAATTTATATGTGAAGTAATTAAAAATTAAAAATTTAATATTGCTTGTAAGTACTATCGTTTTGTTCTAAGAATAATTTGAATAGCTAAAATTCTCCACTAAAGTTTTTATTTTCTAAAATTCTCTAAATACACCCACAATCTCCTTAATTGTGGAGGGAAGAATTTGAACTATTCTCAAATAAATTGTCAAACTAGCTACAAATAGCTAGAAATAAATTCTAACCACACCCATTACTTTAATTTACTCTTTCATGAAAACGATTTAATGTTGCCCTATATTTATGCATTTAAAACTCAGTAAATGTGACAGTGAAGCTTTGACCTTTATCATTCTAATTTTAGAAAATAAAAATCACATTAAAACATAGGATTTTCCAATTGAATTTATTCTCCATTACTAGTTTTATTTAATCTTTAATGTATGAGATAATAAATAGAAATTAAATCTTAGGGTTAATTAATTAATTAATTAATTTCTCAAATCAATACATTTACATTGAAAATATGTTAAGTTTATAATAATAAAAAATCTTAAGCCAGCTTAACTTAATAATGCTATGACACCCCAAATCAATCCACATTTTCCTAATTTATACATATTTTTCTCAATTAAAATGTGTATAATTGATTTGTCGAGCCCTGTAATCTTTGAGAAACAAAAAACAATCTATAAAGGATCGATTAAAAACGATATTCAATCATGTAAAAGTTTATGGTTGACTCAAACACCGTGCTACTTTATAAGATCAAATCACATATTTGATTATTTTTTTGCGATAATGACGATTGACAAGCTACCTCGAAAAATATTAGGATAAACTCATAAATATATATCGGATAAAGATGAGTTTATAATTCAATCTTACAAACTTTCTTTCACAACTTTGATGCTCGTAATTAGTCATTTCGTAATTTGACAGGCCAGACCCATAGCGAGAGGCAGAATCCATTTGCGAGTTACCACGTCGAGATTGTGAGATTGAGTTATAAGTATAATATTACTCGTATATATCGAATACCGTATACTAATTGGGTTGACGTAAAACTTTTTGGCTTTTAATCTTAGTCATTTATAACCTTAATCCAAATAATTAATGAGTTGTTAGCATTAAATTAAATTAAAAAAGAATTACTTTATGATTTATTGAAATTATATAATCTGATATAAACTCTTTACATTTTCAGTCACCCATTTGGGAAAAAATTAATTAATTGTCATTAACTCACTCACTGACCACCAATTAATTATTTAAATTAATAATTTTAATGGCTAAAAATACTGAAAAAATAGGTCAAAAATCACCAATTAATGATATAAAGTTATAAACCATAAATATAATTACTGACCAACTGGCTGGCTACTGCCTCAACTAATTATTTATGCACCAACAATCTCACATGGACCATCAGAGAAAAAACTATAGTTCTTATAATTATTAAAAAAAAAAAAAAAAAAAAAAAAAAAAAAAAAAAAAAAAAAAAAAAAAAAAATTTATTACATTTAGGGACGTTTGGTTCATGGAATATTGGATTACTGGGAATGTTAGATTACTAGAATCTTATATTACCTTGAAGATTACTGTAAATCTTTAGAAAAATATGTTTGGTTAGTTGGTGGATATGTTATATTAATATGTTTGGTTGAAGGAATAAATTGGTGGGTATGTTATTTAAATTACTAAATTGCTCTCTTTTTAAAGATTAATACAATTTTATTTTTATTATTAATTTTTGAATAATTTTTTTAACCCCCAATATTTCGGATTTAGCTAAAACACTCATATAAAACTTTAATTTATGACAAAATCACCCCCACCCCCACCCCCTGCCACCACCGCAAACCACCATCAAAAGTCACTGTGAGTAGCTCACTATGACCACAAGGCTCCGATCTGGCCATTTCTAGCCATATTGATGGTCGAAAACGGCCATATTAAGCTAGATCTGGCCGAAAATGGCCATAACAGATCTCAGCCAGACCTATCGATCTGGCTGGAAATGGTCAGATCTGCTCTCGATATGGCCTTTTTGACCATCAACATGGCCAGAAACTGTCATATTGGCGCCTCCCAGTCATAGTGGGCTACTCACAACGACTCCAGGTGACTTCCGGCGACTTCCCGCGACAGTCGGCGGTGGTTTGGTTGGTAGCAGACGGCAGCAGGTGGGTGGGGATGGTGGCTTGGGTAAGTTGAAATTTGTTTTGATTTCAAGGGTAATTTTGTCCAAAAAATTAATTAAATGGGGTGAAATTGTAAAAGCAAGATTCATGTAAATAAATTTAAAAATAAGGGCATNGAGAAAGAATATGAGGAAGTTTATATTATGAGCCATGGTGGATCAGCGAAGTGCAGTGGCTGTTATTTTTATATTGTTTTTATTATTTGAGTCTACATTTGAGCAACTTGAGACCTTGAGTTCACCCAATGAGCGAGCTGCTCTACTTGAACTCAGATCCTCATTAGGGCTAAGAAGTACAGATTGGCCGATAAAATCTGACCCTTGCTTAGTGTGGAATGGTATAAGATGTGCAAATGGTAGTGTTGTTGGAATTAACATTTCTGGGTTTAGAAGAACAAGGCTTGGGAAGCTAAACCCACAATTTGCTGTTGATTCTCTTGTGAACTTAACACATTTGGCCTCTTTCAATGCCTCAAGATTCTTTCTTCCTGGCTCGATCCCGGATTGGTTAGG
This sequence comes from Pistacia vera, assembly GCF_008641045.1. Taxonomy (NCBI): domain Eukaryota; kingdom Viridiplantae; phylum Streptophyta; class Magnoliopsida; order Sapindales; family Anacardiaceae; genus Pistacia; species Pistacia vera. Next base: position 2,379,658 of record NW_022196136.1, on the reverse strand, counting down.
GCAGCGAATGTTGACTTTGCAAGTGTTGGATCTCCGTTCATGTTCTATAAGTGGTGCTATTCCTCCAAGTCTGGGAAATTTGACTAACTTAATTAGTCTGTATTTGTCTGATAATGGCATTTCTGGGACAATTCCTTCAAGTTTGGGTTTATTTCCACTCCTCTCAGTTCTTGATCTTTCAAAGAATTCGCTCACTGGATCCATTCCTTCATCATTTGAGTCACTGAAGAATCTGTCAAGACTTGACATTTCTTCAAATTACTTAAGTGGGTCAATTCCTCCTGGCATTGGGACACTTTCTAAGCTTCAGTATTTGAATGTCTCAAACAATAGTTTTGCTTCTACAATTCCATCCCAGCTTGGGGATCTTGATAGCTTGGTTGAGCTTGATCTTAGCAGTAATTCTTTGTCTGGGCCAGTGCCTCCGGATTTAAGAGGGTTGCGGAATTTGCAGAAGATGTTGATTGGAAACAATTTTCTAAATGGGAATTTGCCGGTTAATTTATTTCCGGCTCCTAGTCAGTTGCAGATTATTGTTTTGAGACACAATAATTTTACTGGTCCTCTTCCTGATGTCTTGTGGAGAATGCCCCAGTTGAGTTTGCTTGACATTTCTGTCAATAATTTTTCTGGTTTGCTGCCCGATTCTAGCTCAAATGCAAATGTCACTGCTGCAGAACTCAATATTTCTCTGAACTTGTTTTATGGAAATCTGACACCGTCTCTAAGAAGGTTCAGTTCCATTCATCTCTCAGGGAATTATTTTGAAGGCAAGGTTCCCGATTATGTGCCTAGTAATGCATCTCTTGATGGCAACTGTCTCCAAGATTTGGCAGACCAGAGGACTGTGGTGGATTGTTCATCATTTTATGCTGCAAGGGGCTTGAATTTTGATAACTTTGGACGCCCAAATTCCACACAACCTCGTGCACCTGAAACCTCTGGGAAGAAGAACAAGAGGACTATTATATTGGCAGCGGTTTTGGGAGGAGTTGGGCTTATTTTGCTTTTGGCGTTGCTGGCTCTGCTGGTCCTTTGTGCCCGTAAGAGGGGGGGCACTACAAATCAAAGAGGGGTAGGTGTGGGGCCAGTTCCTGCAGGGTCCACTCCGCCTCCTCCTGGAGTATCAATTAACTTATCTAAACTCGGAGACTCATTTACTTATCAGCAGTTACTCATAGCCACAGGTGACTTTAGTGATGCAAATCTCATAAAAAATGGTCACTCAGGAGATCTCTTCCGTGGTATCTTGGAAGGTGGTATCCCTGTGGTCATCAAAAGAATTGATTTGCAGTCTATTAAAAAGGAATCATACCTATTGGAATTGGATTTCTTTAGTAAGGTTGGACATTCAAGACTGGTTCCCCTCCTGGGACATTGCTTAGAGAATGAAAATGTGAAGTTCCTTGTTTATAAATATATGCCAAATGGGGATTTGTCAAGTTCCTTGTATAGAAAATCCAATACGGAAGATGATTTACAATCATTGGATTGGATAACAAGATTGAAAATTGCGTTAGGAGCGGCGGAGGGTTTATCTTATCTTCATCATGAATGCACACCACCCCTTGTGCACAGGTACTTTCAGGACTTTCTTTTTTTTTACTTGATTCATTCTCGTCATTATCTTTTGTTATTCGTATGATCAATTTCCTGAAATTTACCATAGCAAGTCTGGTAATTTTGAGGTGATGTTGAACCTTCATATTCTAAGGCCTTTCTACCATTCTATTCTATTTATAGTAATTATGAGATGAAACTCTAGCCATGAAGCCGTGCACAAAGCATTCATTAATTTTTAAACTTCTAATTTAATGAGTGACATCATATTTTCATGTTTTAGTGATATAGAGGTTGCGAGTTATTTAATTTACTTGCCTTAGTTTGTTAGGGCTGCACCTATCTAGGAACATACTTCACAGTTTAGTAGTCTACTTATATAAGAAAAATTTATGCCTTATGCAAGTGATGACGTGCTCTTTTTTTCCCCATCCTTGAAGAGATGTTCAAGCAAGCAGTATACTTCTGGATGATAAATTTGAAGTACGGCTTGGGAGCCTAAGCGAGGTCTGTGCTCAAGAAGGTGATATTCATCAAAGTAGGATTTCCAGGTTGCTGCGGTTACCACAGTAAGTATTTTAGTGGAAGTTGTTTTTATTCAGATGTTTTCATGCTGAGATTGTTTAAGAATCAACACTATGTCTGTTTTTAGTAGTGCAATGATTTGCTTTTTTTTTTTTTTTTTTTTTTTTTTTTTTTTTTTCAAAAATCTAATTTATTTTTTAAAAATTACATATTTGTACTAACCCTCCCCCGTTGTGGACAAGATTCAAGCCCAAGACATTCTTTATAACTAAGAGATGCAATCATTTGAACTAGCTATACCTACAATGACCTTTATTGCTCAAATATCCCTTATCTCCTTTGTGTTCAGTCAAATGTTAGTTGCTGCTACTTGTCTTGCTATGTTTGAAGGCCCGTGCTTGTGCCTGTATGAAGAGATTAGATTGACCAATACAACAGAAGGTTGACTTCTCAAATGTAATGACATTAGGCTGCCTCTCGTTTACTTTATAGGTTGTAAACACTAGACCAAGTACAGGATTTGCATATTTTTTTTTTTTTTTTCAACACTAGTCTGTTTTTAGTAGTGCAATGATTTGCATATTTTTTTTTTTTTTTCAAAATCTAATTTATTTAAAAATTACATATTTGTACTAACCCTCCACCCTGGTGTGGACAAGATTCAAGCCCAAGACATTTTTTATAACCTAAGAGATGCAATCAGTTGAACTAGCTATACCTACAATGACTTTTATTGCTCAAATCCCTTATTCCTCCTTTTGTGTTCAGTCAAATGTTAAGTTGCTTGCTACCTTGTCTTGCTATGTTTGAAGGCCCGTGCTTAGGTTGCCTGTATGAAAGAGATTAGATTGACCAAATACAACAGAAGGTTGACTTCTCAAAATGTAATGAGATTAGGCTGCCTCTCGTTTACTTTATATGTTATAAAACACTAGACCAAGAACAGGATGACCAGTGAGTTATAACCTCAAATAAAACTTGCACGAGGGTGATGATGATTTTGACGTTTAAATAATTACCTTAAACCTTTTTTGTTTCCCCATTAATTTTTCATAATTTGTTGGTTACTTTATGTTATGCCCATCGAATTTGTTGATAAGGAGTATAATAATAGTTTTCTCCTTTTAATCTGCAGGTCATCTGAGCAAGCTACTTCAGGTATGTCTTAATTTTCCGTCCTAAAATAGCTGCTTGTTTATTAGCATACTTAACAACCACTAAATTGAAGCTTGAAATTCAGATAGAATAAAACCCAAAAACTGCTAGGATATAATCACTGTTCCTATTAAAGATTTTATTTTGACCCAATATTAAGCATTATATTTTGTTAGAAATATAAAATGTCTCTAGTCCTAACTGAATCATTTTCCTATTAAGAACTACAATTTTTTGGCACCCACTTGAATGAGACTTTGTACTTTTCTTTTTCTTCCAGTTTTGGTCTATAGAAGTCATTTATAGAACAAATGCTTGAAAGATAAAATTTTTGGTCTTCCATTGTCAGCCTTAATTTATATTAGAAATTAATATTTCTTTTGATTCTAATATTTGTTTCTGAAATTTGTTTTTCATTTGGAAAATCGCCAGGTGCACTGACTGCCACATGTGCCTATGATGTGTACTGCTTTGGGAAGGTATTACTTGAACTGGTAACCGGTAGGCTGGGTATTAGTGCTTCCAGTGAAGCCGAAATGAAGGAATATATGGAACAGACGCTACCATACATCAGTATATACGACAAGGAACTTGTAACCAAGATTGTGGATCCATCTCTGATTGTTGATGAGGATCTTTTAGAGGAAGTATGGGCCATGGCTATTGTTGCCAGGTCATGCCTTAATCCAAAGCTTTCAAGGCGGCCTCTCATGAGATACATCCTCAAGGCTTTGGAAAACCCTTTAAAGGTAGTAAGGGAAGAGAACACTGGCTCTGCGAGGCTAAGAGCTACCTCTTCTAGAGGGTCTTGGAATGCTGCACTTTTTGGTAGTTGGCGTCACAGCTCATCCGATGTGGCAGCAATTCCAGCAGCGTCAGCTGCTAAAGTAGAAGGAGCTAGTAGTTTTAAACAATCGGGAACCACAGGTTCTCATTCTCAGGGTAGTGGACCAAATGGCGGAGGTGATAATTCATCCTCACGTAGACGCTATTCTAAAGATATATTCCCAGAACCATCTGATGTGCAAGATGTAGAGAGACAAGACCAGGACTAGTAAAAAAAGTTGATTGTTGATTCTTTGCTAATAATATAGCAGGCTTCCCATTTGAGTGCCTGTTTGGTGGTATTAGTACTTTTTCAAGCTCTTCTTGGTCCTGGAGGTAATTGGAATTTCAAGCCATTTTTGTATTTTTTTCAGGGGGCATAGATCTTCAATGAAGGGAGACTTTAAAACTAAACTTTCTGTGAAGATTTTATCTGTGGAGACCAAGAGAGGTGTTTGCAGTTGTGGATGGATTTAGGCAGTGAGAGAGAAGGGTGCCATGGCAGTTATTATGTTCTTTTTTGTTTGACAGCTTGTTTTATGGTCAAAGCAAGCCACAATTTTTATCTGTAATTGATGTTCAGTTTGTGGGTTCTCTTCTGCAATGTAAATTGTAATTGTTCAGGATTTCTTCATTCAAATGAGATTCTAATTTCAATTCAAAAGATAGAAATGAGAAATAAAACAGACATGAAAGATTATACAGAATTTCACTTCTCAAGTTTTGTTGTTTTCAACTATTCTCCTCATAATATAAGTCCTAGCTCACGGACTACAGCATATGACTGAGACAAAACTACAACCATGAAACTAGTTACTACAATCTACACTTTCATTAGAAAATGTTTTTAGTTAACAGCGATGCTACGTCTATAATATAATCTTACAAATTTTTCTCATAATCTCTAACAAGATAGTTCATCATTGATCAGACAGAACTCATACAAGCAGGCGAGACTCATTTTGTGAGTTGATTAATGACGAACTGTCACATTGATAGTTATGAAAAAAGATTGAGTTGATTAATGCCGAACTGTCATATTGTTTGACAGGTTGTGGACTTAGTATTAGTTATTGTTGATGTTCGGTCAAAACAAAATAATGTTTTGTGAAACAGTTCCATCCGAAAATGCTTTGTGAAAAAAAAAAAAAAAAAAAGGTCCCACCGAGATTTGAACTCGGGTTACTGGATTCAGAGTCCAATGTCCTGACCACTAGACCATGGGACCTGGTTGATAAAATCTCGACTAATAATTTTTTTGTTTTAAACTTTGAAAAGGACAAAACAGATGCTTTCAGAAGCAAAAATACCTTCAGCGAGTGTTTCCACTCTCCACTGCCCCTCTATCCACACTATTCAGAAATCAGAAGACATGCTCTCAGTGTCATGTCCATACCACCACCATCACTCTCCATTTCTCTCTCTCCGCCGCACCACCACCACCATCTCCGCCTCTCTCGACGATCAAACTAACACTCCAGACCCCACCCTCCTCCGCCAACACAACCGCAAGTCCTCCGCTCTGCTCCTCCGCCACCTCTCCACCCACCAAAACTCCACCCTTCAACAACAACAACAGCAGCAGCAGCACGATGGCATCCCGCCTGAAGACAAAATTAAACTCCTCGAAATGTCTCTCGTGGCCAAACGGCCCCCGCAATTCCCAGGCTCTATTTACGACGCGTCAGACTCATTATTACAACCTCTTCAAACCCTCTTTAAATCCAACAACCTTAAAAACGTCGAAAAAAAAAATGAGGATCCTGATGAAGTTGATGAGGAAATGATAATGAAGGCGTTGGAGATAAGGAGGAAAGTGACTGCTGAGATATTCAAGCAGGCAATGAGGAAGGGTAAATTTGGAATCACATATTCTACTAACGTGACTGAGAGGTTGGCTGATTTTATTGATCATGTTATGATAAAGGCTGCGGCTTTGAAGAAGTTACCTGAGTTTGCCGAGTCCACGTTTAATGTTCGCGCTAAAACTGTTATAGAAGACTCTAATGTTGTGCCACTTATAAGGTAAGAGGTCTATAATGGTTGTTTTGTGCAATTTTGAAGCTGGGCTTGTGGGTCTGATAAAATTATTTTAATTTATCTTTATGAAACTTGAATTAATAATCTTGAGGTACTTAAAATGGTTTCTAAGATAACAAAAGCTGTTCTTTCTTTAAGTTTGTTTTTGTTGTTGTGTGAAATTGTTTTCTTGTATGTTTTAGTTGGTAAGTTTTAGTATTTTCGTGGTAATTTTTTTCAATTTTGGATTGTTTCCCAAGATGATTTTTCATAGCTCAGTTCTATGTAGGTGGTTGAAACATAATGGGCTGTCTTATCCGAAAATTGCGAAACTAATATGCATGTCAAGAGGGAATATTGAGTGCATAAGGAGGCTTGCTGAGTGGCTGAAGTCAATTCATGTGAAGGGTGAATTTCTTGGGGTTGCACTCCTGAAATCGGGAGGGAACGTTTTGGAGCGCAGCCATGAAGAATTAGGTGAGATTGTTGACTATTTGGAGAGCAATGGAGTCAGAAGGGATTGGATGGGGTACGCCATGAGCCGGTGTCCGCAATTATTGTCTTACAACATTGAGGAATTGAAAACACGTGTGCATTTTTACTTGGATATGGGCATGAATGCAAATGATTTTGGCACTATGGTCTTTGATTATCCTAGGGTGCTTGGCTTTTTTAGTCTAGAAGAGATGAATCAAAAGGTATCCGATTCTCTTGGTGTGCTTCTCCCAATTATACAACTTGTTTGATATGGAAAATGCTTAATGAGATGTGTTAGACAAGTAATATTTAAAATGTTTTGTGATTGTAAAGTGAGATGTTCTTGTTCATACAGGTTGCTTATCTAAAGGAGTTTGGCCTTAGTACTGAAGATGTTGGAAGATTACTAGCATTTAAGCCACAGTTGATGGGTTGTAGCATTGAAGAAAGATGGAAGCCTCTTGTTAAGTATTTGTACTACTTTGGAATTTCACGAGATGGTATGAAGAGAATGCTTGTGATCAAACCAATGGTTTTTTGTGTCGATTTGGAAGCAACAATTGTTCCAAAGGTATTTGATTGTTCAACTATGTTTATTCATAAATTCTGTTATGAATGTCTTTTTTAAAAAAAAAAAAAAAAAAAATTCCCTCTTTCACAAGCTGGTTTCCCTTCCATTTTCTAAGTTTTTATCATTCAGCTTTCTCATCATACTTCATTTTACCAATGCCCTGCTTTACGTGGTCAATATTGACACTCAGTTTTATCTTGTTTTGTAAGGTGCAATTTTTTCAGGATATAGGTGTTCGAGATGATGGCATAGCCAATATGCTTGTAAAGTTTCCTCCTTTACTAACATACAGCCTTCACAGGAAAATTCGGCCTGTGGTTAGTTCTTTTGCAGTCTTGTTTTCTTTATTTCTCAATTTACAGTGTTAAATTTTTGCCCTCTCTTGAGATGGCCATTTTTGCCCTCTCTTGAGATGGCCATTTTTTATTTTCTCAGTTACACTGTTGAGTGCACTGTAAGAGGGCTTGAAATTTGACCCTCTCTTTTGATTTTGGAAAGAATGAGGGAACTTAAAATTGTAAAACTACCGAAGATTGGAACCTAATTTCGAAGCAGATTAAAATTTTCTTTCTTTTCAAGATATGAAAACAGCTATAATCTTGTATTCCTTTCTTATGACATCTTCAACATAGTGTTTTCTGGACTAAACCAGTAGATCTTTATGGTAATATCTAATAGCTGTTGCAAGAAGTGTTAGTCATTTGGCCAACTTCTCTGCCGGCAGAGTTTGGTTAATCACATCTTCTTTTGTATTTTGTTTCAAGATGATTTTGCATCAAGAGATCTAAGTAGTATCGATTATCATCTCGTAACCAATAGTAACTTTTGCTGAAATTATAATATGATATAGGTCATATTCTTGATGACCAAAGCTGGAGTCAGCGAAAGAGATATTGGTAAGTGTATAGCTCTGGGACCAGAGCTCTTGGGATGCAGCATAGGGAATAAGCTTGAGGTCAATGTGAAATATTATCTGTCACTTGGCATAAAATTTCAGCAACTAGGAAAGATGATTGCTGATTTTCCCATGCTACTACGATACAATATTGATCTGCTCCGTCCAAAGTATCGTTATTTAAGAAGAACCATGGTCCGTCCTTTGCAGGATCTCATCGAGTTTCCAAGGTGATGGCAATATGGAACACTGTGCTGCCCTAAAGTTAGCTTGTCAGAGTCTTTGATTTCGTTTTATTATGTCTAATAAAATCAATTTAATGGTGAAGCTTCACCGTTATTCCAAGACACATTACGATTAATTTGTCAATTTTGAACACTGACAAAGATGGAACATTTGCAGGTTTTTCAGCTATTCTCTTGAAGATCGAATAATTCCAAGGCACTGGGTTATGGTGGAGAATCAGGTTAATTTTAAACTGCGATATATGTTGGCTTGTTCTGATGAAGAGTTCAGACAGAAGGTTGTAGATAAGGTGGAAGGACGCCGGTTATATGAACTAAATCTAATGAATGGAGCTCCTACCGATTCCCAAACAGCTGATGTCTCTTTTAGGGACGGGGAGGTAGTTGATTGTTCTGAACCTCAAGCAAATGATTCAAAGGAAGAAAGACTTTGATAGTGAGAATTCTCAAAGCTGCTTATCTGGGTGAATTAGAAGTTTGGTGCTCACTGTTTCCATCTGTATAGACCTCATCAAATTTTCAATGCATATATCTTTTGCCCTTCTCCGGTTTCAACAGGAAGCAAAAGTTCATTACTAAAATGTAAATGGCATGTATTTAATTTCAAATATTGTAAAAGAATAGATTTGCACTAAGATATCATCAAATGTTGAACTCAGAAACCAAAATGATTATAAATTTGCTCAATTTTTTGCTTAAACAAACACTGAGTTGAATGAAACATTGCTACAAATGGTTACTCAACATGTCCTAAACTTAACATTTCCATGTGAATAAAAGAGAAGCTCGAGCAAAGTAAAATATTTTACAGACTGGAAAGTACATAAACTACAAGATTTTTTTTTGAAAGAACAACCGAAATGGCTTTAGTTTCTTCTACTTCTTTTTCTGTGCCTTCTGTCCCGTTCATCTTCAGAACTAGACGATTCTGTGTCGGATTTAGATGTTTCTGAATCAGATGAAACAGAAGTACCAGATTCATCATCTGATCCTGAACCTGATTCTGATTCTGAAGCAGGTTTTTGTTGTTGCATGATAAGCCGTGGCATGTTCTTTAGGTATTCACGCAAGTTTTCAGTAATACCACCAAGACCAATGGAAGTGAAGAAATTGATAGAAAATCTTGTGTTCTTTGGATTGTCCCTCGGGAAAATGGATTCACATGAGTCTTGCATTGTGGGATCTGTGAGCCGCTCATTCAGCAACCGAATGCCAAGATGCTCTGACAATTCCTGCACCAGAAACCAGTACCAAGGTGAGCTTCTTCTGAGGTTATAAAATTAAAACTGTTACAGAAAGACATTAAGACGAAAGAACAGAGTGTTGAAATTCGTGTGTGAAGGTGTGATATCTCAAATGGATGATTGTGCCAAGGTAAAAAAGGAGAGCAATTATAATAGAATAGATGCACAGTAACATAACGGAAAGGAATTGAGAGGACTTCACATAACCAAGGGTTAAAAATTCCTCAAATTTTCAGAAGCAAATAAGCAATGAATATTTTCACAATGGTTGGAATGCAGAAATCAGATCTAAAAGAAATCAACTTCTTTTTACATAGAATTGGACTATAAACCACACAGTAAGGACAAAAGGGAACCATGTGCTTCCATATTTGCAAAGGAGATAATGACGATTCATGCTACCTTGATTAGCTATAAGGACATATCAATTAGATTTTCTAATCCTCAAGTGCTATTCTTCAACCAGTTATTGTATTAACTTAGTTATCGTCAACTAGAGGATGTAACATAACCAAAAGTTTTAGCTTCTAATCTTTTATACATTCTTTCTTATTAAGATAAAAACAAGATGTAAAACATATAGATTGATGTAAAGTTTTTAGCTTTCTGTTGACTTAAAGTTGCCCATCCAACTAGGAACAGAAGGGTAAACAACACCACCTCAAACAAAGGGAATGCAAACAAAGAAACAGACTGAATAAAAAGACAATTGAGCAACTCTTCACTTACCTGGAAGAGAATCTTTATAAAGATACGGGAAGAAGAAGTCGTGTCCTCCTCAGTTAAACGAATATAGGCCAGAACATGCCAAGGCAGAGCATCTGTACCGAGTAAATGGGCAAAAAACTTGGCAACATTACGTAACTTGTTGGTTTCAAGGCGATGAATCATTGAATATTGTTGGACGAAGCATTTCTCAAAATTTTCTTGATAGACTTTGTTTATCATGCAAAACCGCTGCCCCAAAAGACCATAATACCGAAGATAAGTTCTCTCCTGACTGCAACACTCCAAGAGCATAATACACAACTCCATCTGCACAAAGCCATATCAAGAGAGAAAAACAGAGTTAGTATAGAAAAGAGTATATCATACCCAAAAAAAAAACAACAAAAGCTCAGCAAATATTTACTAGTGATCAATTTAAGTAAGCTGTTGGCTAGCAAATGAAACAAATGAAAAGAGTTCCAAACGTCGATACTATACCTAACCCTCCCAATGTATTGATAAAGTAGAAGGAGAGAGAGATAAAGAACAGAAAGAGATAGATAGAAAATAGAAAATTAGAGAGATAGATAGAATGAAAGAGTATAGATTAGGGAGGACAGCAATAAAGGGGAGAAAACTATAAGAATAGAGAGAAGAAAGAACCAATAGGGAGAGAACCAAGATTTTATTCTATAATCGATCAATCAAGCATACTAACAATAATGAAAGGAGCCTTTATTTATAGGCTTAAGAAGATGATGAAATATCCTAATCCTAGTAAAACAATGAGATAAAAGACTAAATAATCTAAAACATTTAATTCCAAAATCTTTACTATTCCTCCTACATCATGTATGTTTTGTACATGCAAAAAAAATGTCTAACATTCCACAAATAAGAACAATTATAATTCACTAATGATACCAACTGATTTGACATCGAAAATAATAAAAGAGTTTTCCAACATAATAATCCAAGATCTATGTCAGTCTCACTTCAAACAAGAGTCTAACTCTCAACAACATGATTCGTTACTCCTACCAACTGATGTGATCCCTTAAAATATCTTAGGTCCATATGTGATATCAACCAACTTCGTAAGCTCAAGTATACCATTGAGAACCCTTGAAAAGGTTAACAAAATTATAATTTGTGTGAGCCTAGATGCAACCAAGAATCAAGTAGCCATGCTCAACATTACACTGAAAATTCCGTGTATCATTCCATTTTCTTTAAGAAATCCAAGAACATTGGAATCATATGCTGAACTTTCAGGTTCAAATTGCCCTGAGAAATTAAAACTTAACATCCAATTTCCTTTAAGATAATGATTCAGCACAGCTCTTGCTAAATATTTACCAACTTATCACAGATTGGCCTAATATTAACATCAATGTCGGGTAGTTTCTTAACAAACTGATGCTAAATATTGCTAGTATTAATTCAACTCTTTTTTCATATTTGTCACAAAAGCCATTACATTCCAACTTATTAGATGATAAAAAGCAGATCACTAATATGTCATTTGATTGTGCTGCAGAACATTCAGCCAGAATTTGTGCGGCTTACCTCTTGACCTGGCTCTAGTTTGATTTTCAGAAGTTTGTGGCCAGCCTCTTCAAAATCTACACTAGACATAATTGTTAGATAAATTGTCCTCCGAAGATTTACAAGGTTCGTTTCAGTTTCATCTTTTATTTGCATCTGCTCTTCATCATCTTCTTCAGACTCTTCATCATCGTTGTCATCATCATCATCATCCTCATCACCTGAAGCTGCATCAGAGCCTTCTTCATCATCAGACTCCTCACCGAGGATCGTTTTCTTCAATTCTTCATAACGTTTTTCATTCTCCAGGAACTGAGGATCTGGTTTGAAAATATCTGCACATCGACAATAAAAAAGATGTTTACAATCATACATAACCAAAACTAGTCAATCAAGCAGCAGAAAAAGAGTTGACAGACTAAGACATACCAAGTGTAATCTCTGGATCCACCTTATCATCAAGGGATATCTCATGCGTAAACTGATCTTCCTGCTCTACAAGGTCGAGCTCTGGACGAACAGCCGGGTAACCCTGAAAATTCATAAATTCACAAAAGAACAATTGGATTTAAGTCTATGCCTTTTCAATATTTTGTAGTAAAATTCCAAAAAGGAAAAAAAGACACACCTGAAATTTGGCTTTCCTTATAGCAAACAGGCCTTCAATCAAGAACTGAACACGTTTGTCTATCTCTCCTTCATGAAGAATTCCACGAAACCGCTCAAAAATACCTGCACAAATCACAATTATGAATACCAATTTTCAAACAAAGATGTAACTAAGGATATTCTACCTGATGCACATATTTGTGGACAAAATTAACATACGTTTGACAATCGAAAAAATTCCAGCATATTCCCAAATATCTTTTGCTTGATGGAAATTTTAGCAGAATCAAAAACCAAGGATGTCATGAGGTACATTTCCACATAAAAAAGTAGACAAAATTCAGAATTTCGCCTCCATTTTCTCAAAAATCGAAAAATAGTCACTTGATCATATAGTATACTGCAACAGAAAAAAGCTAATAGATCCCAATCTGATAAAAATTTGACAAGGATAAACTTCAGTGGGAATAGTTTCCATTTTCAAGGTTGTTATCTGGGGGAATGGATAACATCACAACTGTCTTGCATACACCAAAAACTTAAGTTCTCATAGTTTTATATTGTTCTATCCAGCTCATTTTTCTTTTGAATTAATAAACTTAAACTAGAGAACTATGAAGTAAACGGCAATTCAGCCATAAACAAATTATTTGTATGCTAGAAATTAATTATCTAAATCTTATGACAAGCATATCAAAACCAGAAAAATAGAGCACTCGCAAAAAATAGAAAATTCTCAGATAAAAACCGCCTTAAAATGACATAACTCAAATGGCATACTCACCATGAAGTCCTCTTGGTGAGAGATCTTGAAGTATTGATCCACACTCAGTGACAAAACCAACAGCTACTTCCACACTGTCATCGGTTGGTTTGGTCAGTAGAAGCATGAGCAACTCTAGAGCAATAATCTCATGAGCCACTTGTTGGTTTACTAAATGTGCTATAAATTTAACAGCTGCTAGTAATTGTGGCTGCACAGTCAAACCAATATCAAAGACAATCAGAACAAAACTACATGAGAACACAATTCCTATCAGTTAATTAAAACATAACAAAACAAAATGTCATATAACAAAAAGCAGATACAAACCTTGTCATTCCGCTTATAAGCTCTCTGGAACTGCAAAACCATCCTTCTCAACAAAAGCAAACCCACCTCAGGAAATTTGGTGTTAACAACAGCAGCCAGAGCTGCAAACACATCGGTAAAACCAGGAGATGCCATTTGTGATTTCATACACGACCGACAAAACAGACCTCTTCCTCTAATCATATTCTCAGCAAACAATTCAGGAATGATATTCTTTATATTAGTAGCATTAACCTTGTTAACAAGCCCGTTTATACTCTTACGAAGAGCATCCCATGTCAAACGCTGATACTCAACACTGCTTTTATCTTCCACCTCCTTCATCATCCTTGCCAACTTAAAAGGCGGGATATAAACACCTCCACTTCTTCCCAAACTCAAAGCTGCATTACCATTAACATTCGCATTCACATTCTCCACACGCGAATTGGATTTTTTGGAATCCTCAACCAACTCCCCCTCTTCCCTTTGACTATCTTCGAGTCTCCTATCCTTTTCGTTCTCCTTATCTCTATCATACCGGCCGTCCCTACCCTCTTTCTTCTTTCTTTGCTTCCTATCATCGTCGTCTCTCTCCGATCTTCTGCGCCTATCCCTATCCCTATCACTCTTATCTCGTCTTCTCTCCCTATGCCTGTCCCGACTTCCATACTCACCGTCTCTTTCCTCTCCACTCTCCTTTCGCCCTCTTCTCTCCCTTTCCCGATCCCTATCTCTGCTGCGCTCTCCAGCCATTAATCAAAAGCAAAATCCAAATCCAGATTTCGCGAACCAAATGGGATTACTAGGGTTTGGGTTTGGTTTTAAAAGGAGAGGGGTTTGGAAATTTTTTATTTTATTTTATTTTCTTAAAAACTTAGAGCTGATGGGCAATATGTAATGGTATCGACTGAACTATTTTTTATAATATAAGTTTTTAATAAAAAGATAACATCTAGTTCATGTAGGAATAATTCCATCTCAATTACTAATAATTAAATTAATATTATAAATATTAATTATTTTATAATTACTTAAATAAATTATGTTTTTAAAATATTATTGCTATTTAAATTTATATCACTATTTAAATATTAACATTTTTAAATATGTTATTTTTTTATTTTAAAAAAGATATTAATTTATTATATTATATATTATAAAATAAATATTAACTATTATTTTACTGGATTCAATATACATACAACTTTAATTTTATTACCTAAATTACTAATATAATATAGAATAATAAAAATATTTTTTTAATATTGATATAATCTGCCAATTAGATTTTCTAATCCTCAAGTGCTATTCTTCAACCAGTTATTGTATTAACTTAGTTATCGTCAACTAGAGGATGTAACATAACCAAAAGTTTTAGCTTCTAATCTTTTATACATTCTTTCTTATTAAGATAAAAACAAGATGTAAAACATATAGATTGATGTCAAGTTTTTAGCTTTCTGTTGACTTAAAGTTGCCCGTCCAACTAAGAACAGAAGGGTAAACAACACCACCTCAAACAAAGGGAATGCAAACAAAGAAACAGACTAAATAAAAAGACAATTGAGCAACTCTTCACTTACCTGGAAGAGAATCTTTATAAAGATACGGGAAGAAGAAGTCGTGTCCTCCTCAGTTAAACGAATATAGGCCAGAACATGCCAAGGCAGAGCATCTGTACCGAGTAAATGGGCAAAAAACTTGGCAACATTACGTAACTTGTTGGTTTCAAGGCGATGAATCATTGAATATTGTTGGACGAAGCATTTCTCAAAATTTTCTTGATAGACTTTGTTTATCATGCAAAACCGCTGCCCCAAAAGACCATAATACCGAAGATAAGTTCTCTCCTGACTGCAACACTCCAAGAGCATAATACACAACTCCATCTGCACAAAGCCATGTCAAGAGAGAAAAACAGAGTTAGTATAGAAAAGAGTATATCATACCCAAAAAAAAAACAACAAAAGCTCAGCAAATATTTACTAGTGATCAATTTAAGTAAGCTGTTGGCTAGCAAATGAAACAAATGAAAAGAGTTCCAAACGTCGATACTATACCTAACCCTCCCAATGTATTGATAAAGTAGAAGGAGAGATAGATAAAGAACAGAAAGACAGATAGAAAATAGAAAATTAGTGAGATAGATAGAATGAGAGAGGATAGATTAGGGAGGACAGCAATAAAGGGGAGAAAACTATAAGAATAGAGAGAAGAAAGAACCAATAGGGAGAGAACCAAGATTTTATTCTATAATCCATCAATCAAGCATACTAACAATAATGAAAGGAGCCTTTATTTATAGGCTTAAGAAGATGATGAAATATCCTAATCCTAGTAAAACAATGAGATAAAAGACTAAATAATCTAAAACATTTAATTCCAAAATCTTTACTATTCCTCCTACATCATGTATGTTTTGTACATGCAAAAAAAATGTCTAACATTCCACAAATAAGAACAATTATAATTCACTAATGATACCAACTGATTTGACATCGAAAATAATAAAAGAGTTTTCCAACATAATAACCCAAGATCTATGTCAGTCTCACTTCAAACAAGAGTCTAACTCTCAACAACATGATTCGTTACTCCTACCAACTGATGTGATCCCTTAAAATATCTTAGGTCCATATGTGATATCAACCAACTTCGTAAGCTCAAGTATACCATTGAGAACCCTTGAAAAGGTTAACAAAATTATAATTTGTGTGAGCCTAGATGCAACCAAGAATCAAGTAGCCATGCTCAACATTACACTGAAAATTTCGTGCATCATTCCATTTTCTTTAAGAAATCCAAGAACATTGGAATCATATGCTGAACTTTCAGGTTCAAATTGCCCTGAGAAATTAAAACTTAACATCCAATTTCTTTTAAGATAATGATTCAGCACAGCTCTTGCTAAAAACTTACCAACTTATCACAGATTGGCCTAATATTAACATCAATGTCGGGTAGTTTCTTAACAAACTGATGCTAAATATTGCTAGTATTAATTCAACTCTTTTTTCATATTTGTCACAAAAGTCATTACATTCCAACTTATTAGATGATAAAAAGCAGATCACTAATATGTCATTTGATTGTGCTGCAGAACATTCAGCCAGAATTTGTGCGGCTTACCTCTTGACCCGGCTCTAGTTTGATTTTCAGAAGTTTGTGGCCAGCCTCTTCAAAATCTACACTGGACATAATTGTTAGATAAATTGTCCTCCGAAGATTTACAAGGTTCGTTTCAGTTTCATCTTTTATTTGCATCTGCTCTTCATCATCTTCTTCAGACTCTTCATCGTCGTTGTCATCATCATCCTCATCCTCATCACCTGAAGCTGCATCAGAGCCTTCTTCATCATCAGACTCCTCACCGAGGATCGTTTTCTTCAATTCTTCATAACGTTTTTCATTCTCCAGGAACTGAGGATCTGGTTTGAAAATATCTGTACATCGACAATAAAAAAGATATTTACAATCATACATAACCAAAACTAGTCAATCAAGCAGCAGAAAAAGAGTTGACAGACTAAGACATACCAAGTGTAATCTCTGGATCCACCTTATCATCAAGGGATATCTCATGCGTAAACTGATCTTCCTGCTCTACAAGGTCGAGCTCTGGACGAACAGCCGGGTAACCCTGAAAATTCATAAATTCACAAAAGAACAATTGGATTTAAGTCTATGCCTTTTCAATATTTTGTAGTAAAATTCCAAAAAGGAAAAAAAGACACACCTGAAATTTGGCTTTCCTTATAGCAAACAGGCCTTCAATCAAGAACTGAACACGTTTGTCTATCTCTCCTTCATGAAGAATTCCACGAAACCGCTCAAAAATACCTGCACAAATCACAATTATGAATACCAATTTTCAAACAAAGATGTAACTAAGGATATTCTACCTGATGCACATATTTGTGGACAAAATTAACATACGTTTGACAATCGAAAAAATTCCAGCATATTCCCAAATATCTTTTGCTTGATGGAAATTTTAGCAGAATCAAAAACCAAGGATGTCATGAGGTACATTTCCACATAAAAAAGTAGACAAAATTCAGAATTTCGTCTCCATTTTCTCAAAAATCGAAAAATAGTCACTTGATCATATAGTATACTGCAACACAAACTCAATGACAAAAGATAATAGACCCCAATCTGATAAAAATTTGACAAGGATAAACTTCAGTGGAAATAGTTTCCATTTTCAAGGTTGTTATCTGGGGGAACAGATAACATCACAACTGTCTTGCAGACACCAAAAACTTAAGTTCTCATAGTTTTATATTGTTCTACCCAGCTCATTTTTCTTTTGTGTTAATAAACTTAAACTAGAGAACTATGAAGTAAACGGCAATTCAGCCATAAACAAATTATTTGTATGCTAGAAATTAATTATCTAAATCTTATTACAAGCATATCAAAACCAGAAAAATAGAGCACTCGCAAAAAATAGAAAATTCTCAGATAAAAACCGCCTTAAAATGACATAACTCAAATTGCATACTCACCATGAAGTCCTCTTGGTGAGAGATCTTGAAGTATTGATCCACACTCAGTGACAAAACCAACAGCTACTTCCACACTGTCATCGGTTGGTTTGGTCAGTAGAAGCATGAGCAACTCTAGAGCAATAATCTCATGAGCCACTTGTTGGTTTACTAAATGTGCTATAAATTTAACAGCTGCTAGTAATTGTGGCTGCACAGTCAAACCAATATCAAAGACAATCAGAACAAAACTACATGAGAACACAATTCCTATCAGTTAATTAAAACATAACAAAACAAAATGTCATATAACAAAAAGCAGATACAAACCTTGTCATTCCGCTTATAAGCTCTCTGGAACTGCAAAACCATCCTTCTCAACAAAAGCAAACCCACCTCAGGAAATTTGGTGTTAACAACAGCAGCCAGAGCTGCAAACACATCGGTAAAACCAGGAGATGCCATTTGTGATTTCATACACGACCGACAAAACAGACCTCTTCCTCTAATCATATTCTCAGCAAACAATTCAGGAATGATATTCTTTATATTAGTAGCATTAACCTTGTTAACAAGCCCGTTTATACTCTTACGAAGAGCATCCCATGTCAAACGCTGATACTCAACACTGCTTTTATCTTCCACCTCCTTCATCATCCTTGCCAACTTAAAAGGCGGGATATAAACACCTCCACTTCTTCCCAAACTCAAAGCTGCATTACCATTAACATTCGCATTCACATTCTCCACACGCGAATTGGATTTTTTGGAATCCTCAACCAACTCCCCCTCTTCCCTTTGACTATCTTCGAGTCTCCTATCCTTTTCGTTCTCCTTATCTCTATCATACCGGCCGTCCCTACCCTCTTTCTTCTTTCTTTGCTTCCTATCATCGTCGTCTCTCTCCGATCTTCTGCGCCTATCCCTATCCCTATCACTCTTATCTCGTCTTCTCTCCCTATGCCTGTCCCGACTTCCATACTCACCGTCTCTTTCCTCTCCACTCTCCTTTCGCCCTCTTCTCTCCCTTTCCCGATCCCTATCTCTGCTGCGCTCTCCAGCCATTAATCAAAAGCAAAATCCAAATCCAGATTTCGCGAACCAAATGGGATTACTAGGGTTTGGGTTTGGTTTTAAAAGGAGAGGGGTTTGGAAATTTTTTATTTTATTTTATTTTCTTAAAAACTTAGAGCTGATGGGCAATATGTAATGGTATCGACTGAACTATTTTTTATAATATAAGTTTTTAATAAAAAGATAACATCTAGTTCATGTAGGAATAATTCCATCTCAATTACTAATAATTAAATTAATATTATAAATATTAATTATTTTATAATTACTTAAATAAATTATGTTTTTAAAATATTATTGCTATTTAAATTTATATCACTATTTAAATATTAACATTTTTAAATATGTTATTTTTTTATTTTAAAAAAATATTAATTTATTATATTATATATTATAAAATAAATATTAACTATTATTTTACTGGATTAAATATACATACAACTTTAATTTTATTACCTAAATTACTAATATAATATAGAATAATAAAAAATAATAAAAATATTTTTTTAATATTGAAATAATCTAAAATAATTTATGTATTCTCATAAATATTTTAATTTAATATTTTGAATATTAATTTAATTTATTATCAAAAACAGAAAATATTATATTAAAAAATAATAAATATGATGAATATTTTTACCCAATATTTATTATTATATTTTTATTCATATTATTAGATAATAATTAAAAATATTAAATCATTAATTATGAATTTATGAGAAAATTTCTGGTTTAAATTTGATGGGGTGAATATATGTGTAAAAATATTGTGAATTATGAATTAACAAATCAATTAATTCATGTGTTGTTAGGTGAGTGCACATATAGCTTATGATATAATAAAATCATCCTTTTTGTAGCATCAAAGCATGCAAAAATAATATAAATGATATGAATTTTATATCATATGTTAAGTATGATTTATATTGATTAAATACCAAAAATAACTTTTCACTTCAAATTCCATAACCAATTTGTTTGTTATGTTTCAAATAAATTCTTATTTTAAATTAAAATATTGGAGGAAATTAAAAGAAAATCTCATCCAATTATAATAGGATGTATGTGCCTTTCCTCTCCACTCTCATCTCGTTGTCTTTTCTCTTTTTTCTTGCCTCTCTTGCCCTTATAATTGCTTCCTTCTCCTCTCTCATCTCGACGTCTTTTCTCCATTTTCCTATATCTCTCACTCTCACTGTCATTTTCCTCTCCACTCTTGTCTCGACGTCTTCTCTCCCTTACCCTATCTCTCCTACAATCACCATTGCTTTCCACTCCACTCTTGTCTCAACATCTTGTCTCCCTTTCCCGATCTCTCTGGCTCTCACCCTAAGGACTATGAAATGGGGTTACTAAAATGGGTTTGGGTAGGGTTTGTAATACGGAACGATGGTTTATTGTGTAATTTAGCATGGTATTCAAGCCTAGTAAATTTAGGACATTTTATTTGATGTAATATTGCTACCGTTTGTATTATTACAAGAGGAATATCTAGTACCTCATTCAATCTGAAATGCAATAAAATGGATATTTAAATTCAATTATTTAAGGATGGTTTTCGTCTCTTCAATATTGAGATCCAGTTTACTGATAAGGTTATGCATGAGATTAACCATGAGTCGGTGTGTCGAGTATGCAAACAGAGTGTAACACATACTCGCTTATAATTGATTGATTATACATACAAAAATTTAAAAACTAAACGAAGATGCAAGTTAGTTAACATCACAAGACTTTGTGTTCATGAACCCTAAAAATGTCGGTAAAATTTTCTAAAGGGAAAGGCAGGAAACGATCGAGAACAGAATCGAAGAAAGAATAAATAATGAAGAACATCTTGAGGTCATAGGGAATTTGTCCATCAATTTGGTTTGTCTTGGTGTGTATTAGCAAACAATATATTGAATAATGTTATACAAGATGCCTCTGCTCATTTGCAGACCAAAAATTTCAAAGCCTCTTTCATAAAATTAATCTAAATTCAACTAAGCGAAAAAACCAGTAACTTTGTGCTACGATCCATGACTCTATAAGCTGCCAAGACCCTGGTGTTTCCTAGTATACTCGAGAGTTACGAAAGAAATAGAAGAACCACAATTTTACTCGAGGCCAAGGCGACAGATCGGGTTCTCCTTGATGAGACCAAGATCCACCTGCAATAACAAGAGACAAACATGCACCAGCATTCTCGATTTGAAAGCAATATGGCATCATAGCTAGTATATGGAAAGTAGAAGTACCTTGTGTCCAAACAGATCTCGGATATTATTGAAACCGTAGAGTATCATAGTCGGTCTAGTTCAAAAAGTTAGAAACAAAAATCAATATCTTTTCAGTACATAGTAAGAGCAGGAAGTAAATTGCTTCAGCATTGTCACAAACGTGTTAAACGACAGACAAGCGAAATAAATTCCATTCAGTTTATACTTTATACTTGAATAAAAATTATAATCTAATTACCTTTCAAGGGAAAGTCCCCATGCAACAACACGAACATCTTCTGGGAATCCCATAGGAAGCAACATTTCAGGTCTGAACATGCCAGAATTCCCAATTTCCACCCATTTCCCTAAGCCTTCATGATAGCTGGTAAACCACAGGAGGGATGTCAATTGCTAAGTACCAAAATATACAACACCAAATTAGAGAAGTCCAGGATTTATTACCTGAAAATCTCCATGCTAGGTTCGGTATACGGATTGTAAGCAGGCTTAAAACGCAGCTGCGACATGCCTGTGAATAGATGGGAAAATAAGTTAATTTAGCTGTAGATTAGAAGTTTTTAGCCAATTAAAGAGAAGGAAAAACTAATTGTTCAACATCTTGCCAAGAGGAATAGTATCTGTCTAATATTTTCCTTTTAGGGTAGTTATTTGTCAAAACTCATACTAGCTATTATTTCCAACCATGAAGCATTCTTTTAGTGCTCTTTAAGCACATTTATTGGCAACAGGAGTATCTTTTTTCCTGGTTTGGTTTCAATAAAAGGGGTTTTAGCCTGTGCCATCCAGTCCATGATGGCTGCAGAAAACTGCCAGATGGAGATGCAAACAGAGAATATAACTGCAATGCATTGGTTGAAAGGAGAGAACAAAAATATCAAGCTTCACCTCATCTGACTTTGAAAAATTAAACTCTAATTAAAAAAATTTATACTATAAAGAAGCATAGAAGCCAACTGAATTTTCAATAGAGTGATCATCCATTACCCAAACGTGTGAAGAAATCCTTCAGGACTCCAATCAAGTCACCAAGCGTAAGCCCCCGATCACATATTAGGCCTGAAACCAAAATAAGTAATTACGCAATATTCATAGATAGCAGAGCATCAATACATTACCCATGTATATGTTTAATTAATGCTAGTGGTGAAAACAAGGAGAGTCTATAACAAATCCAGGTGATTTCACAACTTTTAATATATATAACTTCGAGATTACTGATTTTTGGTCAATGCCAAAACTGACTTGTGCATAAATAGAACAAGGTTGGCACTTGNACGCTCACTGTCATTTTCCTCTCCACTCTTGTCTCGACGTCTTCTCTCCCTTACCCTATCTCTCCTACAATCACCATTGCTTTCCACTCCACTCTTGTCTCAACATCTTGTCTCCCTTTCCCGATCTCTCTGGCTCTCACCCTAAGGACTATGAAATGGGGTTACTAAAATGGGTTTGGGTAGGGTTTGTAATACGGAACGATGGTTTATTGTGTAATTTAGCATGGTATTCAAGCCTAGTAAATTTAGGACATTTTATTTGATGTAATATTGCTACCGTTTGTATTATTACAAGAGGAATATCTAGTACCTCATTCAATCTGAAATGCAATAAAATGGATATTTAAATTCAATTATTTAAGGATGGTTTTCGTCTCTTCAATATTGAGATCCAGTTTACTGATAAGGTTATGCATGAGATTAACCATGAGTCGGTGTGTCGAGTATGCAAACAGAGTGTAACACATACTCGCTTATAATTGATTGATTATACATACAAAAATTTAAAAACTAAACGAAGATGCAAGTTAGTTAACATCACAAGACTTTGTGTTCATGAACCCTAAAAATGTCGGTAAAATTTTCTAAAGGGAAAGGCAGGAAACGATCGAGAACAGAATCGAAGAAAGAATAAATAATGAAGAACATCTTGAGGTCATAGGGAATTTGTCCATCAATTTGGTTTGTCTTGGTGTGTATTAGCAAACAATATATTGAATAATGTTATACAAGATGCCTCTGCTCATTTGCAGACCAAAAATTTCAAAGCCTCTTTCATAAAATTAATCTAAATTCAACTAAGCGAAAAAACCAGTAACTTTGTGCTACGATCCATGACTCTATAAGCTGCCAAGACCCTGGTGTTTTCTAGTATACTCGAGAGTTACGCAAGAAATAGAAGAACCACAATTTTACTCGAGGCCAAGGCGACAGATCGGGTTCTCCTTGATGAGACCAAGATCCACCTGCAATAACAAGAGACAAACATGCACCAGCATTCTCGATTTGAAAGCTATATGGCATCATAGCTAGTATATGGAAAGTAGAAGTACCTTGTGTCCAAACAGATCTCGGATATTATTGTAACCGTAGAGTATCATAGTCGGTCTAGTTCAAAAAGTTTGAAACAAAAATCAGTATCTTTTCAGTACATAGTAAGAGCAGGAAGTAAATTGCTTCAGCATTGTCACAAACATGTTAAACGACAGACAAGCGAAATAAATTCCATTCAGTTTATACTTTATACTTGAATAAAAATTACAATCTAATTACCTTTCAAGGGAAAGGCCCCATGCAACAACACGAACATCTTCTGGGAATCCCATAGGAAGCAACATTTCAGGTCTGAACATGCCAGAATTCCCAATTTCCACCCATTTCCCTAAGCCTTCATGATAGCTGGTAATCACAGGAGGGATGTCAATTGCTAAGTACCAAAACAAACAACACCAAATTAGAGAAGTCCAGGATTTATTACCTGAAAATCTCCATGCTAGGTTCGGTATACGGATTGTAAGCAGGCTTAAAACGCAGCTGCGACATGCCTGTGAATAGATGGGAAAATAAGTTAATTTAGCTGTAGATTAGAAGTTTTTAGCCAATTAAAGAGAAGGAAAAACTAATTGTTCAACATCTTGCCAAGAGGAATAGTATCTGTCTAATATTTTCCTTTTAGGGTAGTTATTTGTCAAAACTCATACTAGCTATTATTTCCAACCATGAAGCATTCTTTTAGTGCTCTTTAAGCACATTTATTGGCAACAGGAGTATCTTTTTTCCTGGTTTGGTTTCAATAAAAGGGGTTTTAGCCTGTGCCATCCAGTCCATGATGGCTGCAGAAAACTGCCAGATGGAGATGCAAACAGAGAATATAACTGCAATGCATTGGTTGAAAGGAGAGAACAAAAATATCAAGCTTCACCTCATCTGACTTTGAAAAATTAAACTCTAATGAAAAAAATTTATACTATAAAGAAGCATAGAAGCCAACTGAATTTTCAATAGAGTGATCATCCATTACCCAAACGTGTGAAGAAATCCTTCAGGACTCCAATCAAGTCACCAAGCGTAAGCCCCCGATCACATATTAGGCCTGAAACCAAAATAAGTAATTACGCAATATTCATAGAAAGCAGAGCATCAATACATTACCCATGTATACGTTTAATTAATGCTAGTGGTGAAAACAAGGAGAGTCTATAACAAATCCAGGTGATTTCACAACTTTTAATATATATAACTTCGAGATTACTGATTTTTGGTCAATGCCAAAACTGACTTGTGCATAAATAGAACAAGGTTGGCACTTGGAACACAGGTAAAAGTCCAACGTGTGTTATTATCAAGCGACTACAAAATATTTATACTAGTTGACAAAACAAACCAGGTCCAGATGATGGGTCAAATTGTTTGTTGCAATAAAGATAATTGATATCTCATTTTGAACAGCCAAACCCTCAGTTTAGACTTGAGTGAATTAAATTTAATTACACTGCTAAACCTAAATCCAGCATTGCATAGAATAACTTATCAACACCTTCTATTTGGTGAAACTCTGCAAGATGAGTTCGATCAACGGCTTCATTTCTAAAAACACGGTCTATAGAGAAGTACCTTTTGGGGGCAAATGGTTTCTGCAAATAAAATCAACAAAGAAAAACAAATGCTCAGAAATTATTAAAAAAAAAAAAAAAAAAAAAAAAGATAATGACACTCTAACCATAATCCTTCCACATAATTCAAATTATAGAACTTCAATACATGTGTTAAATAAGAATTGAAAGAAGAAAAAGCAAATGAAATAAATGCTAGATGGTGTCCACATTCAATTCAGTTATTTATAATGTTCATATCTCATTATTAAGATTTGTAGAGGTAAGCTAGCAGAGACCAAGCCAACCAAAGCTCTGAGAACAATATCTCTTTGTTCCCATCTAAAGTATCTTAGCAATTACTGGTGCCAGTACAGCTTCACTTGGAAGTATATTAGCACCAAAACTTAAAAACAAAGAGACTTTTGAATCCAAAAGGAAAGCTATACTGGACAGTATAATTTTTACTTTTTTTAAAATTCAGGAAGATTATCCAGTCAATCAAACCTCTGCTAGTGCCTTAAGCATCCTGGAGGAAACAGCAGTCGTGTGAGTTCGCAGGAGGTTTTTGTTTGCTTCCTCTCTCTTCCAATCATATCCATATCTTCCAAAATACAATTAAATAGAATTAAAAAGTATCCCTTAATGTGAAGATAAGATACTGAAGCCAGATTTAAGAAAATGACATACCCTCTGGACCCATAACCACCAACCTCATGAACACGTTTCACCCGCTCAACATAATCTTCGGGCAGTTCCCTCGTAGTTGAAGGTTCTACAGTATGCTAAACAACCATCAGAAGGAAATTTTATGGAGCACCATTACCAGAATCACGCAGTGAAGATGGCCAAACCTTGTAGAAAGAATGTATCGTGTGAATCACGGGCAGGGTGTTGTTGTGGCTGGAACAATGCATCAAAGTTCCAGAAGCTACAAGTTTGACATAAAAACAGGTTAACATTCAAGAGTGCACTGGCATTGCCTTTTATCACATTTAAAACAGTAGGTAAGCATTTGCAATCTAGCTTTTTTATTCCCTCAGCTAGCTGGGAATGGAGGAAAAGAACAAATAAGCATGTATGGTCAGCATTCTATGTTCTTCCATTTCACTATCTAAAACTTGTTCAAAGATTATCTTTTTGTGAGGTTTCTAAAGGCAACTAACCTTTTACAGCATAAATGAATGAATATGTATATTGCTTCATCTCACTGAACAATTGACACATAAAAATTTGTAGCTTCCTTCCCAATTTACAATATCTGACAGATGATGAGAAACCAATCGCAAGCCCAATTTTTAGATTGATACTGCATACAAAGATATAAACAATAAATTCTCTTCTTACTTCCATTCTTTGTTGGATGGAAGCATTTTAGGACACAACGGCCACATGCAGCAATTACTACATCCCTACATACCGTTTTGTGTGAAAAATGCCTTCAGTTATATCTCAACAACCATAAACCACCTTAGTCATCAAAAGTGTTCAACTATATGGTTAATCAAGGCTTACAAGATAAAGGCACAACCACTGAACTTATAATGTGAAGTTCTATTGACAATCAAGCAACAATGAAAATATAATGAGTTCACAAGGAACTGGTAAGACCACCTACCTGCTCTCAACATAATTGTTTGTTGGCATCTCCTCAAAACTGTACCCAGCACAAGACCAAAGTACAAAAATGTCAGACTTGAAAACAGAGATACTGTGAGAAAAAAAACATAAGTATGTTGAAATCAAACGAACTAAAGGTCATAACTCACCCCAACTGAAGGAAAATGTCCTTCAATTGCTTTCGTACCTGAAAATGGAAAAACATGTTAAATAGAAAATCATACAAGATTTTACAAAATAAGGAATGTGATATTTAAGATATTATAAAGAACTTTAAGGTATTGGTAAAATTTTGTACAAAGCTTGTGCAAAATCCTAAGTAAACAATTTTTCTCTATGACAGCCACAATGCATGCACACAAATTCATCTTTATCTATGGAACAGCTTGTGTTCATAAAAACACACTCATATTATTCTAAATGCTATAACTGTGGAAAATAATCTTCATAAGAACATCACTCTTCCTTGTTCACACTGAAACTTCTCAGGGAGTTTAATGTTCAACAAATCACAGAAAATTTAATTAGGCTTCAGTTGATTTCCATCTAATAGCAACCCACTAACTTTGTGAGCCTACTTAGTACAATGGCATCACCAAGACAGAATTTTGCATTATTAACTATATCTAACGTGTAAACCATTCACAAGTGGGCATTAATGACAAACATTTCCACCCTTTAAGAGATTAATCAAAACATATTGCAAACTAAAGAAACTTTACAAAAAGTATTAATAAAATTATCCCCACAAAGTAATTATACGTTGGTAAAAATCTAACATTCGTTGAAATTAACAGGAGGTAAAGTAAGTGAGTGTTTCGTACCTTTAGCAGTGGGTGAAGGTGGCCACCTTCAGCAGGCTGTCCTTTAGCATTGAAGTTATACTCTTTGAATTCTAGTTCCTTCCAATCGCCTCTGAAGGCAGAAACATTGCAGAAATTTTTCAGCTTAGTTACTAGCTTAAGTCAGAAAGATACCCTTAACATGTATAAAAAAAGGAAAAAAAGCAGTGAACGGTGTTACATAACAAGATGCAAGACATTCAGGCTGAAAAACAAGAAGTATAACCTATAAATATATTTTCATCAATTATTGCTAGCTTATCCTGCACATTGACCAATATGACAGTAAATTAAAAAAATAAATATTTTAAATTAAAAGCTTTAAAAAATATAAAACTGCAAAATAAATATCCTGCAAAATGTAAGACCATAGAAATACCCCCAACTTCAAAGAAGAAAGAGAATGAATATAAGTATTCTAGACTTTATTGTCCTACACATTATAATTGGTACATAGCCCAAAATATGTTTACCATTTCCACTCTTCCTTTAACAGGCAAAAACCTTTCAAATGATACAAATAAAGGGAAATGGACTTCAACACTAAATTCAATGCCTGAAGCTATTGTCACTAACAATGCTTACTAACAAACGGTTTATACTTTTTAATATTTTGTCACAAAGATAAAAAACATATCAAATACCTCTGTAGGTTTTCTCGAGTCAAATCTGTAGCAACTTTCTTTCTTTGCGGAGCATAATTAGGACCTTTAGTAACTGAGTAGCCCTTCCATGTTCTAAAAGAAAATTAAAATAAAAAAAGAAGTAATTTAGTACAGGTCAGGAATAGCTTTGTTGCCACCACAATTGAACAAAGAAGCTTCAATAGAGTGATGTGAAAACCCCAGCAGTCTTAGCATATAAAGCCTGAGGTTCTTATCATAGAAGAACAATAAATGAGCAATGAAATCACATGTATATAAATTGAAAGTCAAGAAAGATGATTACTGAAGAACAATAAGCTTTCTCGCTTTGAGAGAGTTGATATCTTCTTGCTTAATTTCCTGAATTACAAAGTGGATTTATTAGAGTAAACTAAAGAGAAAAGGAAGTACAGAAAAACAAATTCAGATTTAGCACAGGAAAACATGATGAATTCATTTTACGTGAACCAAAGTTGTAAGAACAACGATGGGTGTATAAGGCATATAGGAAGAGGAATTTGTATGCCACCCTAACTAGGTTACTTTTGGTAGTATTAAGAGTCAGCTTTATAATAAATGAGAGAAAAATAATTAAAGCTTAGTGATAATAGAATAAAACTCTCGGTGATTTATGGAGAAACTAATGTTATACCGATGACAGGTAAATTAGATATGATAATCACGTACATGTCCTTCTTGTACATGTAGCAGCAAAACTCTCACTTTATCTTCCACATTTTGAACCTACAGCAATTTAAGAACAATCATGAATACTTAAGCATAATATACACAATAGAAGCACAAATTGGTCAGAAAATAGATGCTCTAACAATTGGACAGCAAGCATGTAATAGGTTTGGAGTAGGCAACAACACTTTAATAATATATACAGACAAAAGTCAAAATGCCATTGAGAATGACCAACTCACTAAACAACATTTCTCGCATTCCACCTAAAACTCATTAAAGAACTTGATTAACTGAAAAACTTAAAAAAGGGTGTTACCTTTCTTGAAACTTGCTTTCCCATCTCCACCCACCTATTCTTTCCTGCCTGTGAGCAACCTATTTTGAACACTGCAGGATCAAGCTTTTTCTGCATCAATACAATGTTTTAGCTACACATCTTAGCAAAAATTCACAACTATCATCATAAACACACATTTCAACCCACAACAGAAAAGGAAATTCAAAGCAGAAAATATTACAAAGAGCATCCTGTACAATATCCATATAGCCTGATTCATAAACTACAGTATGCTAATCAATTACAGTTTTGTAAAAATGTTATTGAAAAATGTAAAATCATTTCCCAGTGAACGAAGCTGAAGACACCATATTGGCTTCTCAATATTCTTCAGAAATCATTCTCAAAAATGTTCTTTAGTCGGTTTACTCATATTAAAATATTTCGTTGCCTACATTTTCATTCCCAAAATTTTGTTTTCAAAGACGCTAACATAGATGCTCTCAGATCTTAAAACACTAAATCCAACTTCTTGTTACATTTTTCAAATTCGTTAGACATAATAACTAAATATAAAAATCCGATAATTACAAATTCAAATGGGAGTCATAGAAATCACCTGCAGTTCATCTTTTGAGATACTGCCCTCCTGTGGCACAGCCATAAACAATTGAAATTCAGGTGATCCTTCAGCTGCATATTTTCTACCTTCATCAGTCAGCACCCACGTCTCCCTCTTAATGTTCTGTATAATTATTTTTAAATAACATAATAAATCCAAAATTCACTTTTTAATCTTCATCAAATAAAATAAAGCACAATTAACCAAATAACACTAACGGAACCACCACTAGAAAACACTAATCAATCAAACATACAAAATTAAAATAATAATAATAATAACATAAAGCAAATCAGCAAAGCCGATTTTTTTTTCCAAATCTCCTGTATCCCTAAGTTTTGATAACAAGCATGCAGATAGCAAAGCCAGTGAAGCATTTTAGCAGAAAAGGTCGTAGTGTACCTGAGCGTCTACGTAACGAAAGCCGTGAAGACTTTTGATGACATTAACGACGTCATTGTGATCGAGTTGGCGTTCGGCGGCGAAAACACCTGAATCCGCGATTTGCTCATTGTGTTCTAAGTAACCTAAAATCGCCTCCTCAGCCATCTGGTGGTCTTGAGTTTGACTGTTTGAATTATTCTTTCCTGCTTTTTCTTTGCGTCGGAGTTCAGAGCTTATTGGTTAACCTAGCCACTTAGATGATGTCAGACTCCAGTCAGACCAACCCTGTAAGATTAGAGAAAGAGCTGGGCTGGGCTCCTGTCCAGGACTCGACCTCTGTTAGGACTTGGGCTTTACAGTTTACATCGAAATTATTCTTTTTAATTCTAAAATAATTTCAAAAAATAGTATCAGTATTTATACCATGAATAATACTATACTTACACAAAATTTATATCAACTTTTTTGTACAAAAAGACGTATTTTTAGGGCTAAAAAATGTCCTCGACCCAAATGGGATAACGCGTCTGACAGTGAGGAAGGGATCAGGCCCAATCCCAATGCGGCTCAAGCCAGAGCTCCCCGAGTAAGGCCCATTTGATATGAAGTATAATCAATCCAAACCATCTGGACACAAGCCTTCTAATCCCAGTATACTTCCCTGACCTATGAATGAATTCAGAGCTCATGGTCACCTATGGATCACATTCCTACTTGAACACCGATAAAGTAGTTCACTACCATCCCAACTCCTCCAAGGTTCGTATCAGAGTCATACTTGGACTCCCCTTCACGCCAGGATAATGGGACCAAAGGATATATCCTTGGAAGGAACGAATTACTATGAGAACTCTCAATCCTACCAGGATTGGGAGACCAGACAGTCACTATTTAAACAGAGGTCAGCTCCCTCACAAGGCATATTACATTACACCTTCAGACCCCGAGTTCCTGCTTGAGAACTTCACATTACAACCGTAGTCACAGTCCCCAACTAGACTTCTGGTAACCTCTCTACTCCCCAACCCTCACTAAATCAACCTCTTTCAACCTTGCTGACTTGAGCATCGGAGTGCCTATGGTAAACACCACCCCGGTGTTTTCTGTCGCTTCACGTTTGTTTCTCTACGCGTGCAGATACAGCGGATAGCTAGTGGCCTCAACCTCATAGGATCAGTCACTCCTTCCGTATAGGTAGATTTTTACGTCTACACATATCATAATATAATTAGATAAATTATTATAAAACTTTTATTTATTATTTTACAATGGATTATTTCATTTTTTTTTAATTTTTTAAAATTTGGCAACTTTATTTATTTATTTTTGATTGGGACATGCGAACCAACTTAACGCAATAAGATAAGTCAAGTGCGCTAAAAGAGACCTCGTAGCTCGCTCAAGTCGATCGGGCATTCCTATGGTTGATAAGCTCCGACTCCTTCTTCTCCTTTCCCCACATCTTATTCGGGGGATTAGGGAGAAACAGGTGCTATGGCCCTGGTTCGTTAGCATTCCGCCCTTCAAACTTGGCTACACCAGAAGTCATCATTATTTTACAATGGGTTATTTCATAATTATTTTTTTAATTTTTCAAAATTTGGCAGCTTTATTTATTTATTTTTCACTGGGGCATCCGGACCAACTTACGTGCACCTTAACTAATCTCCAAGACCTTAAAGTTAACGGCCGAATAAATCTTCAGTGGCCACCCCTTTTAGAAACCGAGGTAAATCGAACTCATAACCTCTTGAATAATACCTCAAACGTCTCTATCCAACCATTCGGTCACCCAAAGGTGGTTCTGTTAGCTTTACTTGATGAGTGAAGAGAGCATACGGCTGATCATAGGGTTTAAACATGAAGAAAAAGTTCATACAATTGAAAGGGTTTGCCATTCGCCATTAAAAAACAGAAATTATTCCCATTTTTCCATTGGCAAATTTTTACAACATATATTTTGTTCCATTACTTAAAAAATGTAGCGGCCAAAGCAAAATTCAAATGAGAAAGCTACATAATCACAAAATATAAAATAAAAGTTTCTGCAGAAACTCCTGCACGGATCTTTTTATTTTTCATCAACTCAAAAACTGAAGAAAATCCGAGTACCAACTAGGTTAAAATAACCGGGGGAGCATCAGCGGTAAAGGCTTTCGGATCTGAGGTTCTCTGCAATCTCAGTCTCCCAACGATCCCCATTCTCGAGCAGCTTTTCTTTGTCATACAGAAGCTCCTGAAGCAATATTAAAGCATTAATAATTGACATACACAGTTGAATCTAGTGCTTATGATTTAATAAAAGCACGCGTACAGACCTCATGAGTCTCAGTTGCAAACTCAAAGTTAGGTCCTTCCACAATGGCATCAACAGGACAAGCCTCTTGGCAAAATCCACAGTAGATGCACTTGGTCATGTCAATATCATACCTGCAAAGTTAAAATACAATGAGATATGAAACTAATGAGAAGGGAAGAGAGGGTAGAAAAGAGGAGAAGAGGAAGATACTTCACCTAGTTGTCCTGCGACTTCCATCTTCTCTTTCCTCTGCCTCAATTGTGATTGCTTGTGCAGGGCATATCTGGTGAATAACCATGGTCTCATAAGATAATTGCCACATAGAGCTAGTAAACCCATATCCAAAAGATATAGGATGGCAGCCCATCAAGGTTTTACAATATACAAATGCAAACAGGAAATGCATATTAAAAGGCACAAGAGGCCTACAAAGACAGAAGCACACATTGAAAAACATGGACAAATTTTGCATAGTATATGTGGCACTCTTTCTGCCTATAGCCGAGAACAAGCAGCTAGAATGCTCAAGATAGGATGCAGCATTTCCTGAAAAAATTTTGATACCATGAACAATTTACATCATGAGCTAAAACCCACACACAAGATAGGATGATCAAGATAATTAAAAAGTTCAGTCAACTGCAGATCCTATAGTGCGGGGCAATCCAGTTGTCATTAATCAAGTTGTACTAAATGAGCTTGTTAATATGGTTTAATGCAGATATCGTAAATATAAGATTGATTATTGAAATTCATGACCCAGTGTTCTCAAGTTTCTTTTCTGGGCACATACGACCATATTGGTATTAAGAATAACGTTTTACACACACGTTAACTTTGTAGATGAGAAAAAGCATAGATAGCAGACAAGCTTAAAATACAGCAGAAACATACTCTAGGCCATGGCATCCAAACAACTGGCCATTGCCAGCCAAGTGTTCAGTGCATAGCAGAACTGAAGCCTGACATGATATGAGAACAATGCAAACTTTTTCCACTGTTATTTACAAGAAAACTAGGCAATTCCTATATTCTATTTTTCTTCCTTTTTTAAGTGAACCTATTTTCACAGAACAATTACTTACAGCTTCACAGAGCTTGCAAGCAATGCATCGTTCCTCTCCAGTGGGATATCGTCGCAGGGCATGCTCACCACGAAAGCGAGGGCTTAAAGGACCCTTCTCAAATGGATAATTGATCTGCATAAGAAGACATGGTATAGGTTAGAAATCATAGCTCATCACAACCTAAATAAGATAATGGAGTAAGGAGACACTTACAGTAACTTTTGGCTCAAAAAAGTATTTGAGTGTCAGCATCAAACCCCGAACCATTTCAGTGAGAAATAACGTGTTTATGCTTCTTTCAAAAACTGCAATTATGTAACAAATACCTTGCAGTTAGAAATTAATGTAAAACCTAACTGAGAAAAAAGATCTTCTGTATAAATAGATTACCAGAACTCCAGTCTTTCGATATCTCTTTGGCAAGTTGCTCCCTCTCTTCATCATCTGCAGTTAGCAGCCAAAAATAAATAAATGAAAAAGCACCCCAAAAAAAAAAAAAAAAAATTATAAATTCGCAAGAGGCACAGATTATGCAGTTTAACAACAAATTGTGACCAATTTAACCTAGTGGCATGCAGTTATATTGATTTCTGACCCACTATCATATCACATATAGAATAAAAATAATCTTATGTACTTCGAAAAATAATACCACTTCCCTTTTCCAATATCAACTACCATACTAATGCACTTATTCATAATCATCCTTTAAATCAATAGAGGATTTCCAAAACCCATAGCATAGATGCAGCTACCAATATCAAAAAATTCCCGAAATACATATAATCTTACCCATTCAACCAGCATTCAGAACGAGCCTTGAACAAAAAATAAATAAATATTTCCTATTCATATATTGATTGATACATAATAAAAAAAAAATAGTGAAAAGCAAACCTTTCTTTGTGGGATGATAAGAGTAAGGGTGCGCACTGAATCGCAAACCATAATGCTGCGAACCCTGCAATGCTTGTCCCGACACCGCCTAACAAAACAACCCAAATTAAAATGTCAGTGAAAAAAACACCCTAATCTTAATAACGACATTTTTCTCTTTTACAAATTTCAATCAGCCCATCTTTTTCCCTAATTGAAAACTTTAAACTAATTCAATAAAAGCTAATTATGAAGTGGAACAAGAAAAATAGTTAGGGTTTTGCAGAAAGATATACTCACGAGGTGACGAGCGCGAAGGGCGGAGAGGGACTTGCGAGCTAAGATCGAAGCCATCGGTGATGGGTTAAGGTAGCTGAAGACGTATGAGTCCTCTGCCGGCGATTTGGGAGGGTTCCACAGGTACAAGCTAAGAGACTGGTACCACTTGCTTCTATGGGTGATCCGATTCAGCGGTGAAATGGCTTCGCTTTGTTAAGCTAACACAGTCGGTACATTTCTGGCATGGATTTCCAATACTGTGCGTTTTGAGGGGTCTTTTTAAGATTTTAAGATTCTGAAACGACCCGTTTTGGAAATATTGAGAGATTTTAACAAGAGGGCTTGATAACCCGAATCCGATCCATTTCCGTCTAGTCGGATATAGATGCACGACCCACGATTGGCCTTGGACGGCGCCGTTTTGACAATCAAAACTCTCGAACTCCTAACAGTAGGGTTTAAGCTCTCTTCACTCTCACAACACTCATCTGAACCAAAAATGGCTTCGTTATGTAGATCAGCCATAGCAACAGCTTCCAAATCCGTCGCTGCTCGATCCAAAAGTACAACCCAGAAGGCGCTGAACCCAAAATCCATTTTCTCCGCTTTCTCTTCACCAACCAGCTCCCTCCCTCGTGCCTCAAGGTTTATAGATATATGTATTTTTATTTTATTATTGTTGTTTAATTTTATCTCATTGAGGATGGCGGATTAAATTGATCGTTAATTTCTTATAGAAGGGTTGTTTCGGTATTGGGAAGTGTTGACTCACTGATGCCCCTTCACAGTGCCATTGCTTCTGCTCGGCTCAAGTCAAGCATTGCTGTTGATTCAACCTGCTGGAGCTGGCTTTCTCAAGGTAAAATTGAAGTAGTTCTTTTTACATTTCATTTACTAGAAATTATATTGGTAGTTTTTATGTTTTTATAAAGTATATGAATTTACAATGGATTTGTAG
Source organism: Pistacia vera (assembly GCF_008641045.1). Lineage (NCBI taxonomy): Eukaryota > Viridiplantae > Streptophyta > Magnoliopsida > Sapindales > Anacardiaceae > Pistacia > Pistacia vera. The sequence goes on along the minus strand of NW_022196136.1, from coordinate 2,343,987 downwards.
TATGTTCATTTATGGTCATGGTCCATTTTGTTATTAAGTGCTGGTTTATCTGTTTATCCACCATTGGTTTGATGGTTACTTAATATCTCATGTGAACGTTTTATTCTGACATTGTTCTTATACTGTGTTCAATAGGACTTGCAGTGCCATTGTGACACGGCTTGCTGGATATATTATGGAACTATAAATGAATAGGATTTATTATCAGCTTCTGTTTGTGAAAGAAAAACAAATGCCTGTAATCTTCTTTTTATAATCATTGTATCCGGCAGAGTATGCAAACTTGTGTAACCGAGTTAATAAGTTCTGTTACTTTTTTTTGTAATTTTTAAAATATTTTTGCGGGGATTAAGTTGTATTGAATTGTTTTTATTTATTTGGTAATCATCTTAGTGATTGTTGAAGTCTTGGAATTATTTGAATTTTCTTGAATGATTTAGTGAGAATTTAGGGTTCTTATGCACTTGGATCTTTGGTTAAAGACTTGATCAAGGGATTAAGTTGGCAGTGAAACTTGGTAGTTAAGTCCTTTAACATTCCCTTACCTTGAGATATCCTAATTTTGGGTGTCTATATTGTCAATCCACTTAATTACGGAGACCTTCTGGTGATTCTGGTTGGAGCTTGTAAGATGATATGGTATGTTTCAGTTTTCATCCTAGAATTGTAGAAACTAGCTAAAAATATTTGAAAAATGAAGATTTAAGGTGCCCTGCTTGAAAAGGAGTTGGAAATTATACAATCTTTATAGGTATCTTTTCACCATGATTGAATGAAATACTTTCATGTTTGCTTGCACGTAATGCACTTGTCCGTGTTTTCTGTATTCTTCATACAATGGTATTGAAGGTACACCTTGTTTATTCTGTGACTATACTGTGTTGTACTCACCAGGACTTACATATAGTAAACCTTCCTTACCTGTGGGATTATTATTTATCTGGTGATCAGTGTCCTTAACTCATGCCGCTCTTATCAGTCACCAAAAGTTGTGGTGCTCTATAGATAAAGCCAGGATTCTGGCCAAGTTAACCACACGTTCTTATTCTTATTTTTGCCTCATAATGTTCCTGATTAAATAATCTTTCTTCAATGGTTTGCCTTTCTTCACGAACTTGTTTCTTTTTGTGTATTCAACAAAATTTTCTTTCCTTTTTAGTTGAGTTTAGCTGTCTACTGATTATCTTCCGCATTTCTTTATTTCCATTTCCTAGACTTTGCAGTTCCTCGGTGACAGAGGCTTTGGTCTTTCCAAACCAAATTGGCATGCATTTGCGGTTTTCTCCTACCTGTGTTGGTTCCTTCACTACTTTGCCTTATCCTTCCCATTCATGGATTATGCTTTTGTAACTTGTCATGTGGCACCGAGGTCATATGCTACTATACTTGTTGATACTATATCCTTTGTTTTCATTAGCTAGAAAACCATTATATTTTTTTTTTCTGGTTTGCGGATCTTTACTTGCACACTTTTAGTTCTGCTGGAACCCTTTTTATTTTTTGCACCCTATTATTTTCTGATAAGATTGGGCACGATGCATCAGGAAACGCATTGCTAAACGAGAAAAAATAAATGTAGGAATATTCTTCTGTTCAAATTTGACATAAACATCAGAAGTTTTCAGTTATGAAATGGAATTAAGCTTGAAGTCTGTAAGTTTCCAAAGTCTTTTATGGATAGTTTAGGTTTTCTTTGGTAGTAATTCATTCTTTGATGTCTCATCTAGTTGACATTGGGTAAAGATTGCACATTGAGTTTAAGCTTCATACTGCATTTGCTGGTGAAGTTACTTTTTAGGGAACCGTTTGTCAGTTGGGAATTTCATAGGGTTTGTGGTAAAACACTCTGATTTCAGCTTATTGTTCATGGTGTAAAGAGCGGGTAATTTATGGGTAAGAGGATGTCCAAGCATTTGGAACTCAGTTGTAGCACCAGTTTTAAAGCTCTGTATGCTCATCTCTGTATGTATATCTGGTAAAGTTTACATCGAGATTTGATAATGAATAATGATCAGCATCATTATTATCATGGCCTTTCGCCTGTTCACAATCTATGCCAGAGTATATTGTCTACTAGACTACNTGATGTCTCATCTAGTTGACATTGGGTAAAGATTGCACATTGAGTTTAAGCTTCATACTGCATTTGCCGGTGAATTTACTTTTTAGGGAACCGTTTGTCAGTTAGGAATTTCATAGGCTTTGTGGTAAAACACTGATTTCAACTTATTGTTCATGGTGTGAAGAGCGGATAATTTATGGGTAAGAGGATGTCCAAGCATTTGGAACTCATTTGTAGCACCAGTTTTAAAGCTCTGTATGCTCATCTCTGTATGTATATCTGGTAAAGTTTACATCGAGATTTGATAATGAATAATGATCAGCATCATTATTATCATGGCCTTTCGCCTGTTCACAATCTATGCCAGAGTATATTGTCTACTAGACTACTACCCAGTAATCAAGGCTTGAATGGCCAACTGAATATGGCTGTTTGTTTCTCATCTTCACCTGAAGAGTTGCTTACTACTTCGCAGCTCAGCCCTCACTGATATGCCGAAATTGTTATGCCCCATTAGGCCTTATATTTGTCTAAAATTCACTGAAAAAAGAGGTGCAGTGAATCATCTAAACTTGACATTTTTTTCATCTGGGTTTCCAAGGCTTGAATTTCTTGGAGACTAACCACCACTGAGTGGTTTGATAGTAAAAGCGCAAAAGAAGGTTTTATGAGTTCTTGAGTTCAAGTTATCACAAGTGTTAATAGAGGTGATCACTAAGGGACTTACCTAGTCGTCAACTTTAGGATCTTAAGAGATTTGTTGAGGTAAGCACAAGCTAGTGCGGACATTCCCGGTCATCAAAAAAAAATTCTTGAATGACCAGAATCAATTCATGAGTGAATAGATTATTGCCAAAGTTGACAGTCTCTTGACACATTGTGGGTCTCTTAGTTTTCTTTTTGTTTGAGCTGCCAAAGCCTGTTGCAAAGAAGATGAAAATAGAAGTAAAACTGAAAATTTTCAAGTGAAAACATGTGGGGTAACCCGATTGTGATTTAACCCCAAATTAACTAACCCAAGTCTTCTGTTGTTTGTATTATGTCGTATCAAAGACTATCACTGCTATAATTAGGTATAAGTTTTGCTACAATACAACGTCGTATCAGTACAATAAAGTATGATATTGAATTATAGTCAAAGGCGACAAATTAGGTATGTGTTCTTTTTTTTTCCTAATTTTTAAGCCAAATCAAGCTATATCCAAATATTTAGGAAAAAAAATAGTTTTAAATATCTAATCAAATGCATTTTCATGATATTTTTTTTTTCTTTATTTGGATTATAGAGTCAAAATATTAAGATTAACTACTCACCTATAGGTAGTCAAAGTGGAAAGGGCAAACTAAGGGGCAGTAAACTTTGACCATAATTTACTTAGGGGTTGCGACAACAATTTACTTGACAATAATGTTAGGTCTACAATCTTTTCTCACGTCTCGTCATTGATTAACTTTTAGATGAGCAAACGAGACTTATTTTGTGAGTTAATTAATTACGATTTGTCATATCGGGAGTTGTGAGATTAGATTATAAATCTAACATTACTCTTTACCTGGGGCCGCAACAGTAGATTGTTATAGGATAACTTCTCCTATAGGTTGTTTGTTACAGTTGTGGGATAACTCTTTTTGAGGAATAGTCGAGATACTCTGACGGTGTGTTATAGTAGGATAACTCCCTCTGGAGAAATAATCGAAGCGCATGTCGGATACCTCAATTTCCAAAAAATAAATAAATAAATAAAAATTAAATATTGGCTTTTAGAAATTTGATAAATGATTAGTTATTAGAATAATAATAATCATAGATATGGTGGCTTGTTTTTTCAATTGGGTAGTGTATACCTTTTGCCTGCATGTGCTTTTCACGTGAAATCCTTGGATTTGTCTATTATGAGAGTGGGAAATGCGTATTAAATTAAATTTATTATAAACCAAATATTTTTTTTATGAAAATTATATAATGAAATAAATATTTTTAGTCAGAATTTATGTAGGAGTAGGATGATTATTTTGGTTAATAAAAAATAAATTAAAAAAACCAAATTAATAACAATAATTAAACAAATCAAACACTTGAAAAAGAAAAGCTTTATAAATAGAGTACTGAATTATCTCTGCTTCTAAACAGACTCTCTCTCTCTCTCTCTCTGCCTTGTTTAAGTGTTTAGCTTTATGTATAAAGTGTTTACATCATTTTCAATACATTGGCTTGTGAAGCCGTCTTCGATTTTTCTCGGATAAGATCTGAAGGAAAATATCATATATGGACTGACCCCACTTATTTGTTTATTGGTGTTTTTTCTCCTTTTTTTTTATTATTTTTTATAATCATTCAAAAACTCGTATCTTGAGAGTTGAGACTTCCTGTTTCAACCACGATAAGAAGAAATTTAACAACCCACCATTGGTTGCGAACTTTTGATGATCAGGGTTGTTCTTTGATTTAGATTTCGATTTGGGAACTGTGGTGCATATTTTGTGTAGCTGTAAAGATTGTTAAATCAAAAGATATAGCTTTATTTTTCTTTTTTAGGATTTGTGGAGGCCACAAGATAGAGGCGTTGGCCGTTGAGACGGAAAGAAGAGAAAGAGATTAGTGGGGTCGAAGATATTTTAAGTGGTGAGTTTTTTTATTGGATTTAAACAAATATAATTGTGGTTTCTGTGTGTGTTAAAGTCGTAATTATACGAGTGAACAAACGCAAGTTGTGTTTTGTCTGTTTTTGTGAATTGTGAGTTTGTGACGTGCATGATTTGTCATGTATTGCCGGCAATCTTGTTGGTGGTGGGGATTATTTTTACTGTGAATGGTCATTGGAGCAAAGACTTTACCTTTTGGGCTAATTTATTTGCTTGGTGATGGGGTGTTGCAGGTATGAAATTAAGTATATAACTCATCAATTGTTTTGTTGCTGTTGTTTGTTGGGTAAATTAAGTTTCTGAAAACAGTGACCATTTTGCTCAGCTTTGGATAGCCGAAATTTTGTTTTTGTTTTTTATTTTCTTTTTTCTTAAATTAAGTTTCTGCAGGGGTGTGTTGTTTCTTGTTTGGACAGTGACCATTTTTCTCTGCTTTGGATATCCCCATTTTTTCTTTTAACTGAATATTTCTTGGGCTTGAACACTTTGGATTTTTTTTCCAGTATTTTCCCATCTTCTTATTCCTACTTTATCTCCTGTTTCTTCTTCTGGTTTGGTATTTGGTTCTTTCCTTTGCTTAGATGATCGCTATTTGTTTCTTATTTGAATTCCTACGGAATTTATGTATGGTTTCTCTTTTTCTGCTTGAGACTTTTGAGGCTTCTGCTTCTTCTTTCCCTTCTCCATATCCCTTTTTTACTTGGAGTTCTGTCCCTCAGAATATATATATTTAGTTTCAGTTGGTTTCTTTCAGTTTTTTCCCCAGCATGTCCTTCTGGGTATGGCTAGATCGGTAGTTTCTGCTGTTTGTTGGTATTTCAATGTTCAAATTACAGTTAATGAATAGGTCTGATCTCTGTTTATTGACATGGCTGCAGGGTTTCTATGCTCACATGACTCTCGCTTGTGTGATTTTTTCTGAGTCATCAATTTAATCAAGTTGGAAGCATTTCACTGGAGAGAATTGATTTCCTTGAGGGCAATGGAAAATTCCTATGAGACATCTAATGGTAACGGACCAACTAGTAATGGCCACGTTATAAAGCACTCTCCTTACCAGCAATGTGTTAAGGGCTCTCTACCTTGGCTTGATTTAAGAGTTTTCTATGTTAGAATCAGCAAATGTGAGATTGATGATTCGACGCCTGAGTGCCTCACACTAAATCATCTTCCACTGCATCCCAACACCCTTCTTGAAGTAAATGGTGTTAGAACGAGTATCTATTCTGATGGGGCTTCAACACTACTTAGAAGGGATAGATTGGATAAGAGATCTGAAGAAGTAACATTTGTGAGCACTGATAGTATAAGGATGACAGGAAGTGTGAAGTTTGAGGTTTTTGATAAGGATGTTCTTGTGCTATCTGGGGTTCTAGAATTTTGTAACAGCAATGGGTTTGCTGGGGATCCTGGAAACCATGACCAGAGATGGAGCATGAACTGTGAATCAGAAATGACCTCGGGCACTGGTTTCCTGAAGGCTAAACAATTTATGGGTTCAGACTCTGCTTCACCAGCAATTGAGGTGTATGTTGCAGGGTCCTTCTCTGGCACTCCAATCATTTTAACAAAGACTTTGCAGCTTAGTTCTCGAAAAAAGCAAACAAGGAAGGGGATGTTGGGTTCCATACCAGAGTATGAGGCATATGAATTTGAGAAAGATGGTCCATCTGCGCTTCCTTTGCAGGTACATGTTAGTTTCAAAGTTTAACCTTTAAAGTTGAAGGAAACTCAAGTTTTAAATGCTTAGGATGTTTTTGTCTTCTCTCAATTTTGTAATACATTACTTTTCCATTTTTATAACCCATATATGTCTTGGTACAACCGAAAAGCTTTACTGGCTTGTAACTTTTTTCTTGTTGCAAGAATGATTGATCTCTTTTTCTATGGCTATCTGTATATTTTGTTCCATATACAAATTTGATCAAGTCATGTGTGTTACACATTTGCCTCTACTGGTTTTGTTTAAATAAGCATCCAAAAGTTGATTCTCACCTCTTAAAGAGAAGAAAAACTCTAATGACTCCCTGATTTCTGTTTTAAGGGTTACAGAATTTGGATATGGTCTGGATGTGTATACTGATCCTGTGTATTCATTTTGTCTAGTTTCTTTTTAGATATCCAATTGACACCCAAATTCGATCAACGGATGGTAATTGTTAGAAAAGATATGAAAGATCTTAACCCCAGAATTGTTGTCTATAGTTGCTAGAGAATCCTGTTTCATTTACCACACATTTTGCCTGACAAGATTGCCTTGTGTGGGAGATTAAAAGGTTGAGTTAACTATTATAGCAGTATTTTCTTGTATGGTTATGGAGAATCCATATCGACTCATTTCCACCATTCCGATGATCATGGACATCGCTGTGTGAATTTGATTTATGGTAAAAGAAACACTTCAGAAAGCTCTTCCTCCAAATCCACTTGCATTTTTTATGGGTCCTTTGTCCCATTGCTCTTCGTAGTATCCTTGTTACGGTGAATTTCCTTTTTCACTTTGGAGTTTCTGGGTGAGCTATATTTAACAAACTTATCTATGATTCTGGTGTTCTTTGTAATATACATTTGATATTTGTCTTGGGGAACTGCAGCTGGTCAAGAATCAATTATGCTTTCATTTTGAGATTTTTTTTTTTTCTTATATTGCTGCTCAATCTGCATCTGATTATGCACAAAGAATTCTGCTTTACATATTCTTCATGATTTTTCAGATATCAGAGTACTCAAATCACAAACCAGAAAATGAAGACTACGACCTCCTTTACCGGGGGACTGAATATTTGCATGGTGAATATTTAGAAGGTGAAGATGGGGAACTCTCATGGTTCAATGCAGGTGTGAGGGTGGGTGTTGGCATTGGCCTCAGCATATGTGTGGGAATCGGGTTAGGTGTCGGTTTACTGGTTCAAACCTACCAAGGCACAACCCGAAACTTCAGAAGGCGGCGTCTATAGCAACATCCAATGTTATCATCATCCAAATGGGAAGCTAACATATCGGCGTTTCTGACAGATTGCAGATGATTGATTAGAAGGTCGAAGTTTTTTGTAATTAAGTGCGGTTGAGGCAAGACTTTCCAGTTTTTTTCTTGGTTTTGTTATTCGTGTGGGGGAGCAAGTTTAGTCTTTTTACCTACAAAAATAAAGCATAATTCTATTTCACATGTACTACCTTACAGCAGTTATCTTGCCTGTATATCCTGCACATATAGTTTTCATAAATGTATAAGTTCATTGCATAGTTGTAGAATCTTGTCAGATGAAGCTGTTATGATTTTGTTTATAAATAGCACTAATTTTATGTTTTTTGGTATCCGTCCGCCGGGGGGTGTGGGGGGTTTGGTGGGGAAGCAATGTCTCCTTGCATAATATGGATTCCAAACATTCATGGTCTAGATGTGAATGAGTCGAATTACTTATCTCTCGGTCTATTAGTGAACTATCTCTCTAGGGATTGTGAAAGATGTTCCACTAGAAATATTCTTGTTATTGCATCGACTGGTATTCCCCAAAAAGTGGATCCCGCTCTGATAGTCTCGAATAAATTAAATACATGCATTAAGATACGAAGGCTTCTTATTCCACATTAACGAAAGCATTTTTTCACTCTTTCATATACTAGGGGATTTCACTTGGAAAAGAAAATGTTTCATACTAATGGATTCAGGAAGGTAACGGTCAGGTAAGTCTCCAGTGATTACCCCTTATTAATAGTCGTGGAGATTTGAACTCATGATCTCTTGAGTAATATACCCAAGAGTCTTAAGCGAATTGTCAAGTTATCTAGAAGTCTAATTAGTAAATTCGCGAATTATACGTCCAATTGTTTAATTCGTGAATTTCTGTATTTTATCACTCCAACCGTATTATTCACGAATTATATGCCTTAGATGTTTTATTCGTGAAATTATTCTTGTATTTGAATTTTTGTCAAATTTTTGTTGAATTTTTATAAACGTATTTTTCACTATTTGTCGTATCATGCTTGTAAAATTCTTGTACCCCTTTTTTTGCCGTACCTTTATATTTAAAATGCTATATTGATTTTAACTAAGTAGTTCATGAAAAGTGTTAAAACCAAGATTGATATTATCAAATTTTTTAAAACGTATAATTGACAATGTGTCATATTAAACTCGTATCATATTTTTCCTATATCCAAACTTTTATAAACATATTTTTTATTATTTATTGTATCATATCGTTAAAATTTTCGTACCTTTTTCTTGTCGTATCTGTATATACTAAGTCTAGTTAAATAGCATAGCACTAAAGCTGTGGTAATAGAAAGAGGTGTAGACTGTAGATCTCTTTTTTGACAAGTTAATGACTCAATTATTGTGTCCAAACACTTAAAGGCTTCATTTGTGGACTGTATTTGCCATCATTTCACGTTCACCACTTTTTAGTGTCAGCTCAGCCATGACTCCACGAGAACCCACTTCACACGGCAGTGCCATTTTCTCCTGGAAAGATCACATAAAGTAGAAAGTCCCCGGCGCGAGAGAGACAGATGGGGATGTTTGAAATGGCTATTAACGGCCCCTAACCTCTCTTTGACTGTAGTGTTGTTTATTCCCCAGCTGTCTGCTAGAGAATATTACTTAGTTGGACATGATTGATTTTATGATTAAATAATGGTAAAATGTAATATCAGAACTTATCTTGATCTTGTTGAATGTGGGGTCATGATGATGATGATGATGATGATGATGAAGCTTGTGCAGTGCATAACTGAAGGAGATAGCTTTGGGCCTGTAAATGGAAAAATGTTTTAAATGTCAAAGTCGCCCAAAACAGCATAGAAACAAACAGGACACACTACGTCGATTGCCCATCACTGTTGTAATTCGACTACTCTCTCCTGGCTTAGGGATTTTTTGAGTAAACGATTTGTTCCCACCCAAGGTTTGTCTTAAATGACCACTTACTCACCAAAAATTTATATTTCGTTAATATTTAAAATACACTTCACTTTTTTAACCGATATTCGGCAAGTTACCAGGAGCTAGGGTGAAAGGGATTTTGTAGAGTGGAGGCCGATAGATCGAATGGTGGTAACCAATGTTTCGAAAACCGGACCGGACTATGACCTGTTCAAGGGTCCGGTTTTCAGTTTGACCGATTGGATCGGTCGGTTGGACCGTATTCTGTAAAATTATTTATAGTCTCTGAAGGTTTGAAATTCATCAAAAACACCCCTATAATACTCCCTTAAGATTTGAAATCTATCTAAAACACCCCTGTCGAGCGAAGAAACTCGTGAGTGGTGGCGGCAGCAATGATCGACAGCCAATCGAATTTGGAATCATGGGGCTTTTGATGCATAAGTTCTAGCGAATCTGATGGTGGTGCTAGGGAGTTCCATCGGCGCCGGAACTCACCGGAATCAACAAAAGAAGTCGGACGGTCATGTGAACTTTAGATGGACGGCGAGCGACGAAGGCGGCTGAAAATGGTTGGGTTTTGTCGTAGAGAAGCCGTCACGTCGAATGGTGGTGTTTTCNCTTAGGTACTTCTTAGGTTTTGAAGTAGCTAGATCATCTAAAGGGATTATTTTGTGTCAAAGGAAGTATGCATTAGAATTGATTTCAGAATCTGGATTATCTGGTTCCAAACCCTCCACAATTCCAACGGATTCCACTTTGAAATTGACATATGTTGAATATAATGAAATGTTTCCTTCAACCAATGATCCATTACTTCCTGACCCAAGTGTATATCAAAGGTTAGTAGGTACGTTGCTGTATTTGTGTATGGCTCGACCAGACTTGAGTTTTTCAGTCAATTCATGCACAAACCTAAGGAATCACATCTGAAGGCGGCTCTCAAGATAGTTAAGTATGTCAAGACATCACCAGGATTAGGCCTATTTTTTCCAGCAAAAAACAATATGACTCTGTCAGCCTATTGCGACTCAGACTGGGCATCTTGTCTTATGACCAGAAAACCTGTGACAGGCTACTGTGTTTTCGTTGGTAAGTCTCTAATATCCTGGAAATCCAAGAGGCAAGAAACCATTTCCAAATCCTCATCTGAGGCAGAATACAGAGCAATGTCTGCTACTGTGTGTGAGCTTCTTTGGCTGGTACAACTCCTCATAGAGCTTGATGTTTCAAAGTCTCAACTATTGCCTATTCCTCTACACTGTGATAATCAGGCTGCAAACCATATAGCTTCTAATCCCATGTTTCATGAGAGGACAAAACACATTGATCTTGACTGCCATATGGTCAGAGAGCAGCTCAAACTTGGTCTCATACAAACTGCCTATATTCCTATTGTGTAGCAACCAGCTGACTTATTGACTAAAGCACTCGGAGGTCACATTCATTCCAAGCTATTACACAAGTTGGGGGTTCTTGATCTCTACCACCCTCTAACTTGAGAGGGGGTGTTAAATAGTTGTTATAACGGTAGAGAATCAGTTACTGTATCAATTTAGTTTACAGTTCAATTAGTTAGTTGTTTACTTGAGTTAGTTACAACCTGAGTTAGTTAACTAGTTAGTTGAGTTAATTTATCTAAATGTAATATAAGTGCACTTGTACAGAGTTGAATCAGTAAAGCAATATTTTTCCCCAAATTTCCTTCTGACGAGAAGGGTATCAGTTGAATCAGTAAAGCAATACTTTTCGCAATACTTTTCCCCAAATTTCCTTCTGTTCACTGAGACTGAAACTCTTCAACATAAAGCAATGGGGCACTCATTAAAAAAATTTCATCCTAATTTATAATGATGCATGCTACGTGTCAGGTACATGGTTAAGATTAATGTTTATTTCAATGAAAGTTTGGGAGATATAGTAGTGATTAGGTATTTTCACGTGCTGCAACTAATTCTTTCCCATTTCCTAGTTGAAAAAGTTTGACCGGTTTTTACAAATGTTATTAACGTAGCTAAACCTATTCATGTAAGCCAGTCTCCAAGTAAGACAATAAATACTTTGGAATTATATTCTTTTTTATAATTTTTAATTTGTTGCTTTATTCCCTTTCGTTTTTTTAACAATATCTTTAATATCCTTTTCTTTTCTTAAATAATTCCTTGAAAAAGTTATGTTTATCATATTCTTAAATAATATGAACAAAATTCTAGGGTAAAATAAAATTTTATGTTTATCATACTTTAATTGAAGTGTCTAACTTTATTACATAAAAACATTTTTTAAGAAAAATGTAACAATTCAACCTAACACATTTAACATTATAAAAATATTCAAGGCTGCATTTAAAAAATAAAATCCATAAACATTTTCTTAAAAGCATGTTTTTTTTTTTTTTTTTAAAGTAATATTATATATCTCAATCAATATTTTAAAATTTTAATCTTAAATAATATATCATCATAAGTAACATCTTAACACTTCGGGTGCGTTTGGTTCAGAGAATGTTATATTAATGGAAAGTTAGATTACTTTGAAGATTACTGGGAATCTTTAGGAAAATGTGTTTGGTTAGTTGGAATAAATTAGTGGATATGTTATATTAATATGTTTAATTAAGCGGAATAAATTGATTGGTATATTACTTAAATTACTAAATTTCCCTCTTTTTAAATATTAATGTAATATTATTTTTATCATTATTTTTTGAATAATTTCTTTTAACCCCCAACATTTCATATTGGTTAAAACACCCCAACTTATATAGAACTTTAATTTATAACAAAATCACCCCTACCACCCCAAGCCACTGCCGACCACCGCCATCCATCACCGAAAGTCGCCAGAAATCATCAAAGGCTCCAATATGGCCGGAAATGGCCATCTTGATGGCCGAAAACGGCTATATCGGAGTAGATCTGGCCAAATCTAATCTGGACATTTTCGACAAGATCCATGGCCATTAATGGCCATATCTCGCCCAGATATGGCCGTTAAAGGCCATGGATCTGGCCAGAATAGATTTGGCCATTTTTGGCCAGATCTACTTTGATATGGCCGTTTTCGACCATCAATATGGCCATTTTTTACCTTATCAGAACCTCCTGGTGACTCTCGACGACTCTTCGGCGACTTCTGACGGCAGCCGACGGTGGTTGGCTAGCTACTGGCGGTGGTGGTAGGTGGCGGTGATGGTCTACAATTTGTTTTAAATATAAGAGTATTATTGTCCAAAAACTTAATTAAACGAGGATAAAATTGTAATGGTGGATTAATGTAAATTGATTTTAAAAAAAGGGCATTATTGTCCAAAAATTTTATTAATAAGGGATAAAATTGTAACAAAAACAAGATAACCAAATAATCTTACAATACCTAAGAAAATGGAAGTTCTCAGATTACCTTCAATATTACCAACAATAACTACTATGGGGGCGTTTGGATTAGGGGTATATAAGATAATGACGATAATCTTCATTTATTTTTGCAAGATTTCGGTGTTTGGTTTGCAAGTGATAAAATATTACGAGAATCTTTTATTGTAAATAGTATTTACTATTGGTAATGTAGGGGGTAATGTGATACCCTCCCCCACCCTTGGGATTAAAACATAACCAGGGTAATCTAATTTTTCTATCTATTTTGCCCTTAAATAAAAAACCATTTCGGACACAATTGCCCTCAAATGTGTACCAAATAACAATTACCCAACCCCTTACATTTGAGAAATTAGCTAAAACACTTGGCCACAAAAAAGTTTAAAAGTTAACAAAATACCCTCAGTCACCCAAGACCACTGCTAGCAGGACTAACTACCGCCAGCCGCTGGCATCAGTCGTTGTAATGGTGCACAACCGGCAGGATCTGTCCGGTTGTGCTCCGGTAAGGCCTTTTCCGGCCATGAATCACAAATAAATGGCTGGAAACGGCCAAATCTAGCGTTTCTAGGCTGTTTCATGGCCAAAGATATGGCCGTGAAACTACCACATATCTAGTCATGAAATGGCTAGATCTTTAGCCGTGAAATGGCCATAAAGATCTGTCCATTTTCCGGCCATGGAATTGTGATCCATGGCCATTTTCGGCTTTGTCGGCGCACGGNATGTCTGAATTTGAGTAGCACGGATAACTGTCAAGATTCATGAGAAGAATGAATAATCACCTTGCAAGGCACTCATAGCAGTGGCTGCACAGGCTGGACTTGCAAAATCAACAAAACAAAGAATAAGAGGGTCTCCACCACGCTGCATTGTTAATGAACCATGGCTTTAGTATGGAAAAAGCATCAGACTTCCAACAACTTATTTGCAAAACATGATAAGGAAACCAAGTTGAGCAAATGATTAATAGGTAGGAACATAAACTGAAACATTCTGGAGCTACAAAGATCGTTATTGATAGAATTCGCAATAGGATACTGTCCACTTACCTGTTTGGATTCTTTGCTCACAAGTCTCACTTCTTTATATCCCACAAAAGGTCGAAAAATATCTGAACAGTGAGGTAAAGGAATAAAAACAACTAATCATGAACAATATTTGTAGAATAGCATGAAACAAGAAAAACAAAGATCACTGTCATTTCTCAGTGCTAATGTATCAAAAAGGATACGAGCTACTTCTCTCCTTGTGGTGTCTGGAGGAAGTCCCTCAACATACAGAGTGTTGGAAGCATCAGGAGGCAGAGGTAATGTTTCACGGCCTGGCCTAGCCATGGTCTCCACTGGGAGACGATCATCTAAATCCCTACTAGGACCGTTTGACACCATATCTCGACCAATGATTCCAGGACGACCGCTCACACCATCAGCAACTGGAATACCAGCCATTCCACCACTAACACCCCTTCCTGACCTAGCTCCTCCTAATGCACTGGCTTCTCCAGAAGGAAAAGAAAGATATTGCTTCAAAATCAATTACATTGATCATTTTAGCAAACAAAAAACATGTATATGCCAAGGCAGTGAAACACATGCAATTTCAAGGTTGAAGAAGATACCGCACTCTGGAGATATCGATCATATGCCGATCCAATAGTTCTTGTATCCTTTACAGACCGATGCTCACCACGATCATCATCTCGTGATAAATAACTATGCCTCTCATGACGTGAAGACATCCCAGACTGGGGAAGATCTGCAATGTTGTTAAGAATCAAAGACATTAGTGAACTATCAGCAATGGGCACAACTATCACACATTCATACTCCAAACATCACATAATAAAGAGTTCCCATTTCGCCACCTACATAACTCACTTTCATTTCAATAGACTTTGAGCTGAAAATGGAAAAAGTTCCCCAGGATGGAGGATAATATTTAAATATTGACTATAAAAAGAAGTTAATAAATCGCAACATCTCNTCCGGCCATGGAATTGTGATCCATGGCCATTTTCGGCTTTGTCGGCGCACGGCCGGCCATATATGGTCAGTCGTGCGCCATTCTGTCGACTGTCCATGGCAGTCAACAGTGGTGGCTGGCTGCCAACAATGGCTTGGGGTGGGTGGGGTGATTTTGCTACAAATTAAAGTTTTATATGGCTGTGGTGTTTTAGCAAAATTTCAAATGTAAGGGGTTAAAAGAAATGATTCAAAAAATACTATTATAAAAAGGAGGGCAATTTAGTAATCTATATAACATACCTACCTATTTATCCTTCCAACCAAACATATTATTCACCAATTTATTGGAACCAACAAAACATATTTTCTAAACATTCCCAATAATCTTCAAGATGATTTTTCTTTCCGTTAATATAATATCCCTCTATAATAAATCATTATATGATTCAAACACTCTCTATTGGTATTGGGAGATTACCAGAATCTTATATTACTCAATAACCAAATGTGATAATCAAGTAATAGAAGATGATATAACATCAGTAATCTCATATAACCCTCAACCAGAAGCCCCCTTCAAGTCATCAATTATACATCAATATATCATAAGATAACACACTTAAACAATAAATATATGATCTTTTATATCACAAAAATTTCATGCTTGTAACAATTACCTCATAATATAGGCAAACTCTTAAAGTAATTTACTCCTTAGTCCTTACAAACAACCCGACTCGTTTACCCGCTTGTTCCGGTAAAATTTTGGTCAGCGCCCCCCTCCACGACGAAACAACCAACAATATAAAACGAGTAATGAAAAAATTAATAATTTATTATTATACTAAAGAAAATGTAAAGCCGTAACTAATATTTTTGGTTGTTGAATCATAGTACTAATAATAAGAAATAATCAAGATCTTTTGATCGGAACTCACTGTCGGCGTCACAGACATGGCGCTTTCACGGCTTCGACATCCAGTGCTCGCCAGAGCTCCGTCGCTGCTTTTCAGAGCTCGCCGTCTGTCCTCCGTCTCCTCCGCCACGTCTCTTTCTCGGTAGTTAATCATCTGGTTTTTTTCTTTTTTGTTTTGTCAATTTCAAGTGAATTGTGAATTTTAAGTTCTGAATGGCTTTGCGAGATTGATTCAATTCTGATGATGACATTTATGTGTTGATTTTGATTTTGCTAATAAATATGATATTTGCTGAAAAGTAAACGAGCTTTGTGTTAGGAAACTAATTTTTTAAATTTTAAATAAAGCAAATAAACATTTTTTGTTGCACGATGTTTAGTTAGATTGTTGTATTTGTTCAAACCAGTTTTATGTTAGGAAGCTAAAAATTGAATATGCTTTTATTTTTTAAATTTTTTTGAAGAGTTTGAAAAATTTTACTGAACGGATTTTACTAGTTTTGAGTATAGGAAGCAATGGAGAATTAAGTTTATTATTGAGCTTGCTATATTGAGTTCATTTCGACAGCTCAAGTTTAATGATGCAGATTGAAAAATTTTGTGAATGTAATTGTTCCTAACAACTTGAAATTGTTTCTTCTATAAATTTATGTAAACCATACAACCCTGAACATTGTGGCTGGGCATGTTGCAGTATTATGAGGGGGTTTCAATGGCTCAAGATAAGTGAAAGAATTTTCAGATGTGGTTGTGGCACTTGCTGCTATCTTTTATAACTTTTAACTATTCTGGCTGCCTATGTTGCATGAAGATAGATGATCGATACTCTGTAATTACTTTACTACGTGATGTCGAATTCTTGACTAGATGAGCATCTAGGTGCCTAGGTTATTTTTTTCTGGGTAATGAGATTAATCAGGTAGATGCATTTGATTAGGTGGTCTTGGTATCTCCAAGCATTTTACTTTACTTTCAACAGAGCTGATGTTTCCATGCATGTGATTTGCCAACTCATTTCCCTTGTTCTCTGGCTTTTTGTCAACTTTATGATGCAGCACTTCCAGTGGACAAAACTCTTCGGTGGACATAAATGGCATTTTGTTAAGGTATACATCTATTGGCTTTCCGTTTCTTATGTTACTTAACATCATTAACCCATATAACTTTAGTTGAAGTTTAAGTTGGATCAGATGGGAACCAGATAATGTCATTAATGAAGGACATCCACAAAATTGACTTGGATTGGTTTATATGCTTCATCTGGCGAACCAGCTTGCAATTCTTACTTGGTTAATTTAACTTTTTGCTTTTATACTCACCAGGCCCACATCCTTAGCTTTGGTCAATGGAGTATGTGATAGCTCTTTGAAGCTCAAGGTTAGCATTTAAATTATTAAATTGTAATACACAGAATTACTTTGGATTAAGACTGTATTCTGATGTGTTTTGTCATTTTGCAGATGCAAATTGGTGTACGAAATTTTTCATCTTCAGGTATACATCATCATGGTTGTGTCATGTGCAGTTTTTCCCTACAATAACATGTATCCCTAACGATTTTATAGTTGCGGATTAAAGGAGCTACATAATTTTACTGCAGTTTCCTCAGAGCATACAAAGCCTGTAAAGTCTTGTATAATATACCGGGGTTGTAAGAAACATACTTATCTACTGTTAGAACAAGTTGCATGTCTTTAACACATCCATGTAGAGAAAGGATGTTAGAACTGGAAATTACCGTATCATATATGCTAGTTGTTATCAAGTTCCAATATTAGTAATATTGCTTAGGGTTGTGCAGCTTGGATTTTGGTGCCAGACTTGATATTAGTAGCGGGGCCTGAGCCATTCTACACCTTTGTCCATCAAACATGCTACTGGCTTACGCTTTCCATATCTGTGTATTCTCCTAATACTTAGGATACATTGATCAGCAGTGAATGATTAAATTCACTTCCAATTACAGTTTTATATAGCTTCAGTAGAACTTTTGATAAATTTTAATTAGTGAAAACATCTTTTCACCTCTATTAAAGATATTGCATTAACGGTTATTATAGTCTACACCCGTCCCCCTTCTGGAGAAAATATTAAATGTTAGGTGTTATTGATATTCAGGATGTTGCTTCAGGTTGGGATGTTGTTACAGACTGTTAAGCAATTTTTAAGCACACTGAGTTATTTAAAGATCCAGTTTCCCATTTTCTCAAAACTTCCTTGTAGTATTATGTCAAAACTTCAACTGGAATCATGTATATAATTTCTTGGCCTCTTTCAAAGATACAACATGGATTCTGGCAATGCAATGTAGTTGGGACTTTCATCTTGATCTGAATGAATCATCTTTTCCACAGAGGCAAATCTTTGCCTGCTAGGCAAGAGGATAGCAAGTTAAAAATTCTGTTTCTGTAGGACATGTATTTCTATTACTATGAAATTCATAAATGAAGTAGTTAATCTTTTTGTCAATTTTTCGGGGTCTTAAAGGGGCTTGGAAAGACATAAGAACTCTTTAATGGAAATGGAAAAGAGATGGAACTAAGTTATTTTTTTGTTATAAAGACACTTTTATCTCAGTACGTATTTGTCAATAAGCTGTCTGTTGTGGCAGATCTTCCTTCACATGCAGTTCTTGGAATGCCAGCTTTGTCCCCTACCATGGTAAGATTTGTTGGAAAGTTATAATTTGGATCATTTGCCTCCACCTACTTGTGGTGAATTTTTCTCCAGCCCGCCTGAAGTCAAGATTGTGTGCTTGTTGCTCTTGTGCAGAGTCAAGGTAACATTGCAAAATGGATGAAGAAAGAAGGTGATAAGGTGATTTATAAGTTGATAAAATAAATTTTTAAAGTCTGTGTGCCATCTTTTATATGATTTAAAGTACAGACTCAAAACAGTTTGTTGGTTTCTATTAATTCAATCTGACAGATAGAAGTTGGCGATATTCTATGCGAAATAGAGACAGACAAAGCAACAGTTGAGTTTGAAAGTCTTGAAGAGGGGTAATTCTATTCATCACATTGTCTTTTTTCAAATTGATGGCTGTTATGTTATTAGTCATTGCTTGATCTACATCAGTCATTGGAGTGGCACATTTTTTTGATACCACACTTTACTTCAGTTTTTTGCAGGGTATTTAGGAATGAGAGTGCTCTTATAATCTTAATTTTGAATTTTGAATCCTTTTCTCCTTATATGCTGTATTTTCCTCCCAACACCCCACACCCCCCGCTTGAAGATATTTTCCTCCATTTCTTTTCCTGTACAGAATTGAGTTTCTGTTATTAGTTTTAACTGAAGACTTTAATTTCCTGGCCCTGATTCATCAGAGTGTTTCCTACAGGTATTTGGCTAAGATTCTAGTTCCTGAAGGTTCAAAGGATGTGCCTGTTGGACAACCCATTGCAATAACGGTAAAACAGTGATATTCCCCAAAGATTTATTTCTTTTTACTCTTCTATAGAAATTTATGCAAAGAATTATGGTATATTGATCAGAAATCAATTCTAAATGGTATACATACACACACACACACTTACATGATTATATGTCTAATCATACGTAGTATATATGTGTATCTATCTATTCAAATGTGTGTGTGTATTTATTTTCACTTTCTTTTTCCACTTTGCTACATCACATACTCTCTTAACCTTTTTGAGTCATTTGTATTGGAGTTTAATCCTCTTAGGATATTTATCAAATATCTGTTATTGTTCATGCTATTGCCAACACCTTTTGATATGTGGAACTGCTTTTTGTGAGTTGTTCTTAATTTCCATAAAAGGATTAACCATTGTACCAGAGTGTTAATACTCATTCTGTTGGATTCACAAAGGTTGAGGAACTGGATGATATCCAAAATATCCCTTCCACAGTTGGTGGTGGATCAGAGGTTAAACCAACTCAACAGGATATCAAACAAGAAGAAACTGTACAGGAAACTAGTTCTGCTAACATCAACACAGCAGAACTTCCCCCACATATTGTTCTTGGAATGCCAGCGCTATCCCCAACAATGGTAAGGAGGTTTGAATTAAGATTTGTCACATGTTGGCTCTACTTTGGTAATTTTTCTCTATTTACTTTAGTTTTTACAGAAGCTTAAATTTTTTAAACATTTCTTGTGCAGAACCAGGGTAACATCGCAAAGTGGAGAAAGAACGAAGGAGATAAGGTTAGTTTTGTTAAGTTATTGAACATGTAGAATACTTCCTCCATCTAGTTGAGTGAATACTTATTAATCAGCTCAGTTGCTTTGTTCTTGTGCCCTATTCTTGGTTTGACAGATAGAAGTGGGAGATGTGATATGTGAGATAGAGACAGACAAAGCAACCCTTGAATTTGAGAGTCTTGAAGAGGGGTAGCATGTCTTACTATTTTTTTTTCTTTACTTTGAGAAACAAGTTTAAAGGGTATATCCTTCTAAGCATGTCTATTGGGAGCTTAAATGAATCAGCTCCTAGGTTATTTTTTATAAAATAACTTTGACACTTAAATGAATGAGTTTTTAACTGATTATAGATGTCTAGGCTGTGGATGATCCTTCCGCCGATATTATTTGATTGAAATTGTTTGGTGCAGGTACTTGGCGAAGATACTAGCACCTGAAGGTTCAAAGGATGTAGCTGTGGGACAACCTATTGCTGTAACAGTAAGTAATTATACTTGGGGCACTTGATTGTTTTTGAGCTGTTAAGATCTTAATTATAAAGTCATGTAAACTTCAGGAGTTTCCTTTTTTTTGTGGATAACTTGTTATCTTTTTGTGAATTTTCTTACAACTATGACATTAATTCGTTGTTTTCATAGAAAAAATTATAATTATGCTTTCCTTGCCATGAATTTAGAACATGCAGTTTGTCCCCTTACCATAAGTAGATTTTAATTATAAGAATGTTAAACTTTGTACTTGTCTAGATTTCCATTACCATTGTTGTTTGACACATATGGGAAAACTAATGTTCACTGTTCTGCCAGGTTGAAGATCCTGATGATATTGAAACTGTGAAGAATTCTTTTACTGGTGGTTCAGGGGTCAAAAAGGAAAAGCCAACCCGCCATGATCCTAAAGATGAAGTTGGAGTGCAGAAAGGCAGTTTTACAAAGATCAGTCCATCAGCTAAGTTGCTAATTTCAGAATTTGGATTGGATACATCATCATTGAAGGCATCAGGTCCTCATGGCACTCTACTCAAAGTGGATGTTTTGGCTGCAATTAAGTCAGGAAAGGTTTCTTCAAAAAGTTCTTCACCTGCAGAGAAGGCATCTCCATCACCTCAAATCCGCCCACAAACTTCAGCTGTAGCATCTCCTAGTCCAAAACCTCGCTTACAGCAATCAGATTCTTTTGAAGATTTGCCCAATACTCAAATTCGCAAGGTAGACTTTGTAGGAGAGAACCTGCCTTAATTCTTATCTAACAGTTACAATCATTACTTTCTATCAAGAAAGAAAAATCAAATCAAGGAAGCTGCACATAAAAAATTGCAGAAATTTTTATGCCTTAATAAGTACAGGAACTATCTTATGCCCAAACTGTAGGACATGGTATATTGCTGAATTTTAAGCTATCATTTAAAACCTACAGTAAAATATAGAACGTTTATGTAATTTAAGGTGTTTGAGAAACTTGAAAGTTTCAGGGTTGCCTGTTGGGTTTAGGTCTTTTAAAAGGCATTGCAGATGCACCTTATTGTTGTGTGTTTCCAAATCAGATATTGAGTTTGAGAGAACACTAGTATTGTTTAGAACTACTATATAAGATTTGAAAACCGAACCATTTGTTGTCACTCTATAGGTTTGCATCAT
This sequence comes from Pistacia vera, assembly GCF_008641045.1. Classification (NCBI taxonomy): domain Eukaryota; kingdom Viridiplantae; phylum Streptophyta; class Magnoliopsida; order Sapindales; family Anacardiaceae; genus Pistacia; species Pistacia vera. The sequence continues at coordinate 2,322,323 of NW_022196136.1, read as the reverse complement.
CAGTTATTTATCAAATTTATCTGCATGTTGTTTGAAGAGAATAGTTAAAATGTTGTACTCATATATCAAGCCCTTTTATTTACATTCTTTTTCTTTATCTGGAGGAGGTTGAATCTTACTATTTTGGATCAAATTGGAGTTGAAGCGCAGTTATGAATTCTTTTTAACATATTATGTGTTGGTTGTGCCCATCACTTGGTGACATTAGTAATAAAGCTCTTTATTCTGATATTGGCGAGTGATATCCATAATGTTATTATTTGTAAATTATTTTCTATTAAATAAAAGTGCAAACTGGATGGTATCAGTACACACTCAACCATAGGATTTGGTTGGTCATACTTATAATCACTAATCAGAGTTTTAACTCCATTAGTGATTCTTCTGCAGGTTATAGCAAGAAGGTTGCTGGAATCAAAACAAAATACACCACATTTATATTTATCTTCAGGTTCTGAACACTATTGCATAGTCTGCATTTTCTTGCTTTTATTGAATCTTTGATCTAAAGAATGTGATGGTGTCTTTCAGATGTCGTACTGGATCCTCTTCTTTCCTTCAGAAAAGAGCTTCAAGGTATGGAATATTTGTATTATTGTGTTTGTTGGGCACTTGAGATTCGGCAGTCTGCTGATCCTTTTCTTCCTCAATTTACAGAAAAACATGACATTAAAGTTTCAGTAAATGACATAGTCATTAAAGCTGTTGCTGTGGCTCTGAAAAATGTAGCTGAAGCTAATGGTAAGATATATATTGTTTATACCATGTTCCAAAGGATTACTCAGAAATATATCTGGATGTAAGAACTAGGATGTCAGGCAAAGTGAAAGTTTACACAATATAAGATAATTATTTTCCGATTTTGTTAAGATAGATGAAGTTGTGGTGCTGCACTAGGAGACGCTTTTTAAAATAATCTCAGAAGTGTCCTGGGTAAAACCTGTTTATTACTGTTCCGATAGATATATTATGTTATATCATATTGGCATTTGTTTTGCTATGCTATGGAAGTTGAGACTAACCTGTGTGTTTAAACCAATGAAAGTTAGGCTGGTATCGGCAACAGAAATTGTCATTATAGTTCCTTTAACAAGTATCAATATTAATCTGGAGAAGTAAAAGCCTTTGGGGATTGAAATTATCTTGACTGTGTATATGATATCCAGCCTCTCTATTTATATTTTTTATGCCAAAATTTGGTTGTCAATATGTGGCAGCTTACTGGGATGTCGAAATAGGAGAAATTGTTTTATGCGATGCTGTTGATATATCAATAGCAGTTGCTACAGAGAAGGTATGCTGCAAAATTCATTTTTTTTTTTCTTAAAGGGATTTGCAGCATCCAAAGTTCATTGTATTTTATTTTGTTTCAGGGACTAATGACTCCCATCATAAGGAATGCAGATCAAAAAACCATTTCTGCAATCTCATCGGAGGTATATTTCAACTTCTCTCTGTTTCAGTTTGATGACCTTGTTGGGGATGTACTATGATAGAATCTTCATGGCTTAGTTACTCATCTTTGCTACTTTTAGAAAGAGGGATAAAGAAAATACCTGCTGCTCTTAAGAAACATATATCGATTTCATGTTAAACTTGATTAACATGAAATATGCAATAAGTCAGAAGTTTTATTGTCAAATTTAGGAAGTAAGAGATTTGGGTTGATCAGTTATTTTTTTTTTACAGCTTCCTCCTCTATTATTTATTTCTATAATTATTTACTTTTTCTGGGTCGCTTGACTTTCAGGTCAAGGAACTAGCTTCAAAGGCAAGGGCAGGGAAGCTTGCGCCAAACGAATTTCAAGGAGGCACTTTTAGGTGTGTATATATGCAAATACGTATTTAGGTTTTATGTCTGTGTTTTTCTATGTACAAGAAGCTGTGCCGTAAGGGAGTTCTTATTTAACACCACCAACAAACCATAAAGAACCTCGCTATATAATTATTTCCTTTTGAGCCTTTTGAAACTCGGATCAGTTTCAAGGAGCTGATCTTGGCTTTTTGAGTAAACCACCTAATATCAAGGAACTGAGGGGAGTTTTTGTGTTCATTGCCAATGTATTCTGGAATGAGGGACCAATGCAAGGGTTTTAATGGTAATCTCATTGGCAATTTTTCTGGTGGTTTAATGGAATACCATGGAAGAGGTAAAGCTCAGTAAGATGGCTGTTTGATCTTGTGATTGACAGAGTGTATTTTCCTTCCATTTCTTACAGGGACTCAACATTCATTAATTAAGATGTTTTTTACGCACTATACCTGTTCCAAATTTCAGTCGAATCAAATAATCTGCTGTTGCCAATATAGTTGTCTCCTAATTGCTTTTTTCTTAAAATAATTGTTGGAAGAAATATTTATAACTTGCTCTTCTTGTCTGCAGCATTTCAAACCTGGGTATGTTTCCAGTGGACCATTTTTGTGCAATTATAAATCCACCACAGGTGCTCTTTCTCTCTGTTTCTCATGGACACAAGCACTCCACAACACTATTCAACCATTTTTGTTTATACTTTTCCAATGAAAGTACAATCAGTATTAGAAAACACTAGAGATATTTGTTGTTATAATGTTATGGTATTGCCCCTTACCTTGTGAATGAATTATCTTATATGTCTTTCAGGCTGGCATCCTTGCTGTTGGCAGGGGAAACAAAGTTGTTGAGCCAGTAATTGGAAGTGATGGTAAGATGTTTGTTTTTGTACTACTATGTCTCAAAATGTTTGAAGCTGTTTAATGAGTTACTTATGACATGGACCTCTTCGGATACAGGAACTCAGAAGCCTGCAGTTGTCACAAAGATGAACTTAACACTATCTGCTGATCATCGTGTTTTTGAGGGAAAAGTTGCAGGTGAGTACTTGTGTAATTTTTTATTTTTTTCCAAGGGGAAGGTTCTTTAAAATGTTGGATGTAACTCCATTTGCAGTCATTGTCATGCCAAGACCAAGTAGACAACATTAGGGTTTGCTCCATGAGCTATACTGGTATAGCGGTACCATTAAAACTCAAGTTAAGCGGTAGATGTTTTTATATGATTAAATATATTTATCAAGAAAAGTTCTTCACTGTTTTTGAGGTTAAGGGACTATCGAGGATTATACTGAATAGTAATTAACCTTTGGTCTCCAAATTAGAGAATTGCAGCTCCTGAAAGTTTGGTTGTGTCATTGTTGCTATATTCAAAGGTGGTTAGAGATTCAGTAAAGGGTTGTGTTTGCTTTTCTATTTGTTTTCAATTATCATTAGGTTCCGTCATCAGTTATTAAGCAAAGTTTTGACTTTACCGGATCTTTATGAGATTTGCTTCTGATATTATGTTTATATTATACTGCAGGTGCATTTCTTTCAGCTTTGCTTTCTAACTTCAGTGACATTCGAAGACTTTTGCTGTAATGTTCAAGAAAATCTCATAAATTGATTGTTGGGAAATCAAGAAGTCAGCCATAGTGGCGTATGCCATCATCATAAAGCTAGTTAGGAAATTTTCAAAGATCATTCCAAATTGTTCTGGGGATACCCCTTTGCTGCAACGATATGTTGTGCCAGCTTGGCATACAAATTTTTTGTCAAATCATCGGACACAACTTGTTTAAAGAGAGAACCATAATTTTCGATACTCATTGATGTAATTCATTGCTCCTAAGTTAGGTTTTCAAATGCTTCAAGATTTTGATGCTGATTCTAATGTTATGCTGTTAGGATCATGTTTTGTTTTGGTACAAATAATGTATAAGAAATGGCTAATACCAGCAATTGTAGTAATAAAGTGCTTTTTTGCTCATGATAAATCTTCCATCTTTTAAATCGATGTCTTACAGATTAATTGATAGTTGTATATTTAATAAGGGCAAAGAGAGAGGATCTGATTGACATTGGTAGGTTAGGTTATTAAAAAAAAAAGAAAAAAAACCTTATATTTTAAAATTTCTCACCAGATACATCGTTTTTGCTGAAAAGACATAAGAAATAAAGAAAACATATAAAGTATTTCTCTTGGAACACAAGCAAAATTCGAACTGGGAGCTGATGAATCAAAAGCAGCCCTTGGGTTTTTATAGTGTTCTGAGGACCAAAATTGGTCGAAACTAATAACTATTAATCAATAATCTATCATCTTTCTGGGATAACCAGCAACACTAAGCATATGACAACTAAACTTCAGAAGAAGTTTATTATCTTCATGGATAATTTGCTTCCTAAATTTAGTTCACTAATTGGCAGTCTGGAGCAGCTTCTTTGATAGCAAGTGGTTCATACCACTGAGGACCAAAACCAGCAGCTTTCCTTGCGGCCTCATTAAACGGCGGCTTCAATGGTCCCCTAAAATATGTCCTTACTATGGCATGAAACTTCTGAATAACCACTTCATTCTCCTCTATTGCACATCCATTTTCTCCTGCTTCGTGTTCTAGAGATGCCAAGCTATCTTGAAATAAAGCTGGATTCCTAGACCTCAAACATAGCCACTTGAACCACTTCACTCCTGAGGCACAATGAGTAATCTCTTCTGGGTAAACCACTGTCTCCAGTAAATCTGCCGTCTTGTTATCACCTCCATTACGGAAGCGAGAAATTGTTGCAGGCAGCACATCAAGTCCCCTGGCCTGCAGAATACAAGCTTTTATCAAATAAACATCCATTAATGAAATTATTGGACAATTTAATATAAGGTATGCATTCCATAAAATCATCTCGGAGCAATTCATAGGAAGAGAATTAGTTCCATATGAGCTGTACATGCCCTCCATAAAAGCTTGTTTCGCATGTAAGTTTTACCAATAAAATCTACTAGCACTAAGAGATCGTTTTTGAAAATTATGAATTTTGGCTAAGTCGTCGTGACTTTTATTCCCATAATTAGTTGAATTATGAATTAACAAGAAATAAATTTAAGAGAAGTATGCACCTCATGGACACAATGTTCAATTGCCAAACGCGACAGCAGGTCCTTGGATGTTGCTATGGCTGAGTCCCAGAGGCCATCATGAGCTGGTAATGCTCCATAAGAAAAGCCTAGTTCCTCTAGCCGTGCTGCAAGGAGAGTGAAATGTCGGCCTTCATCTTGAGCCACCTTCACAAAATCTGTGAAGAACTCTCTAGGCATAGCCTCTTGCTTACCAAAACGAGCAATTATATCCTAAAAAAGGAAATCAAAATAAGACATAAAAGTTATTGTTTAAAGTTAGGACATGAAATGTAACAAAATGTTCAAGTCAAGAATCACTATAACTCAAGACCAGAAGAACAATGATTTCACTTGACTATATAAACAACGGGCCACCGAGAAAGACGAGACTTCATCAAGAATAGAAACACAAGTATTCATTAATATGATTTCACTGTGGTGTCCCCAACCCAAATAAGTTAAGACTAGTTCATACTCATGCATACAATTAGTTAAAACTAAACTCATTCTGAGAGACTAAAAAAGTTGAACATCATATTCTCAACCAACTATTATGCCTAGTCGAGCGGAATATTAACAATAACTTGTGATTCAAGGGCAGTGCCACTTATATAGAAATCTTCAACTCAAAATAAGTTGCACTTTGTTGACATAAGAACTCACAAGGAATAATGAAAAGTTTGACTAAAACATAAGCATTATACAAAGATTTTGCTACTATATCACGTTACTAACCTCACTGAATGTGATTTTTAAATGCCAACATCGAACTCTTACTGATTACACTATTTTTTTACAAGTTGACAAAGAAAATATCACAAACCCTTATTACAATCATAAACTACAGCGGCAAAACATCTTTATGCAAATATAATATAAAGTACACATGCAAACGTTGTACAATTGAATGATTAAAAATGAATAAAAACAAACAATGAAACAATAAAAAAGTAGTATCCATATATAAAATTTGCAGCTCTACGGAATTTAATAAAAAGAAAAGTACCCAAGACAAGTCAATGGCCCAACTCTCAGTGTGCACTATACTATGCACAATGGCCTGCCTACTCTGCAGGCTCCCCGCTTTACCGAGCTTCGGCATTAAACTTGGCGACACCAATTTCACCTGCACCAATTTTCATTATTATTATTATTTTCATTGTTCATCAACCATTTTACTTATAATAATAGCAGTGTAAATACGTTGGTGAGCCTGGCGGGGCGATCGGGCACGGGGAGGTCGAGAGAGGGGTTGTAGGGGAGAGTGATGGTTCCGTCAAGCCATTTAGAGGCAACCGAGTCGCCGAGTCGAGCCTTCTCAAATGGGTCCTCTGTATTTAGCACTCTTAGCGCCGCTTCTACCAGCGTCTCGCTTTCATTTTCCGGGCACATTTCGCCTTCGCTCTCACCCTCTCCCACCGCCACTCGTTTTAAACTATGGTTAATAACAACCAGACCTCTGCAATCAATAATATATGTAGGCCCTAAAACCTTCGGAAACTACCATGCAGACCCTATCATCACCGTTAAGATTACTCTAAACTACCATGCAGACCCTATCATCACCGTTAAGATTACTCCATATGGTTGAGGGTTATATAAGATTATGGAGTTCTATCTTATCTTATATTATTTGATCTATCAAGTTTTGTTCTGGTAATCTTTTAAAATCAATAGTAATTATTATTGATAATATAGAAGGTAATCTGATTATCTCTATTTTTTTAAATATTTTAAGATTAGTTGATTTTTTTTTACAATTTTATCCTTAACTATTAGAATTTTTTAACAATAATGCATTTGTTTCAAAAACAATTTACAAAAATATTAATAGACTATTTTATCCTTATATGCAAAAAATTTAAGACATAAATGCCCCTTAACTTTAAAAAATTATCCAAGAGTGGCGATAGTGGATGGGAGTATTTTTGTTAAGTTTTAAACTGTTTTGATTGCTAGGGTGTCTTAACAATATCTCAAACGTAGGGGATTAAAAAAATTATTCAAAAAATAACATTATATTAATATTTAAAAAAGAGAATAATTTAATAAATTATATAACATACCCAGTAATTTATTCCTCTCAACCAAACATATTAATATAAAATACTTACCAATTTATTTCAACCAATCAAACACATTTCTCTAAACATTTCCAGTATCTTCAAGGTAGTTTACCTTTCCATTAATATAACATTCTTAATAGTATAGTATTCTCTTAACCAAACACACCTTATGTATAATATTATGATATTTTTTAAGTGTAATATTATTATTTTGAGATTTAAAAAAAAAATAGTTCCGAGATTTTTTCTTTTAATGTAATTTTTTATTAAAGTATTTAAATAAACTCTAAATTGACAGACATTGCTAATATTATGATCTCCTTTTAATCTTTTATAATTTAATTTTTTAAATTATTAAATACTTTTTTCATATTTTCCGAACTATAGAATTCACATACAAGATTAAATCATCAAATAATGAAATTTAATTAATAAAAAATTAATTAATCCGAATTTAATTGTTTTACAAATGGACGTGTCCGTTTAAACTTACTGGGCCCATCCCAAAAGCTCAAGTACGGGCCTATCTTATATGTTTCTGCCTTGTCTGTAGAAGCCGAGTCAGAGTGGAACAAAAATGAGTGGGCACTCAATTCCAAGAAGCGAGTTGACTCACCATCGACTCTACGAGTTCGCCAAAACAGCCCTGATCAAGATCTTCTCCCACCCTTATGTCACGGTTCATACTCTCTCTCCCTCAGAACATATTTATGTTAATGGGTTTTTTTGTTATATAAAGGTTTGTGGCTCAGAACATGTTTATATTAATGGTGGTTTTTTTTTCTTTTGTGTTATATGAAGGTCTGTGACTTGTACTGTGGAGGAGGAGTGGACATTGAAAAATGGGAAAGTGCTGAAATTGCTAACTACATTGGCATCGGTATCTTTTTTCTTTTTCTTTTTTTCTTTTTTTTTTCTAACGGGGTTTCATTAATTTTCATTAGTGATATCATTGATTTTCTTTGCTATCTTGTTTAATCTTTTGCAGCTAAGAGTCAGTTTATTTAGTTTAAACACTAAAGTTATGGCAGTATTATGATGAAATTTTAGAGAAAACTATTGAGTAGAGAAAGTATGTGATTTTAACCACAAAACTGAGAAGTTGGATGGTGTTCTCTTCGTTGTTATTGTGTTTGTATTTTCATTATTTGAGCTTTTTTTTGTTCTGGATGTTGTAGATGTATCTTCTTCAGGAATTAGTGAATTAAAAGAAGCATGGGAGAGCCAGCGAAAAAACTACAATGCTGAGTTCTTTGAGGGCGACCCTTGTGTTGTAAGCTGCTTTCGCAACGCTTCTCTTTATGTGTTTATGTGTGTGTAGTTACTTTGCATGTATGTGTAAAATACCGTGTTATGGTTTGCTTTTATGTGTAGTTGTGTTCTGGAGGTATCATTGTGATGAAGGCTATGTCCAATGGAGTCATTGGTTCAAGCTTAATCTGCATAATGTTTTTCCTCTCTTTCTGACACTGCATTACTTTGGCAGGAAAATTTAGAAACTCAATTGCAAGAGAAGGCTGGTCAGGCTGATTTGGTTTGCTGCTTGCAGCATTTGCAGGTCCCATATCATATATTCTACGGTCTCTTAGATGGTTTTGTTTTTTCATTAGGAAAGTAGATAAAAAGAATGACGAATAAAAGCTCATTTCTATGGTTCTGCTTGCAGATGTGTTTTGAAACTGAGGAAAGAGCAAGGAGACTTCTACACAATGTGTCGTCTTTGCTTAAACCAGGGGGTTATTTTCTTGGTATTACTCCTGACTCATCTACCATATGGTATGAAAAAAGTGATTGTCAAAGTTATTTCTTTTTCTTTCAAGGAAGTCAACTTTCTATTATTTGTAAGATTGATGGTTGGCATATGTGCCACTGTCGTTGAAGTTTGTCATAGTAGTGGAAGTGAAATAATGTCTGATAATGTACACGTGATTTTTTTTTTTCCACCTGTCTCTTGCACTTTCTCTGTCTCTTGCTTGCTCTATGCGTGTATTTTGAAGTTGATTATGTGTAAGATTTCTTTTCTCTTTCTTTTTGTCCAGCTTGATCTCAGAGCAAGTCTTTGAATTCAAATGAGATTCCTCATGTTTTGCAATTGAATTATTATTAACTTTGCTCTTCTAATAGCCAGTATATTTAATCATGCATAATTTCATTGGTAAATTGAATCTCCTTTCTGTCCTTGTCAGTCACCTTAATAAACATCTTAGTTTAGTCCTCAAAGACGTGTTAGTTACCTTATGAGTTGACAATTTAATCCAGAAGCCTCATGGTGAAGCATTAAATGATTGTAGTTTCACTTTATTTATCATGGTTTCTGGGGAGGAGGACAGTTTTGATCTATCATGATCTTCTTCTTCAAAAATAATCAGTTTCTTTTGGTTGATTGTGTTTGACTCTTTTAATTCTTATTCTGTCCTTCATATAACTTGTCTTTTCCCAGCTCTGTCCTTGATCTACAGCCAATCTATTGCTCCTATGAGATTTTGCCTCTATACCTGATGATCTTAACATTTAGCTATACAGGGCAAAATACCAGAAGAATGTTGAAGCATACCACAATAAAGGTGGCAGCATGAAGCCCAACATAGTTCCAAATTGCATTCGATCAGAAAGCTATATGATCACCTTTGAAGTTGAGGAAGAGAAGTATGTACGAAACCTAGACATTCTTTTGGTATATCATTTATCTTCTTGGATAATTTTGGTGAGACTTGTCTGCTTCCTCGTTGAGTCCAGGTTTCCGTTATTTGGAAAGAAATACCAACTGAAATTTGCTAGTGACATATCGGCTGAAACCCATTGCTTGGTTCATTTCCCAAGTTTGATCAGGTTCATTTCTAACTTAGTATTGCCTTGAATTGATTATATGAGCTTCTACATGATTTAGTTCCAGATAGACCACACCCCTGAAAATCCTTGTTTGACATATTAAAATTTTAAAATAATTGCTGCCTCTAAAGTGAATGATACATTTAAAGTTTGGCTGGAATCGGAAAGCTATGTTGAAACTGGGAATGGATGCTACTTATGGCCAAACCAAGTGAATGACATAAACTAAATTTAAAGGACTGTTTTTCTTTCTTGCATTGGTTTTCTTTTCCCCTTAAATAAATTTGGTAGACACTTATGTTTTCTTGGTTTTCATGGAAAAATCATTTATGTCTGAGATATGCATCGCAGGTTGGCTAGGGAAGCTGGTCTTGAGTATGTTGAGATTCAAAACTTAAACGAATTTTATGATGATAACAGGTATGTGAATTTGTGGTCCCATTATAATGCATTTGATTCACATTTTATCTTTTACGAAATACCCAAGGCTCGCACATTTCAATTCATCCCATTAGCAATTTTTGAACTTGAAGGCTTATTTATCTTTTTTAATTTAATTGTTGCACAAAGAGCACTATTCGTAGGCATGTTGATGAGTTCTGGTCCAAATCTCATTGACCCAAGAGGGAGGCTTCTTCCCCGATCATATGATGTGTTAGGTATAGTATCATCATCTTCTTTCTGCCATGTCTCTTTAACTTTGGCTGCTTGGAATTCTATTTGTAGGTACTAATCTTTTGACATTTTCCCTTTTACAGGCCTATATACCACATTCATATTTCAAAAGCCTGACCCAGATGTTGTCCCACCGCTTGCAACCCCATTATTGCAAGATGATGGGGCAAGTATCTTGGCTTCTTGTAAAAGCCATAATGAGGTGACTATCATGTTTCTTATTGCAACTTTAAATTTTATTTGAGAATTTCTAGAAATCTCGATGATGGAGAGTTCTCATAGTCTTATTTAACCTTTGCTTACTTTACAGCCATTTTCCTCATTGAGTCTTAGAATTTAGGAAACTATAACTCTTTTAAAAACATTTCACTACTCCCGCTGTATAATGCTATTACTCTGGTTTCACCATTTGATATTTGACACTATGTGTGTTGCTTATGTATGTAGTCACCTTTAGTCTTTAGACACATAAATCCTGCATTCATCACGATGAAAGTATGAAGAATTTGCCTGTCTGAAAATCACACACATGATTGTCTTTTCAAGTCTTTGGCGTAGTTGACTGTCATCTCCCATTACTAATGTTCTACATTTTTTTTCTTTTGGTGGTCCAGAGAGAGTGGCCGGAAGTGGTTGTCTGGAGAGATGATGATCAGAACAGTCATGCGGATCCACCCATTGGACTCGGCAAGATAAGTGAACAGAAAGGAATTTTAGGTCCGGGCCCTGCAGATCTACGTTTCCCTGAGGCTCTTTAACCTGTTGCCCCAGCATGAAAAAGCACTAGATAGATATAGTCTTAAACTCTAATGTTAGTGTGCTAACAAATCCTGTTAATGTAACTCTAAACATAGTGGGGATATATTTTTCTATTCTTAGGTGAAACTTTTCATACTCGTAAACTTAGCATAACCGTTTCCTATTCTTAGGTGAATAAGTAGAAGTGTGCTTCCTGTACATTATGTTTTGTTTTCAGTTTGACAGGCTCTTGAATGAAAATCTTAAGACGATCATTCTCACCTTCCCTTGTTAGCCAAGCATGAGCCAAGCATGAATATGACAAGCTTTTAAACGAGAAATGACCAAATAAATGACCAGTTTTTGAATGAGAAGATGCACTTGACAATTTCTCACATTTATTATTTGGCTACCAAATATACGTATGTTGAAGTGACACCCATTTATTATTTTAGTTTTCTCTCTCCTTTCCTATTTAGGCAAAGGAAAAAAATATGACAAGCCGAAAATAGATCACGCCCAGTGGGACTCGAACCCACAATCGCCTGATTAGAAGTCAGGCGCCTTATCCATTAGGCCATGGGCGCTTCTGTTGAATTTAGTGTGAATGATTTATAAATCTATCTCTTTACAGAACCTTATTTTTCACACCCACGAATAGATACTTGAATTGAAAAAAAAAGGACATTTAATACTCCTTAAATTATTATAAAAAAATATCCTAGAAGTGTTATAGGCCCATTATAATACATAATAACATATACAATATTTTTATACAAGATGATGTAATAAAGGATAATTAACTGATTTTAAATTAAAAATAAACTTTCATTCAATTATCTTTTATCACATAATGTTGTATACATAATATTACTCTTTATAAATATAAAAAACGCATAAGAAGGAAAGTATTTGACTTGAATATCCAACGAAGAAGAGTATAAAATTAACCTGAATACTGATGTGTTTGTTTTCTAAAAACATTTTTTAATAAAAAGAAATATGGTTGGTATGGAAAGATAGAATAAGTTTTTATGTATCTCTAAAATCCTGTTTTTAAAAAATGTATTAAACAGTTCAAATCCGATATTGAGTTTTTACATTAAACAAATGATCTCGAAAATAGTTTTGAAATTAAATTGACTGTTAAAAGGATCAAGATTAGTTGAAGAAAAATCTACAATGTTAACATATGCAAGTTATGGCTCAACAGCGGTGTAACAAACAATCCTCTTCACTACTAAAACATACACCATCGAATTAAACACTCAATGTTATACTCTCAAATCTCAATCTTCTGTACGACGGAGAACATCGAATGTACCAAAGAAAATGGTACGTGATTGCAAAATATAAAAACTTACAATGTTTGATCGTTACAAGTAACCGAATTCAACTACAGGTTCCTTCTTGCACATAATCTACAGGTGACTGTACTGAATGGGATACAACAACAATGAAAGTTGACTCAGTCTAAGCTGTATCATGTTTTATCTTTGCTCATTCTGGTCTGGAACCTGAGGAACTAGTAACTTTTTAAATGCTCGAGAATGTTGAAATGAAATCGAATCAATATGAAATGCATTGATAATTCTAATCTTCAAGCTCGATGATCTTAATAACAGCTGCGTCGCCAAGTTTTTGGCAAACAACAACACGGTCGTGTGACTTTATTACACCAGAAGCCTTGCCATGATCAAGAGCAACTTTCAGAACTGATTCATTTGATGCACCTGTCGACCCAGCCTGCAAAACACAGTGAATACAAAATCGAAGCTTGAAGAAAATATATCATTATTAAGCACGTGTTGATATGTATATTGTTGTAGTGTTTTTATGTTATTCAAGTATACGGCATTGTTGAGAACTGAGAATAAAACTTGACCCATATGAACACGTTTTAAATCCCCAGTAAGGCACCTCAGCTAATCAAGATTTCTCAATTTCGACAAAACTTCAGTTAGTGTCACTGTAAAACGTCTTTTACTTTTCTTCCTAGATATGAAATGACTAATAACATGGAAGTGTTATGTTAGGATCCCATATTAAAAGGGAAAAGGGTGGGCATGTGGGTTATAAAGGCTTGGGCACCCTTCCTTGGCAAGCCGATTTTCCAAAGAGAGTTCTACCCAAGCCCATGAAAGACCCATGGCCCACCCTAAATTGTTGAGTTATTGGAGTAGGTTTCTATCAATTGATATCACAGCATGATCTTGCGCACGCGTGACAGGCTGACCTTGGGCCGGAGCTGCTACCCCAAAGAAAGGGGATCCGCGAAGTCATCCAAGGGGTAAAGAGGCCAACGTGGAGCCCACGCAGTAGAGAGCAGTGGAACCCCCCTGAGGGGTTGAGAAGGAGAGTTGCTGACAGGCTTCTAGGGCTTGACAAGCTTCTAGACGAAGTAAGACCCAAAGAGAGGGTAGTAAAGGTTGATGAGGGTGGGCGCTCTTTTGAAAGAAGACCAACAAGGGCGCGGGGGAATGCTAGGATCCCACATTGAAAGGGAAAAGGGTGGGCATGTGGGTTATAAAGGCTTGGGCACCCTTCCTTGGCAGGCCGGTTTTCCAAAGAGAGTTCTATCCAAGCCCATGAAAGACCCATGGCCCAACCCAAATTGTTGAGCTATTGGAATGAGTTTCCATTAAGGTATCAGAGCATATCCTGCGCACGCGTGGCAGGCTGACCTTGGGCCCGGGCTGCTACACCAAGGAAAAGGGATCCGCGAAGTCACCCAAGGGGTAAAGAGGCCGACGTGAAGCCCACGCAGTAGAGACCAGTGGGCCCCCTGAGGGATCAAGGAGAGTTGCTGATAGGCTTCTAGACGAAGTAAGACCCAAAGGGAGGGCAATAAAGGCCGATGAGGGCAGGCGCTCTCCGGAAAGAACACCAACGAAGGCGTTGGGTCTCGAAGCGTGGGGGAATGTTAGGATCCCACATTGAAAGGGAAAATGGTGGACATGTGGGTTATAAAGGTTAGGGCACCCTCCCTTGGCAAGTCGGTTTTCCAAAGAGAGTTCTACCTAAGCCCATGAAAGACCTATGGCCCAGCCCAAATTGTTGAGTTAATAGGTGAGTTTCTATCAATTGGTATCAGAGCATGATCCTGCGCACGCGTGACAGGCTGACCTTGAGCCCGAGCTGCGACCCCAAGGAAAGGGGATCCCCAAAGTCACCCAAGGGGTAAAGAGGCCGACGTGGAGCCCACGTAGCAAAGACCAGTGGGCCCCCCAAGGAGTTGAGAAGGAGAATTGCTGACAAGCTTCTAGGGCCTGACAAGCTTCTAGACGAAGTAAGACCCAAAGGGAGGGTAGTAAAGGCCGATGAGGGTGGGCGCTCTCTGGAAAGAAGACCAACGAGGGCGTTGGGTCTCGAAGCATGGGGAAATGTTAGGATCCCACATTGAAAGGGAAAAGGGTGGGCATATGGGTTATAAAGGCTTGGGCACCCTTCCTTGGCAAGCCGATTTTTCAAGAAGAGTTATACCCAACCCCATGAAAGACCCATGACCCAGCCCAAATTGTTGAGTTATTGGAGTGGGTTCCTATCATGTTACAGTTAACATTAAATAAATCATACCAGATGTTGAGAATCTGCAAGCATGGGGAAAAGGCCTCTTACAACGAGCGATTGCCTTGCCTGGCACAAAATCATCAAAAAGAGCAAATAAAAATTATGAGCTTATTTTCAACTTAAAGTGTGAAATACATTGAGCATGAACTACACAGCAGATAATTCTAAGGAAGAACATAATTGACAAAATAAAAAGAAGCATGCAATCATAACGTTTTGTTTCTGAGCAAGTACATATCTAGGCGGCTAGTGGTGGTATGTACTATTCTAATTAGTTATTTTTAATGAATATTTTTGTATACCTTTTTAAATGCTTCAAAAGGACTTAAATTACCCTGCACATTGCTCTCGACTAATGATTCGTTACTCATGTGAATCTTCATAAGTTAGTTGAAAACAAGAAAAAATCGAGGTATTCAGGAAATGCTAACAGTTTCAATTCTTCAGTTAATGCAGTGCATAAGAACTACAAATAAATGATCTTCCCAGTTAGTCCATGATTAAATCCTAATTACCCCTCCGCTTATCATTTGCAAATGAAACAGCATTCAACTTGAAGTCCTTGGTGTAGATAATCATAGAAAGTCTTCTTCTCCAAAAAACCCATATAACAAAGAGAGAGACAGATACATCCCCACTCGCACCCCCAAGTGGTTTGAACGAAGAGAGTCAAACTGCAGGGTAAGGATTTACAAACAAAACCTATAAAATCTATCGCATTTTTTCATAAATAATCTAGTCGAAACTTCACGATTCCTTGTTCAAGTATTTACAGTCTAATAAAGGTGTAGCAAAATAGAATAGCTGCATCAGATGCAATCAAAGTCAGTAACAAACCTCAAAAGCACCAGTGAAGGACCAGCGCAGTTGATTTGTCTTGAGCCGAGGGATGACAACAGATATCACAGGCATTGTTGGTCTATATTTTGCAATCAACCTGCATCAATACAGAAAAATCTAAGACGTCATACATGAGTATATAGGGAAAGCTTTGCATACCATGAATGTGACATCTAAAACTATACAGGGCATGTTTTTTTGTTTTTTTCTGGGTTATAAAGGGCTGGGCACCCCTTCTACACCATCGAATTAAACACTCAATGTTATACTCTCAAATCTCAATCTTCTGTACGACGGAGAACATCGAATGTACCAAAGAAAATGGCACGTGATTGCAAAATATAAAAACTTACAATGTTTGATCGTTACAAGTAACCGAATTCAACTACAGGTTCCTTCTTGCACATAATCTACAGGTGACTGTACTGAATGGGATACAACAACAATGAGAGCCGACTCAGTCTACGCTGTATTATGTTTTATCTTTGCTCATTCTGGTCTGGAACCTGAGGAACTAGTAACTTTTCAAATGCTCGAGAATGTTGAAATGAAATCGGATCAATATGAAATGCATTGATAATTCTAATCTTCAAGCTCGATGATCTTAATAACAGCTGCGTCGCCAACTTTTTGGCAAACAACAACACGGTCGTGTGACTTTATAACACCAGAAGCCTTGCCATGATCAAGAGCTACTTTCAGAACTGATTCACTTGATGCACCTGTCGACCCAGCCTGCAAAACACAGTGAATACAAAATCGAAGCTTAAAGAAAATATATCATTATTAAGCACGTGTTGATATGTATATTGTTGTACTGTTTTTATGTTATTCAAGTATACGGCATTGTTGAGAATTGAGAATGAAACTTGACCCATATGAACACGTTTTAAATCCCCAGTAAGGTACCTCAGCTAATCAAGATTTCTCAATTTCGACAAAACTTCAGTTAGTGACTTAGTGTCCAACTGTAAAACGTCTTTTACTTTTCTTCCTAGATATGAAATGGCTAATAACATGGAAGTGTTATGTTAGGATCCCATATTGAAAAGGAAAAGGGTGGACATGTGGGTTTTAAAAGCTTGGGCACCCTCCCTTGGCAAGCCGGTTTTCCAAAGAGAGTTCTACCCAAACCCATGAAAGACTCATGACCCAGGCTAAATTGTTGAGTTAATGGAGTGGGTTTCTATCAATTGGTATCAGAGCATGATCCTGCGCACGCGTGACAGGCTGACCGTGAGCCCGGGCTGCTATCCCAAGGAAAGGGAATCCGCGAAGTCACCCAAGAGGTAAAGAGGCCGACGTGGAGCCCACGCAGCAAAGACCAGTGGACCCCCCGAGGGGTTGAGAAGGAGAGTTGCTGACAGGCTTCTAGACGAAATAAGACCCAAAGGGAGGGTAGTAAAGGCCAATGAGGGTGGGCGTTCTCTGGAAAGAAGACCAACGAAGGCGTTGGGTCTCAAAGCATGAGGGAATGTTAGGATCCCACATTGAAAGGGAAAAGGGTGGGCATGTGGGTTATAAAAGTTTGGGCACCCTTCCTTGGCAAGCCGTTTTTTCAAGGAGAGTTATACCCAAGCCCATGAAAGACCTATGACCCAGCCCAAATTGTTGAGTTATTGGAGTGGGTTCCTATCATGTTACAGTTAACATTAAATAAATCATACCAGATGTTGAGAATCTGCAAGCATGGGGAAAAGGCCTCTTACAACGAGCGATTGCCTTGCCTGGCACAAAATCATCAAAAAGAGGAAATAAAAATTATGAGCTTATTTTCAACTTAAAGTGTGAAATATATTGAGCATGAACTACACAGCAGATAATTCTTAGGAAGAACATAATTGACAAAATAAAAAGAAGCATGCAATCATAACGTTTTGTTTCCGAGCAAGTACGTATCTAGGCCGCCAGTGGTGGTATGTACTATTCTTATTAGTTATTTTTAATGAATATTTTTGTATACCTTTTTAAATGCTTCAAAAGGACTTAAATTATCCTGCACATTGCTCTCGACTAATGATTCTTTACTCATGTGAATCTTCATAAGTTAGTTGAAAACAAGAAAAAATCGAGGTATTCAGGAAATGCTAACAGTTTCAATTCTTCAGTTAATGCAGTGCATAAGAACTACAAATAAATGATCTTCCCAGTTAGTCCATGATTAAATCCTAATTACCCCTCTGCTTATCATTTGCAAATTAAACAGCATTCAACTTGAAGTCCTTGGTGTAGATAATCATAGAAAGTCTTCTTCTCCAAAAAACCCATATAACAAAGAGAGAGACAGATACATCCCCACTCTCACCCCCAAGTGGTTTGAACGAAGAGAGTCAAACTGCAGGGTAAGGATTTACAAACAAAACCTATAAAATCTATCGCATTTTTTCATAAATAATCTAGTCAAAACTTCACAATTCCTTGTTCAAGTATTTACAGTCTAATAAAGGTCTAGCAAAATAGAATAGCCGCATCGGATGCAATCAAAGTCAGTAACAAACCTCAAAAGCACCAGTGAAGGACCAGCGCAGTTGATTTGTCTTGAGCCGAGGGATGACAACAGATATCACAGGCATTGTTGGTCTATATTTTGCAATCATCCTGCATCAATACAGAAAAATCTAAGACGTCATACATGAGTATATAGGGAAAGCTTTGCATACCATGAATGTGACATCTAAAACTATACATGGTTAAAACACCCCCCCCCCCCCCCCAAAAAAAAAAAAAAAATAGACCTTGCAGCTCTTCCACTTGAAGTAAAGCAGATAATTGCAGAGGCCTTCACCTTGATGGCTGCGCGTACCTAGAAAATAAAAGCAGAATAAAGAACTTAGCTTCGAAAGTATGCTTCAGTCAAATAAATATTTCTACGAGGCTAAAATGTATAGTGATACAATAACAAATGTAGAGAAGATTAAAGAAGGAAACATTGATTGAGGATAAAAAAAATAAAACAAAACAAAACAAGAAAATTATAAGTACCGCAGAGGAAGCAATGGACTCCAAATGAGTCATTGGTTCTCCGACATACTTGACAGCTCTCTTGAAATACATGTCATGATTAAATACCTTCTCTGCCTGCAGACAGCAATTTAATTAGATAATCACATCATATAAGAAAATACAGGAAGAAATGCTAAACGTACACAAGAAGTGGTTTCATTCAGTAACTGAAAAATTTGCTTGATTACTTTATGTCACATGACCAGGTAAGACAAAGAGTCCACACTTTTTAGTAGACATTCAATTCTTGCCAAATAGTCAGAAGTGGGCACTATGTGCTGAGTATGAACACTAGCCCATTCCAACAAACTACAATAGAACTAAGCCAGCATACACATGCATTGCAGAAGTTAAATGAAAGAGCATCTTAAGAAAGGAATGAGAAAAATGAAATCCCTATAGCCCAAAGCCACCTAGGCCTGTGCAAAGCCATGTAAAATGTTAACGCTGAAAATCTTATCTATGGATTGCAAGAAAGCAGCAGATTAAACTGTTGTTCTTGTCCGACAGCAAACACAGAACCAATTAATAACGGATAGGTAACCTATCATGGAGCAGTGAGCTAGACCAGGCAATGGCTGGACACATAGACTTAAAGAAGGAAAAAAAAAGCTGCCCGACTAAGAGGCGAGTACATGGATGAACTTTCAGTTATCAAAACTGAGAGAAACTTACCTCAGCACAAATTTTTCCGACAATAGAAACGGTCTCAACAGGGTACAATCCCCGCAGGGTCTCTGCTCCAAGAAGAATTGCATCACTCCCTGAACAAAAAAAAACAAAAAAACAAAAAAAAAAGATAAGATAATAGTAAAAATAAATACATAATTAGACAAAAGCTAATATTCCAGTTCAGTGCATACTATAATTTATAGAATGTCAGCCATGACTTGGTGGTCAAAACTGGAAGAAATGCAATTATACGAAATGGCCATGGATCACATAGCATTCATTTTCTCACATCAAAATATTATGAAGCACCATCAACAACAACCCATGATAATAGATGTCCACCAAAGTCACATTCATTATGAAAAGTAAGAAATATCAAACTTACCATCCAATACTGCATTGGCAACATCAGTTGCTTCAGCACGAGTAGGCCTCAGGTTATCAGTCATGCTATCAACCACACGAGTAATTACTGCAGGCTTTCCAGCCATGTTGCACTGGTAAACAGCAGCCTTCTGAAATAGAAACACCTGGAAATCCAAAACTGATAATTACTAGAGGAATGTTGCTTAGTTTCATAAATCTTTGACCATAGTTAATGCAAAGACAAACACATGCACACAACACATACAAACTCCTAAGTGTAAAAAGGGATGATCAAATAATGTGCATTCCTATTTCTGTTATTATCATCATTAGCTTAACTGGCATCATAGAGAAGCCCCCTTCAAATGAAGGTAACCCAGTCAATTTCAATACAAAACACTGGAATAAGACATGCATTTTTTTTATCATAAATAGCAGCAAATAGATTGATGCAATCATCTTGCACTGATGTGACAAATATAATGTGAGTGCAGTGCGCTTAACAATCAATGAGTGGCACCATTAATGCATATATGTATCATGTAGTCTACTATTCTTCAAGGCAATTTTTCAGTAAATCTTTTACTGGAGTAAAAAAATAAGGTTTCCTTTGCTATACTTTTATGTGGTTTTTGAAAAAAAAAAATTACTCATAAGAAAACAGATCTTATCAAATATGTTCACAGTTGAAAATTACTTTGTGTATCCATGTACAGTTTGTGCATGACGATTTGCAAAAATTTGCACATCTCAAAGAGCATGACCATCAAAATTTCCTATACCAAAATTGTAAAATATTTACAGAGTTCACATGTGAAATTTTACCTTTTCTGGAGGAAGATCTATCCCTAAATTTCCTCGGGCAAGAATGATTCCATCTGCTTCTCGTAAAATCTCATCAAAATGAGTTATTCCCTAGTTTACATGAGAAAGAAGAAACTACATATTCAAAATCAAATCAAAGAAAAAGATTATCTAAATTTAGAAAGATGTAAGGAAGCTGATGATTTATGCAGATCACCTCTGTATTTTCAATCTTTGCAAAAATTTGAGTTTGACTAAGGCCACCCAATTTTGAAAGATAATCGCGGGCCTGCATACAGCCACAATAAGAATGTAACAAGCAAACCAAGAAGAAAATTACTAAGTGCAGTAACCAAAAACCATAAAATAACAAAAAGGAAAGTTGGATCTAAATTGAAAATTCAAGAAAAATTAATGCATAGAGAAAGTGAAATAGGTGGCTGAAAGAAAAATATATTGCTTTACATAAAAACAGTATAGCAAAGCAGAATCCCCAGTGGACAATTTCTTACTTGGCGAATATCTTCTGCATGCCGAGTATATGACAAAGAAAGGATATCTATGTTGTTTTGAACACCCCATGAGCTTATAACCTGATATAGAATTAAAACAATAGGAATCTTTCAATAGCAAACCAAAGCACAAAATCTCCCCAATGATATTGCACTGATCTTATTCATATACACCAAACAGATCTTGTAAGATGATGTACATATCATCTATGTCATATGAAGCATAAGGTGTCATCCACTTAATTCATAACTTCTATAATAGAGGCACATAAAGCAGGAATCAGTTTCATATAATTGTATAAAGCAATGGAATGTAAGCCAACTTCAATCCCTATTAAGTGATGACAATCAAGAGATCAGATCTACAGGATAATGAATCTGAGTAATACATTTTAAAGAGTAGGTATACAGCAACATATAGGAGACAAAGACCAAAATCCCTTTCACAGATATCAGGTGGAGAATAGATTAATACCAATGTAACATGATTTTTTAAACTCTAAGGTAGCATTCGGTATAGGTTTTGAACTCTGTTTTTTGGTTTACATATCCAAAAACATGTAAAACTGCATTTGGAAACAGTACTTGAAGAAAACAAAGAAGTCTTCTTCTACTTCTTCAAAAAACTAGAATCTGAGGCATTTTCTTTGTCTTTGTCATTAAAAAGCAGTCCCAGAATACGGTACAGCAATACTTAACACAATTTTCTTTTCATTTTACACAGGGTCTTTCAAGATTATTTTTTCAAATTGACACATAACAGGGCCAAAGTTTCAGAAACAAAAAGAACAAATCACCTGCTTATCTTTATCAGTTATCGTTGGCAGATCAATGTGAATTTGAGAGACATGCAAAGTATACAATTGCCGAGCCAAAGTAGCAGAATTCTTTATCAGACAAACCACATCTTCACCAACCACATCGGTAACCTACATGAATAAAACAAACATCATATTAGTAGTATTTCAATTTGGAGAAGATTATTGGTAGACCTTTGTTATTTATGCTTTTGATTACTAGCCAGCTTGTAAGAAATCTTATTTAAATTGGGTGGGCAGATACAAGCCAAATGCTGTTTTCTAATGAAAAAATCAAGACCGATTTTTCTGGCTTGAAAGATAGAGCTTACATCTCCAACTTATTTAAGTTAAAATACACCCAAACCCCAAAGACTTACAATGTACATAGTATCATTAATGACTGAACTTATCCTAATGACTGAAACTTATCTGTTCATGTTCCCTTACCTCTAACCACACGGAAGTAGTTTCACTTCCTGTAAACAGATATTGTCCAATAAAAATAGTGTCTCCCTTCTTTACTGCCTGCAACAGCCAACTTAAAACATTCAGTTATTGCAACAGTGAAAAGTAGCTCCAGAGATATCATGTGATAAAATGGATGTATATAACTAAAATAACTACAACACTTTTTCATACCAAAATTTAGATGTAAAGCATCAAGTACATAAAGGAAAGGAACAAAGCAAATACAAATTAAACGGAAGATCAAGCAGCCTCTTGACAGAAGAAGGAACCCATGACAGCCTTAACAGAACTAGCTTCAATCCATTTGAGATAACAGACGATTCACTGATTCCTTCCAAATCCAATTACATAAGGAATCCAAGGAAAAAATGGTGAAAGACTATAGATAAGAAGGATTTCAAACATACAGCCAGCTTAATTCATTCCCACAAAAGGTTAAAAAACAAAGACAGATACATAAATGGAAGTCAGACTACATAACATAACTGCACAATAATATGCTATCAGATATAGCTTAACCCTAGCTTCCGAAAAATTAAACGGAAGTCAACTCTAGGGCTACATGGTAATCCAGAGAGGATAATCAACCAATTTACACCAAAAATTGTGTTTATTAGGTAGAAAAAAATTACCCCAGAATCTTTTGACACAAAATTGCAGCAGATACTATACCAATAACGAGTCTCCAGGCGTAACAGACAGCTAGTATTGTGTGGGTCCAAAATAAGAGCACATATTGAGCTATATGAAAAAAAAAAAAAAAAAAAAAGTACTCCCAACATTGAAACAAAGTCAAATTGAAAATAGATTCATGTAGAAAACCTTTGACAGGCCAGAAAAAGTTATTGGCAGCATATTTGAAGAAGCCTCTTTGTCTTGATCTGGTGTTAGGACAACTGTAGTATCTGCTTGAAGAGAAATTGGGTGCTCAGATTTGTTAACTACTTGCAATTCTGGACCAACCGTGTCTAGCATAACCTGGAAAATCAAGTTCAAAAAAATACATAGAAAAATCATATTCCCGAGCCTTCACTCTGCTATAAATTTGGCAAGAAAACCTAGAACCCAAACTGAATTGATCAAATAAATATCTTAATACATGCTATAATAGACAAAAGACTTTTAATGTGCGTAACGTGGAGGAAATGTCATCAATGTGAGAATGCAAGCTTACCGCACAGAGTTTCTTTGTACTCTTGATAGCTATCTTCAGATTTTCCAGTGTCTCTTGATGATATGCAGCATCACCCCATGAGAAATCAAACCTTGCCACTGATACAACACCAACAAAGAAAAAGAAAAAATGATTAACAGCCTAACCATGTTAAATTCAAGCCCTTGAATAAGTTCAATTACAAATTTCTAGCTTAGTGAAATACTAATTGAGAAAAATAACATACATATAATTAACCTTATGATTATTGGCCCAAAGAAAACAAATGAATTTAGAAAAAATAAAAAACAAAATTAATTAATTAGTTAAGGGTCTATGTACAATATCTTAAACTGATATGTCCCCCATTAACTAAGAACTAAAACATATACTCAATTTACAGTGATACAAAACCTTGGATAGTTGAATACGTTACTTAATCTTCTACGAAAAAATACTCTATAATATTTAACACCAATTTTATTGGCAACCAAACAAAACATCAAGCAAATTAAATTGAATCAAAATAAAAACAGCAGAGTGATACCTGACATTCCTGCATTAAGGCAACCAGATATTATCTCAACGGATCGAGATCTTTGACCAAGAGTTCCAATTAATTTTGTCAATGCAGGAAAGAAAGTCTGTAGAACACATTCAAACCAATATCAAAATTCTGATATGATAAGCAGCAAACTCTCAATGTTCATCATAACAAAAGTTCCAGAAAGAATGTCAAAAAAAAAACAAAGAATATTTTAAAGAAACATTGTAAATCCTAGAACCTTTTATCACATTAGTGTAGCATTTAATGCTAATGTGTCCTTATTGGAAATGCCAAAATAATTTACAACTAAAAATTTAATAAAATTCTAAAGAAAAGCTAACAATTAAAAACTATATTAACCAAAAACCGTGACCCAAGTAAAACAATATAAGAATCTATATCATCCTAATAAGCTGAAAAACACACACTTGAGACCACAAGTGAAATTCAAGTATAATTGTACTTTCTTTTCTACTTCCTACATTTTCTTGGCAACCAAACAGCTTGATCGAAGTACAAGAAGCACAAAAATCTCAGTAACAGAGCTTGTGCTTGCACAAAACCTACATCAAAGCCTAACAGTTGCTCACTTAACACTGCAAAGTGAAAATTCCAGTTTAATTTTCTTTTACTCTTATTTTCCTACATTTTATCAGCAATCAAACAGCTGATCGAAGTACAAACACCCTTAGAATTCTCAAAACTCCTGGTTTGGTAGCTTAAAACATCCTTCCTAATAAGTCAAACACTACAGTAGCTCACTCACTTGACACTACAAAGTCAAAGTTCTACTCCATTTTTCCTTCCTTTTCCGCTCTTTTCCTCCATTTTCTCAGCAACCAAACACCGCGAAAAGAGATCAAGCAATAACAACACAAAAAATAAAAGTAAATCAGTGAACTACTTTAAACAAGCTTTGCTTACTGGCTTTGAAGGCTCAAGAATTGAAGCCATTCTGATTGGCTCTTCGAGAAGTAAGTTATTCGAATGCATTTTTTTTTTTCCAAAGAGATTCAAGATTTGATAAATGAAATGTTTCGATTTTGTTGTGTGTTTTAGACTGGAAGAGAGATGGTTTGGTTTTGATCACTTGTTAGCTGGTGCCTCGTGCTGGTGGCGTGTAGGTTGTTGGCGTCTGATAATTGATAAATGTTTGTTTGGAACTATTCAGTCATTGTACAATTTTGGATTTTATAGCGTCAGTATTACACGTTTTTCAAAAATTAAAAAAATACAGTGTATTTCTACGCAGTACTTTTTTATTTCAAAATATTCATTAATTGTAAAATTATTATGATAATATTTATTAAGATTAATTATAAGAAAAACCCCTCTAGTGTAATTGACATATGTTAGACTATGTTATACAGAATAGGTTAAAGTATAAAAACTGTTTTTGTCCTTTTATATTTTTCATTAAAACCAATTAGATTAACTCATATAATTTTATAGATGTTATGCCCGAAAAGATAGGGCTGACGAAGAGCTTTGTCAGCATGGGATGGTCAAAACTTTGGGAAGAATCTGTGACCGTTCAAACGCAGCCACGTCACGTAATGGCGTAAGTGGCATGCCCTGTCAGTGCAGTGGGTGAGTGCTAGGCTAGCAGGTGGTTGGAAATCGTCCATGTGTCCAAACCCTACATAAGTCAGGGAAATCCCTCGAGCAGGTGAATAATGGGACGCAGATAGGATTTGCACGGTACCCACCCACTTGCAGATTTAGCAATCATTACCTTGGTTTCTCCCACTATAAATAGAGGTCTTCCCTCTCATTTGCGGGATTGGCTAATTTACTTTAAAATAATTTACTCTCTCTCTCTCTCTCTCTCTCTCTCTCTTGTATTCTCTCTAAACAGTAGCTCAGCTCGTTGAACACGACTTGACATTTATCCTCTTGTTAATACAATAGCAGTGGATGTAGGATTCGTTTTTTAGCATCTGAACCACTTTAAACATTGCCTCTCACCCCTTATTTAACTTAATATTCCCATATCACGTGTGACTTCTAAGTTCGCTTAGCATTTCACACGTGCGAGTAGTTGATGTCTAAAATCGAGCATCAACAGTTTGGCGCTAGAAGGAGGGCCTAATTTAGTATCTGCTCTTCATCATAAAATCTCTGACTAATCGGTCCCACAACAATAAATGGCTCGTGGTTTTGAATCTGAGCGAACCAATTATGACAATAAAGAGATCCCCCAGGTACAGGAGGACACTCCTCCCGAAGTGCCACCTATCCAACAAATTATCATGGGGGATATTCCTTCGAGCTCGCGGCTCGATCCAGCCATCATGAGTTACTTGGAGAGGTTAAATAATACTCTCCAAACGGTCAGCCAAAGGCTAGACCGATTGGATCGGGTCATGCCACCTGAATCCAATGAGGTGGTGCCACCGCCAAAAACGTCTGCAGGTCGCGTGAAAGCATGGAAAAGAGCAAAAGCCCATATCGCACGCAGTACAGCGCGTCAGAGGAATGGAAAGCAAGTGGCGCACAACGGACCCAAGGGCTCCGAGGGACTAGCGAACACCGATCGCACCCCAGGTAGAATACTCGTGGCGTTACGACTCGACGACCTGTCACAGCATGAGCTGTCCCACGCCACGTCACACAAGCATTCCCATAAAAGTGCAAGTCGGGGAGATTCTCAATATCGCCAAAATGACGACTTCAATCGTCGTCGTGCAGGGGATTCCCATCGTCCGTAGGTCGATTCATACCACCGCGGAGGTCGGAAAGACTCCCCGAATCACTCAATGCCATCACATGACTCTAGCCAACGTGTGTCAAGATTGGCCAGAGCTTCTGGCCGAGGTGAGGAAGAGTCCAATTTGCGGTCTTTCCTTAACCGCAGCCGTGAGGGTCGAACCCACGTTGCGGAAAGTAATCCCCAGGTAGCTCCGCTGCCTCAGATTGAGGAACTACAACGAGCTTTGGATCATCTCAAAGCTCAACAGAACGAGCAGGGGAAGGTCGTAGAGGCGTCTCCATTTTCCCTGGCAGTGTTAGCTGCCCCTTTCCCATCGAGATTCAGAATGCCCGACATGCGAGCATTTGATGGGAACTTTGATCCGCAGGATCATCTATATGAGTTCAACGACCTCATGGAACTCCACCAAGTCTCTAACTTGGCAAAATGTCGTTGCTTAGTTATAACCTTAACTGTCCATGCCAAGCGATGGTTTAGGTCGCTCCCAGCAGGATTAGTCAGCTCATGGTCTCAAATGAGCTCGACATTTCTGAGGCACTTCCAAGCGAATAGAAAGTTCTCAATGCCGCTAAGCTACCTGAGCAATATACAACAAGAGAAGGATGAATCCCTCCAATCTTATATAGACAGGTTCCACAAGGAGCTCCACAAAGTGGCTCATACTCCCGAGGAGTCCATTCGGACCTCATCATCGCGGGAGTTCGCCCGCAGACAGACTTGTGGAAGGAACTGCAATCTAAGGATGATGTTTCCCTCACTCGCTTTTACAAACTTACTGCAAAGTACCTCCGCATTGAAAATTCTGTGGCTACTCTCAACTGACATGACCTCGATCCTTCGAGCAGTGCTCCCAACCAGGGGGAGAATAGGAAGGCTGATCACAAATGGGGTAACGATGATCAACGAAAAGGAAAGAAGCAGCGGATCTCAACGCGCATCTCGTGACTGCTATGTGAGGGCAGTGCAGATGGCATGCAAGGGAAAAGGAATACCGATTGACATCCCCGAACAGGTAATGACAATAAGCAGGATTGAGCCATAGCCCGGCCCGGTTGAGGATAACATAGACCCTCACATCTAGGAATGCCCTCACAGTGGATCTGTGGAGGATTAATCTGAGATATCGGTCGATCAAAGCGAGTCAATCCGAATATTGAGGATCGGGAGTAATCTCAACCCTCAGCTCACCAACGACATGACTAGTTTCCTCAAGGAAAATGTCGACGTATTCGCATGGACGCATGCTGACATGGTCGGAATCAGCCCAAATATTATATGTCATGCCTTGAATATTGATAGTGCGGTCAGGCCGGTTCGTCAAAAGAGAAGAGCAATAGACCCTGAGCAATATGCCGCCTTGAAAGTGGAATGGATAATCTCCTCTTAAACGGATCCATCCGAGAGGCACTTTACCCAAGCTAGGTTGTCAACCCGGTCTTAGTAAAGAAGCCTAACGGCAAATGGCAGACCTGCGTTGACTTCATCAACCTTAACAAAGTCTATCCGAAGGACAACTTTCCCTTGTCGAGGATCGACCAGCTCGTCGGTGCCACCTCCAGGCACGGGTTGCTGAGTTTTATGGATGCCTACTTGGGATATAATCAGATTCTAATGTACGCGTCGAACGAAGAGCATACCTTCTTTGTTACAGATCAGGGGCTGTATTGCTATAAGGTTATGCCCTTCAACCTAAAAAACGTTGGGGCGACTTACCAGCGACTGGTTAATCAAATGTTTTCCGAGCAGATCAAAAAATCAATGGAAGTCTATGTTGATGACATACTGGTCAAATCACATGTCGTTTCAGATCACATAGCACATCTCGCTGAGATGTTCGATATACTCCAAAGGTACAAAATAAAGTTCAATCCTCTTAAGTGTTCGTTCGGAGTATCCTCGGAAAAATTCCTAAGATATATGGTTAACGAGAGGGGAATAGAAATCAACCCCGGAAAGATTCAAGCTCTCCTTGACATGAAAAGCCCGACCAACCAAAAATAGGTTCAGAGTCTCAATGGGAGAATAGCGGCTCTCAGTCACTTCATATCAAGGGCAACAGATCGTTGCTTGCCATTTTTCAATATACTTAAGGCCAACAAAAAGTTCAAACGGACTTCGGACTGCGAACAGACTTTCCAAAGCATTAAAGAACACCTTAGAAAGCCACATCTCCTGTCCAAGCCTCTCCCTCGGGAAATTCTTCTTCTGTATCTGTCTGTCTCTCAGCATGTGGTCAGTGTAGCTCTAATTCAGGAAGAAGACAGAGTCCAATGGTCGGTATATTACGTGAGCAGGCGACTGCTGGATGTCGAGATGCGGTATCCAGAGATGGAGTGATTAGCTTATGCCCTGCTGATCGCCTCCAGGAAGTTGCGACCTTATTTCCATGCCCACACAATCCACGTATTGACCAACTATCCGCTCAAGCAAGTCCTTAAAAAACCAGAGGCTTCAGGTAAGTTGCTCAAGTGGGCGATGGAACTAAGTCAGTTCGATCTATAGTATAGACCGAAAGCAACCATTAAAGGGCAGGTTGTTGCTAATTTCATTTCGAAGTTTACATACCAACCAACTCAGGAATTCGAGCAACAAGCCAGCGAAGTCACCCAAAAAACTGTCCGAAATCTATAAACCTGGAGCCTCTATGTCGACGGTTCCTCGAACAGGAGGAAGGCCGAGGCAAGCCTTCTCCTCCTTAGTCTCGAAAGGACTCGCATCAATGGTATTCTTTGGTTCGGGTTCAAAGCCATAAACAACGAGGCCAAATACGAAGCATTGCTCGCTGGTCTGTGGTTGGCAAGAAAAATGGGGTCAACCGCAGTCAGTATTCACAGCGACTTCATGTTGGTTGTCAATCAGATTTTGGGGGAATATCAAGCCAAGGAAGGAAACATGATCAGTTATCTGAAGAAAGCTAAGCCCGCGCTCGAGTCTTTTAAGTACTTCACGATCACGCAAATTCCTAGAGATAGTAATTCTGTCGCAGATGCCTTGGCAAGAATAGCCTTGTCGCTGGACTCAGATGCGCTAGAAAGTATTCCTATTCGGTACATAGAGATCCCAAGTATCAGCTCGCCCGAACAGGCCGTGGTCACAACCGAATCAGTTTCCTAGATGACCCCAATTAGTCAGTATCTCCGAGATGGGACCTTGCACAATGACAAGACTAAAGCAAGAACCCTACGAACAAGAGCTGCTCATTACACACTCATAGGAGATCAGTTGTACAAACAAGGGTTTAGTGCCCCTCTCCTTCGATGTGTAACCGATGAGGAAGCAAACTATATCATGAGGGAGATACATGAATGGATCTGTGGTAATCACACCGCTGCACGATCCCTCGCCAACAAAGTTGTTCGTCAAGGGTACTATTGGCCCCTGCTTCAAGAAGACACCTTCAACTTTGTAAAAAAATGTGACAAATGTCAGTGGTTCACGAACATACCACGAGCTCTTTCCCACCAGCTGATAACCATGACCAGCCCCTAGCCATTCTCCATGTGGGGAATTGATCTTATTGGACCCATGCCAGCTAGAAAGGGAGGGGTAAAGTATGTAGTGGTCGCGGTGGATTATTTCACCAAGTGAGCCAAAACTGAACCATTGGCCGCGAACACTACCAAGAAGCTCAAGGACTTCGTCTTCAAAAATTTTGTGTGCCGCTACGAAATTCCTCTTACCCTTATCTCTGATAATGGGAAACAATTCGACAACGAGGAATTCAAGCAGTTTTGCGAAGAGCTGGGGATCCATAAAAAACTAGCCTCAATCGTAGGACCGCAAGCCAATGGTCAAGTTGAAGCTGTTAACAAAACCATCAAGCATACTCTAAAAGCTAAGCTTGGCGCTGCCAAGGGTAATTGGGTTGACGACCTCCCAGAAGTCCTATGGGCATACAAGACAACTCTGAGAACCTCTACTTCAGAAAAACCCTTCTCGTTAGCGTATGGCTGCGAGGCAATGATCCTAGTGGAAGTAAGGACTGGTTCACTTCGGAGAGACTTGTTCAATAAAACAGACAATGAAGCACTTCTGCGTGCAAGTTTGGACTTAGTTGAAGAACATTGCGGCAAGGCTCAGCTAAGGATAGCAGCCTACCAGCAGCGCGTAAAAAGATTATTCGACTCTAAAGTAAGAAGAAAAGACTTCCAGGTCGGCGACCTGGTTCTGAAAGAAATCATTCTCGATACAAAGGAACCAAGTATGGGAGTATTGGGGCCAAACTGGGA
Source organism: Pistacia vera (assembly GCF_008641045.1). Classification (NCBI taxonomy): domain Eukaryota; kingdom Viridiplantae; phylum Streptophyta; class Magnoliopsida; order Sapindales; family Anacardiaceae; genus Pistacia; species Pistacia vera. Next base: position 2,291,429 of record NW_022196136.1, on the reverse strand, counting down.
AGGCCCATACCGCATCGCTAAGGTGATACGACCGAGGACTTATCACCTGAAAAGGCTCAACGGTTTCGAAGTACCATGAGCTTGGAATGTTGGGCATCTTCACCCCTATTATCAGTAATTCCGAACTCGCTTTTTAATTTCCTTGTAAAGACTTCTCTTTTAAGCTTTGTAAATAAGATCACTCTTGTGCGATCTTGTTCCTAGCATTGTTTGTCTTTCTGTTCCTCACATTGTTTGTCTTTCTATTCGCATATGTAATATTTGTGAAGTACAAAATTTATAAGTGCTATCACAAATAGTTAGAGAACGACCTTATGTCCACAGGTGTAATGTTTGCGAGGCACAAAAAATTATAAGTGCTCACAAATGATTTAAGAAATAATCTTTTTATTTATTAAAACTAAGTACAAATACAAATGTGCAAGCACATGCACAGTTGTGAAAAAGAAAAGCAGAAACAATCAATGGTCTTCGTTCCCAAGCCTTGAAGGTACAACCTCGGTGTCTCCAGGTTGGTCACCGACCGTCTGGTCAGCTGTCGGGTCCTTTGAGTCATACTCCTCCGGCTGATCGTCTTTAGGATAAGGCACTTGATCTTTCTCCTCGTTGTCGACTTTCACCATAGAAGTGAGGATCCTCTAGTAATCATTTGGGAGATCGGTAAGGTCTATGTTCGGATTCTTTGGTCGCAATAAATGGACTAAATAGACCAATCAGCGGCTTTCCTCTCAATTTCCAGTTCTTGTTGCTTCATTTGTTCGGTTAACAAAGCGACACGCCCCTGGGACAATTCGAGGTCTACCTCAAGTGCCCACCTCTACTTCTCGGTGGTTTCCCACAACCGCACTCTTTCTTCTTCTGCTCGCAAGGCCCGCTCGGAGCTCACTCAAAACTTTAGCTCTTTCTTGCCAGCCTCTTTGGTAAGCCTGGCCACTGTCCTTTGGAGCTCTTTGACCTTCTCTCCCATCTTCTCTAGCTCGGCCTTCTAGAAGTCTATCGTGCGGAGCGCAGCATTCCTCTCCGACATGTACTGGCTCACCTTAATGGTAGACAAGTTTATCTCCTTCTGCGTAGCTGCTAAGTCCCGTTTTAGCTATGCATTCTCCTCTTTCAACTCGACGAGCCCCCCAGCACCTTCCAGTTGGGTCTTCTGCTGTGCCAAGTGCATGGCAAGTGAAGACTACATAACAAAGGAAATAGGGGTTAAATTCCATTTCATTGGAAAAACAAGGGAAATATAGTAAAGTCCTCGATGAGGATGGACCCTCTTACCTGGCTTTGCAGCTGAAACGCACTGGTCATCAAGTCCACAGGGTTGGAGGCCACGAACTGTTTAAAGGCCTCAGCGAGCTGGCACTCTAAGAGGGTGAACATCACCAGCTGCAAGTGCTCTGGGAATTGCCCCATATAGTCCAGCATAAGCACGCCAACTCTCACAGTAGGTGGCATCTCGCCCACCGTCTCTTTACCCGCTCTTCTCCAAGGAGCCACGATCTCCCCTTGCCCTCTATGCGAGCCCTCAAGGGCAAGTGTAATGTCGGTCACGCACCTAAAGGGCCCTCTCGAGCGAAAAGCCTGGTAAGGCTACGACCTCCCAACTGCACGCCCAAGCCCTCCGGCTCGGACTCTGATTCCTCGACCTGCAGGCTGCAGCTGCTTCCTTTTCTTGGATTTTTGGGCCGCAACCTTCTGCTTATGACAAGCAACCGCAGGCTAGGAAGCTTCCGCTGGCTGTTCGGTAGGTGTTTGCGCCCCCGTCTGCGTTCCTTCAATAGGGGTACCACTAGGGCCCGCCTTGACTGGTCCCGTGGCACCGACCTGGGGAAAGATGAACCCCTTGGCTCTTAGTGACCTGGGCACTTTGGGTGGCATGGTCGCTACATGCAAGTACCATTAGTAAAAGAGTTCGCTGCATGCAAAAAATAAAACTAGCTACGGACACTTAAGAAGTAAGGGTTCCAAGGTCACTTCGGAATTAAAAAAGTCGTACTTCCTCAAGTTAGTGGTCGTCACGAATAGTTTTGCACCACGACTCTGCTCGGGTAGGTGACCAAATGCCATTATTTGATTAAAGTCAGTGAGAGCCGTCAACCTGGTCATCTTGTTTCCTGCGAAGAAACGGAAGAGTTCGTTAGCAAAGATTAAAAGAAAAGAAAAATTCACCAAGTAAAAGAAGGGAAGACTTACTCGGCTCCCTAAAGTGGCAAATGTCATCGTAATGGAAAAAGAAAAACTTCGTCTCATATGCCTTGACATTACTGGGGTAATTGAATATGCCTCCCTCGATCGTGGATCGCCTTGAGAGGTAATAAGAATCTTTGTCCTTGCTTTTTTTCAAATAATACAAGCAAGCGAGCTCTAGCGCCGTCAACTGGCCGAGACTTCTCTCGCCACACGCGATATACATAGCCACGGCTATCATATACGTGTTGGGCATCAACTGTAAAGGCGCGACCCCGAAATGATCAAGGATCGACCTAATAAAGTGATGAAAGGGAATCAGCGCTCCGCATTTGAATATATTCTCGGAGATCGCAGCCATTCCCTCTGGCGGATTCTGAGCTGAATGCGAAATGTACTGATAGACATCTACGCTAAGTGCGTATTGGTCTACTGCCTTCTGTATTTCCTCTCGGGTGGCCACCAACAGAATTTCTTGTGAGGGACCCACTGAGGCGTCCTGCGCCGACAAGCTCGTCCCCTCGTTTGTTCTGGTCGCTAAAGGGTTCATCTCTTCTATGGTCACTCAGTCTTCATACAAAGTTTCGTACAATGACGTGGAAGAACAGAAAACCACAATGTGTCTTCCTTAAACCCTAGAAAAACCCTAAAAATCTGTGGGGACCACCCCTAAAGATTCATGCCCTAAAAGAAACCTATTGCTTACAAAGAAAAAGAAAAGTAATGGAAGGATCTTCCTTACCTCTTGGATGTAGGGATTGAACTTCCTGCTATGAACATCAAATGCGCACCAACTTGAAAGATGGAAAATCTGGTCTTACGAGAGTTTCTTGCTTTTTCTGAAAGAGTGAGTGTTGTGACATTGCTTAAGGCGAGCCTGGGGTTTTGTAGTGGGAGAAATGGCGGTTGGTTTTCCGGAAGCCAAGCGACGTTTGGGCGGAATACATCTCTCGCCGTTGGTCGCGACCACGTGTCATCAATCGGTGAGAAGGAGTAACCGCCATGCTTCAAGAAATTCAATCGTCTCTTCCCTCCATTGAAATAAACGAGTGACGGCTCAATTCCCTCCTCCACATTAAATGCGCCCTCATCCGCATTTAATGCCCTGATAGGGAATGTCTTTTCAGTATGACTTGCATTTAATGTGCATGACTGACATTTATTGTGCACAGGACACGTCTATCAGAATAAAGGTTGTTTTATTAATAGGTTAGCTGTCTAGCGCAACAGATAACACTTGAAGAGGTCGTTAGAATAGAACACTCTTCGTCGCATGTCGAATACGAAATGAGGTGATCCCTTGTCTTCAATAGAAATGCACCAAGTTCTATCAGGTCGCGGACCTAGGTCGAGGTACGAAGCACATTGGTACAGCGTTGAGTAAGGTCTAATCTAGGTCGCTGACTTTGCAGAAGAAGACCATCTCAGGTCACTCATAGAGGTGTGTACTGCGACCTCCTTGTAGCCAGGTCGGTTCGGCCAGGCATCATTTGGGACATGTCAAATCGAGGTATAATTATGAAGTTCTCAAGGTTCGATCCTCAAACCTTAAAAATTAGGGGACTTCTGTTATGCTAGAAAAGGTATGGCTGACGTGGAGCCTTGTCAGCATGGGATGGTCAGAACTTGGGAAGGATTGTGACCTTCCAAACATAGCCACGTCGCGTAATGGCGCAAGTGGCACGCCCATGTCAGTGTAGTGGGTGAGTGCCAGGCTAGCAGGTGGTTGGAAATCGTCCACATGTCCAAACACTGCATAAGTCGAGGAAATCCCTCGAACAGGTGAACAATGGGACGTAGAGAAGGATTTGCACGGTACCCACCCACTTGCTGTTTTAGCAATCATTATCTTGGTTTCTCCCACTATAAATAGAGGTATTCCCTCTCATTTGCGGGATTGGCTAATTTTGCTCTAAAATAGCTTATTTCTCTCTCTCTCTCTCTCTCTCTCTCTTGTATTCTCTCTAAACAGTAGCTCAGTTTGCTAAACACGACCTGACATTTATCCTCTTGTTAATACAATAGCAGTGAACGTAGGATTTACTTTTGAGCATCCGAACCACTTTAAACATTGCCTCTCACCCTTTATTTAACTTAATATTCTCACATATGTGTGATTTCTAAGTCCGCTTAGCATTTTACACGTGCGAGTAGTTGGTGTCAAAATCGAGCATCAACAATAGATATTTTTATCTTCTAAACAAAAATTCGAAAATTAAAATTAGCAATATAACAATACGAGAAATTACTTCATATAATATCTTCACATTTAAAAAATAACATTTTGATTATAATGAAGTATGAAGATGATATTTTTAAGTTGGCACCTGAAAATCTAAGGTTTGGTTGGTACTCGGTATTGGGTAAGAATACTCGGTATTAGGTAAGAATAGAATATTATGTGTTTAGCCAGTAATCCTTTGGACGACATTTCTCACGCATTCTTTGTCCGTAAAGACAATTTGTGTCATTTTCAAACTCTATGGGTAAAAAATTATCTTTATGACAAACTATGGGTGGCTGCATGTTCAGCCGTAATCCTTTTATGCCAACTTTAACTTATTCCATGAAAATGTAGTACAGAAGATTCAGTATACATGAAAACAACACAAAAATCGCTGGTTTGTTGGAAGTTGGAACATTGGGTTAGGTAGGTAGGGTGACTTTCTATTAAAATGCCAAGTGCCAAATGCCAATCAATTATTACCCGCATCAACTTTATTTTAAAAATAACCATATTAGGTGTTAAAGTAAATTGGGAGTTGGTTAATTTCCTTTAATACCCCTCATATGGTTATTTTATCTAATTTCCGTAAAAAAGTATGATTAATTTCTCATGTTTTTATCTGGATATGCTCTTCAATGTTTATTGAGTACAAGTAAAGAAAGTTGTAAAGGCAAGAGAAAAGTTCTCTCTCGCATACTTGTTATATTACCTTAAATCATAGGTAATAATTTTTTGTTTTATATGATACGGAATTTAATTTTTTATTTTGCTATCGGATTTAGTTAGGCTTAGCCTTAGACGTACGATTGGGCTTGATGTTTAGGCTCAAACCTGGACTGTAAATGAGAGTGGTGTTATTTTAAGCCTTATCCATTAATAATTAAATTCATTAAAAGAAATAATTTAAAATTATATTATATTTTTATTCTCCAATTTTAAATCTCTGAATTTTTTTTTGAAAGTCCTACTCATATTTCATGCAACGTGTATTAGTTCGCTGTTTTTTTTTTTTTTCAATAATTTTATTATTTTTAGTTGTTTGATAAATAGTAGTACCCAAAAAACTAGAAAAAAAAATTATGCCATTATGAAAGAGATTTCTTCCAGAACACATGGGAACGTTTTAGAAAAGGAAACATTTTATGGCTACGTAATTTTGAATAGCATATAATATAATTATCAATTAATTTTTTAAACGATTAAATTAATTACGAGGCTGATAAAGACATTTGATAGGCTTAAACAAACACCACTCTGAAAATAATATAAAATCCTTCATTGCCTTAAATGGGTGCATTAAGAGACAAACTTGTCAAAATTTTACTTGAATAAAAAAATTACTTAAATTCTTATATTATATTATAAAATAAAATTAGCATATAATATATTATATTAAGTTTTCAGATCAGACTTGAATGAATAAAATGTTTGGTCACTCAAGTTATAAAATTTATTGAGCAAAATTATATACTATTTGAATTTATTGAATGATGTAATAAATATTATTCGGCTGTGACTATGATAATTCATATAAAATATTATAAATTTTAAGTTTTGGTAATAAGTTTTACGTCATGAGTTTAGGATATACATGTTAGCTTATTTTATGAAATTTAGTCCTCGTTGGATAGCATTTACTATAATTACATTATAACGATGTAAGTAAAAGTATATATTATAAATTTTACGTTTTAAAAATGGCTTATTTATGATTTTTTTTTTTTTTTTTTTTTTTTCTACATTAACCCTCGTTCGGATTAGCATTTGGCTGGGCCCAAACCCAACAAAGTGCACGCTAATCCCAAAACATTCCAGAACGTGGACTAGTAGTTTCAGGAAGCCTAACAAAACAATCACCAACATATAAACAACTTTGAAGCTTGAAACTTCACCGCTAAAAGCCTAAAACACACTGCCTAAATCCACTCCAAACCAATCAAGCTTGTTATCCATGGCTGAAAGTTACACCAAAATCATCACCAAAAACGAAAACCAAAGCGGTAGCAAAAATTTACTCTCACTCTTTACAGACTTCCGCCTAAACTTCCCTCCCTTCAACCGAGAAACTAAACCGGATGTGATTTCACTAAGTGAGTCAGAAACGGTACCGGTTCATTCTAAGGAAGAAGCTAATACAAATCAGAAACAAGACGTGGTGAAATTTTCTGATCCTAAACCTGTAATTCCTCCGCCTTTGAAGCTTGAAGTCGAAGATTACAGCAATCCTGCAGCTCAATGGCTGGTATGTTCTCTTTCTCCTGTAACGTAAAGTCGTTTCATAATGCATAAAAATGTTTTGATGATATTGTAGAACGTTAATCTTTTCACTGATGTTCTTGTTTTTAATTTATTTAAAATGTTTAGATACAATAACAACGACCAAAAATTAGATAGGAAAACTTAATAAGAATAATTTATCATGAAAAAAATTTATAAAATTTTAAATTTTACAGTAATATTATAATATACAAATTTATTTAAAAAATTAATATAGAAAGCATAAATGAGAATAATATCTTCATAAAAATAGTGGTGTACACGTGTCTAAAAATAATGAGAAATTAGCTGTAAAACAGTAGTAACGCGAACCGTAGAGAAACGGGAATAACAAACCGGAGAAAAACTAAAAGACGTGACAATATGACACGGCTTTTCCGCTGCTTTTAAAAATTGAAAACAAAATTGAGCTGAATTTCAGTCTCTCTCCAAGTCGTAATGGCTGAAAACGCCGATAATGCTACCAAAAAACAAGAATCGAAAAACATACTCTCACTGTTTCCAAAATTTGAGCTCAAGCTTCCTTTCCTTAACAAGCAACCGAAACAAGTAGAGTCAGTTGGTGTTAAGGAGGGTCAGAAAACGAGTGTAGAAAGTGAAAACGTAAGTGTGAAGCCGAGCTTGGTGAGGTTTCCGGACTCTGCGCGTCAGATAATTCCGGCACGGTTGGAGTTCGAGGCAGAAGAGCCGGCCGGAAGGACTTCCAACCCTGTCGTTCTCTGGCAGGTTTGTTTTCTTTTATAATATCTGGTTGGTTCCAAAGAAAATGGAGGAAACGAAGTGCTGGATAGGAGATTTTTATGTTTTAGGATTCTTTTGTTCAATGTCTGAATGTTTATTAGTTAAAACAGAAAGATGGAAGAATAATCGTTGATTTCTTTATTTGGAGAAATTATTTAATTTTCTGGAGTTGAAGTTATTGCTAGATTTTTCTTTGAATATTAATAAATTTATGTGAAATGATGAATGCTTAAAACGTTTTGGCTTATTTATTTGAAAGATTGAGAGATATATTATGTTGTGCTTGATGATGGGAAGAAAATTGTAGTCAAGAGTACACCATTTAGGTTAACGGGTTAACGAAACCATGAGACAGTCATCGTTGTAGTTGGTTGAGTAGAAGAAATATTGCTAGAAGATTTATTTTATGTTTGGAGGTGGGCGAAGTAGGTAAGAAATGGGGATGGGTGTTAGGTCTGGATCTTGTTTGTAAAATGGGAAAAGGAGGGTTATCGGTGGTATAATGTTATGAGGTTTTTGCTAAAACCTTGGAATTAGTTCAGTCACGGTCATAGAGTTTTGTGATGGTTTCTTTACTAGAGAATGAAAAACATAGAAGGGGAAATTCTTTTTCCTTTATCTTTTATTGGGTTGATTTCTCTTATTTCAAGATCTTAACACAATGCCAAGATCATAATTCTACTAGCTTGGATTTTCCAAAGAGTTATTTGAACTGGGAAAGGCCACAAAACAAGCTATCAAACAAGAGTTATTTTACGTTAGGTAGGTAAGGATGAAGTCTTGAATGATGTTTGGCGAGGGGCAGATTCTTGTGTACAAATGTCATTGGTACTGTTTTTTCTTAATTTATCTCATCTTAACTTTACTGTTTTACCTAATATCTAATTGGTAGTCTATTACAAATAGTGTTAATAGGATGGTTAAGACAATGCAGTGATAGGGCTGATAAATCTTATATGCCCAAGCTTCACTTGAATAACTATATGGTGTGAGAATTTGGGTACTGCTGTAGATGCTTCCATACCTAGGTGAATGAATAAATAATTTTCAAGTATAAAATCCGTAGCCGAATGAATGAAATAAATATTTTCAGCAAACAGTTTTGGATGTGGTTACCTTTTGCCAGTTTCGATGCTGGGAGGCATGCCATTGGCTTGGTTGCTTCCTAGAAGACTGGGTTAGCTGTGTAAAGTGATTGCTGTCTTCAGGTGCAACTCTAATAAGATTTTCAACTTTTATATGTCATTTAAAATTGAATTCCAAGTAGATTTTGTTATTAGCACAAGGGGCAGCATATTATGTGACTGTTGTTGGGTGCTTCTTAAAATGGGTGGAGAATATTCTTTTGTCATCTGGGTTTTGAGCTATTCTTCTTAGCTTTAAATATAAATGTTTGGATTTCTTGTTGGAAAGCCCTATAGTAGCAGTCCAGTAAGCTACAAACTATCTAAATTGCAAAATGACTAAGTTGCTTGGATAGTTGGATGAAGCCTTAATGGCTTATCCTCGTTGGTGGATAGGAGTTTTCGAAAGATAATCCAATTAGGATTTTCTTTTTTCTTTTTTTTTTTTTTTTTAAATCCAAGGTTCAGAATATTCAATATAGAGGGAAATAAAGAAGGAACGGAACTAACATTAGAAGATAGCAATTTCTTAATAATGTCCAAGGGATACTAATTCTTCACGAAATTGTAAATTTGTCATAATACTTTCTCTGTGTCATCTTTTTTCTGTTGGATTGAGAAAACTCTTTGTGCAAATAGTTTTGTGATTGGCCCATACTGCCAGTGCCGTTATCATGCCTATGTTCCCATGCAAAATAATCTCTTAGAAGCTGTATTATTGTGCTTCTCGTTTCAATTCTCCTACTTGGGATCTGTGATTAACCAAATTCCTTGATCTTCTTTCAGGTTTATGCTCTTGGAGGGTTTCTTGTTCTGAGGTGGGTATGGGCAAGGTGGAAGGAGAGGAAGGAGCAGGCAGCCAAAAAGGATTCATCCGATGACAACGATGACACTCCAGCTGATGATGATCACTATCATTCAGCATAATGTAGTTGTTGACTTGGGTAAAACGAAAATGCAGTATAACGAGGGATTACAGTTTACTATGTCAATGTGAAAATCAGTTTAGTTAATGGGGCAATGAAGTCTACCGCAATGTGTTTTGCTTTTTCTTTCATCCTTTTTGTACCTAAGAATAGTTCTCACTTCTCAGCAGTCACAGGGCTTGAAGTTTTCGAATCGCTTTCTGGTTCACATAACTATTAAATGAACTTTTATGGCCCTTGACAGTCAGAAACAGCCAATTTATGAAAATCACTTAATTGTGAGCGAATTGCCTATTTTTTTGTTCAATTCTATTAGAGTTTTACGATTGTGGATTGAATTAATTTGAGGCATGCTGTATCTGGTGGTCCAGGCCATTGAATTGATGTCTTAAGTCTTAACCATTGTTCTCACCTTCAATTCTTCATCTTCAGGTTGGTATCGTGTTTAGTTACACAGATTCATTAACTTTAAGATTAAAGTGTTGACATCATATTGAATCTTAATCGATTAAGATTAGTTTAATTAGAGAAACTCTCCTAGCACTATGAAATTCTTTTACAATTTTCAAATGGATTTGTATTATTTTGATGGTTTATAAAAGTTAATCTAGAAAGAACTTCAAGCTCGTTATCATGAAATATAAAATATACTCAAAACTAAAGGAGCACTGTAATTCATTAAACACAATATTCATAATGCCAAACGGGAAACAGGACATTATATTCCAATTAAGATCTGTCTATTTGTTTTCTAACTGTTTTATATTATTATTATTATTTTTTTTTTTTTTAAAATATCACAAAAAGTCTTAGTATTAACAAAACGACGTAGTTTTGCAAAAAACATTTTCCTTATAACAAACGTTGTATTTCTAATTTAGGGAAACCCTAGTTGTTCTGTTTAAACAGATGTGTAAGTCTGTAACCACACGTTTCTCTGTTGTGAAGTAACCGTTACAACTTCTGACGGCCGATTTCACGATAACTCTAATAACTCCAACAATTTCTCACCCCAAGGGCCCAAACCATTCACTCCGTCATCATCCTCAAACTCTCCGTCACCCCAATCCTAACGTCGTCGTCCCTAACCCTAACTCTAATGGCTTCCCAAGACTTTCCTCTACTCTCCGATCCCCACGCGCCCACGCGCCTCTCGCAATCAGCGGCCGAGTCTCCCGTCCCTACCAACACCGAGTTCTACGCCCATCCTCCTCTCCTAACCGCCACCGCCGAAGATTCCGAGCCGGAGAGATCTGGATCTGCATCTGCATCCGGATCGAAACGAAACCCGTACTATTACAAGAAGCAAAAGACTGGAAATAATAGCAACAACGAAGCGGGGTCGGATTATCGTGTGGATTATAGAAAGGACAGAGAGGAATGGAGCGATACGGCGATCGCGTGTCTGTTGGACGCGTATACGGAGAAGTTCAACCAGCTGAACAGGGGGAATCTACGTGGCAGGGACTGGGAGGAGGTGGCGGAGGCTGTGACCGAGAGATGCGGCGGCGGAGGTTACGGCGGAGAAAGTGGTGGTTCTGAGAAACAGCACAAGGCGTGGAAGAGTGTGGAGCAGTGTAAGAATAAGATAGATAATTTGAAGAAGAGGTACAAAGTAGAACTGCAGAGAATGAATAATAGTGGGAGTGTAACTAGTAGTTGGCATTGGTTCAAACAAATGGAAGTGATTGTGGGGAGTAATAATAGCAGTAATTTATTGAGCAAGAGTGGTGGTGGTAGTGGTGGTGTTGGGATGGTGGAGAGAAATGGTAGCACTGGCGATGAAACTATTACTCCATCGATCAAACAATCGAAGAGGTACACTTAATTTTTGTATGCAACATGAATATTATGCTGGCTTCTTGTTAGTTTAGGCGTAATCTTTTCTGAACTCCTTTGTGTTTAAGCTGAAATTCTGGTGGATTCGGGGGGTTTTGAGATTTGTTGGAGATTTTTGTAGGTGTTTTTGAGAGATTACGAGTGAGATTTTAAAGAAATTTAAAGATTCAGTTGGTGTTTTAATGACGTTCGAAAGTTTCAAGTGTAAATCATTTTCGAGTAGACTAATATGTGAAGAGTGGTATTAATGTTTAATTGTTTTGGAAAGATTTTGTGTTTTAGTTTAGTGTATAGTGTTTGGCTTTGGAGATTGTGAAGTTGATGAGTTAGTATGTGTGAATGTTACAATGGGAACTTGTTTTGGTTTGTCTCGTATGGGACCAACTGAATTTGTAACTTTTGGCATCAAACTTGAAACCCAATCGTAAGACAATATGGTTTTTATGGTTGTGCCACATGCACAGTAATGGCAACACAAGATGGATGATAGTGCCCATCTTAAGAGTATATATATATATTATGTTGCAAATGCTGCTGTAGCTTTTTCAATTTTTAATTTTTCGGTTGTTCCTTTGGTTTGAAGGAGTTGCTTATTTTAGTGGTGTATGCTGGGTTTATCTCGACTAACTCCCAAGTGAATGGATTTACCGAGTGTGATTTTGTGAAATTTTGGTAATAGTTGTCTGATCAAATTTTTAATGTCTGTTTGGGCAGATATAATACTCCTGGCAGTGTCAATATCACGAATAACCTGAAGCCGAAACCACAACAAAGTCTTAAATGGCGGAGGGTAGTGTTTAAAATCAGTGGTTCTGCATTTGCTGGGAACCACCAAAATATTGACCCCAAGGTGCAAGATTTTTCTGATACATACAAATTGATGTGATTGGATTTGTTATGATTGATGAAATTTTCCGATGTACAACTTGTATCATCCCACTGTATTATATGGTTGTTCTGACAAGAAATACTAGCTAAACTGCTGCTTTCTGCCATCAGGTGGTGACGCAGATTGCTGGAGAAGTAGCTACAGCTTGTCGTCTTGGGGTGGAGGTAATGCATAAACACAACCTTTTTTCATGTTTTAGTTCTCTCTCTCTCTCTCTCTCTCTCTCTCTCTAATAAGTTGAGATGCGGATACTTATTCTTATGTGATTTTTCTAGGTGGCAATTGTTGTTGGAGGTCGTAACTTCTTTTGCGGGGACTCATGGGTATCTGCTACTGCCTTAGATAGACCCACAGCATACCAAGTTGGGTAATGCCCATGTTCTTTACATTTGCATTTTAACTTCTTTCTCAGTCTTCTGGTTGTGGTTGAGATGCTATCACTTTGACCATGTTCAAATGGTTGGAAAACAGTGAGAAGGAAAATCTGTTTCTGATTTTACTAAGCCGAAGTTTGTATCCTTATTAATATAATTTTATTTGGTTTTATATTGTAATGCAATATTCAATAATCAAAATTTGCTGTACAGTATTGGAAAAATGATTTATGAGATTATATGGGTTCCCAAATTTCTATTCCAGGTTGGGCCCTGGTTACTCAACTGCTCAAATGCTACTGTATAGTTGCTTAAATTTCTTTTCCTGATCGAGGTCTTTTAACTTAATTTTCTTGTGTATTACTATTTAACTTGTAATTTGAAACACCAATTTTGTGTCTTTTCAAATTTTGTGCCATTCACATTCTGACCATTATTTTTTTTCAGTATGATGGCAACAGTTATGAATGCTGTGTTGCTTCAATCAGCTTTGGAGAAGACTTATATTCAGACACGTGTGCAAAGTGCAATTGAATTGCCCGAGGTTGCTGAACCCTATTGCAGGCAACGGGCCATCCGACATCTTGAGAAAGGAAGAGTTGTCATATTTGGTGGTGTTGGTGCTGGCAGTGGAAATCCACTCTTTACTACCGATACAGCCGCAGCTCTGAGAGCTTCTGAAAGTAAGTTGTATTCTGTTCTCAGACTTATTTCATTTTCTATTTTTATCCAACCCATTCACTTGTTACCGTCTTTTTCTGTTCACATTTTCCCTCTATTTTTCTAAGGGGCTTTTTACTTGGGAGAATCCATCTCATAGTGTTTGTATATTTTCATGTCAGTTAATGCAGAAGCAGTTGTGAAAGGTACAAATGTTGATTCCTTGTATGATAGCCATTCTGGTAATGGCAATGTACCTCTGCAACACTTATCCTACAGGGAGGCACTGTCCGGAAACTTTACCTCCATGGACACAATGGCTGTTACATACTGTGAAGAGAACAGAATTCCTGGTTGGTATTTTATTTCTTTATTTTTCATTGTAATCGTTGATACTTGCATATCAAAACCCTTTGGCGTTTCCTTAAATTGTCTACACAATCTTTTGTAGTGGTAGTGTTTAATTTACTCGAGTCTGGGAATATTTCAAGAGCACTAAGTGGAGATCCAGTGGGAACTTTGATTGACCAAACAGGAAGGATGGGTTGATGCAGATGGAACCATGTTGTCTTTTAGATGCTTGAAGCCGGGTGTTAATAATCTAGTGCTAAATGAGAACACTGTTTCTGGATTATGTAATGCATCGATTTAGAGCCAGTCACTTTGTACAAATGAGAAGTTGGGAAACCTTGTATCCAATGTATGATAAATTAGAATAGAAAGTAGCCCAAGGCGTGGAAGAGTGTGGAGCAGTGTAAGAATAAGATAGATAATTTGAAGAAGAGGTACAAAGTAGAACTGCAGAGAATGAATAATAGTGGGAGTGTAACTAGTAGTTGGCATTGGTTCAAGCAAATGGAAGTGATTGTGGGGAGTAATAATAGCAGTAATTTATTGAGCAAGAGTGGTGGTGGTAGTGGTGATGTTGGGATGGTGGAGAGAAATGGTGGCATTGGCGATGAAACTATTACTCCATCGATCAAACAATCGAAGAGGTACACTTAATTTTTGTATGCAACACGAATATTATGCTGGCTTCTTGTTAGTTTAGGCGTAATCTTTTCTGAACTCCTTTGTGTTTAAGCTGAAATTCTGGTGGATTCGGGGGGTTTTGAGATTTGTTGGAGATTTTTGTAGGTGTTTTTGAGAGATTACGAGTGAGATTTTAAAGAAATTTAAAGATTCAGTTGGTGTTTTAATGACGTTCGAAAGTTTCAAGTGTAAATCATTTTCGAGTAGACTAATATGTGAAGAGTGGTATTAATGTTTAATTGTTTTGGAAAGATTTTGTGTTTTAGTTTAGTGTATAGTGTTTGGCTTTGGAGATTGTGAAGTTGATGAGTTAGTATGTGTGAATGTTACAATGGGAACTTGTTTTGGTTTGTCTCGTTTGGGACCAACTGAATTTGTAACTTTTGGCATCAAACTTGAAACCCAATCGTAAGACAATATGGTTTTTATGGTTGTGCCACATGCACAGTAATGGCAACACAAGATGGATGATAGTGCCCATCTTAAGAGTATATATATATATTATGTTGCAAATGCTGCTGTAGCTTTTTCAATTTTTAATTTTTCGGTTGTTCCTTTGGTTTGAAGGAGTTGCTTATTTTAGTGGTGTATGCTGGGTTTATCTCGACTAACTCCCAAGTGAATGGATTTACCGAGTGTGATTTTGTGAAATTTTGGTAATAGTTGTCTGATCAAATTTTTAATGTCTGTTTGGGCAGATATAATACTCCTGGCAGTGTCAATATCACGAATAACCTGAAGCCGAAACCACAACAAAGTCTTAAATGGCGGAGGGTAGTGTTTAAAATCAGTGGTTCTGCATTTGCTGGGAACCACCAAAATATTGACCCCAAGGTGCAAGATTTTTCTGATACATACAAATTGATGTGATTGGATTTGTTATGATTGATGAAATTTTCCGATGTACAACTTGTATCATCCCACTGTATTATATGGTTGTTCTGACAAGAAATACTAGCTAAACTGCTGCTTTCTGCCATCAGGTGGTGACGCAGATTGCTGGAGAAGTAGCTACAGCTTGTCGTCTTGGGGTGGAGGTAATGCATAAACACAACCTTTTTTCATGTTTTAGTTCTCTCTCTCTCTCTCTCTCTCTCTCTCTCTAATAAGTTGAGATGCGGATACTTATTCTTATGTGATTTTTCTAGGTGGCAATTGTTGTTGGAGGTCGTAACTTCTTTTGCGGGGACTCATGGGTATCTGCTACTGCCTTAGATAGACCCACAGCATACCAAGTTGGGTAATGCCCATGTTCTTTACATTTGCATTTTAACTTCTTTCTCAGTCTTCTGGTTGTGGTTGAGATGCTATCACTTTGACCATGTTCAAATGGTTGGAAAACAGTGAGAAGGAAAATCTGTTTCTGATTTTACTAAGCCGAAGTTTGTATCCTTATTAATATAATTTTATTTGGTTTTATATTGTAATGCAATATTCAATAATCAAAATTTGCTGTACAGTATTGGAAAAATGATTTATGAGATTATATGGGTTCCCAAATTTCTATTCCAGGTTGGGCCCTGGTTACTCAACTGCTCAAATGCTACTGTATAGTTGCTTAAATTTCTTTTCCTGATCGAGGTCTTTTAACTTAATTTTCTTGTGTATTACTATTTAACTTGTAATTTGAAACACCAATTTTGTGTCTTTTCAAATTTTGTGCCATTCACATTCTGACCATTATTTTTTTTCAGTATGATGGCAACAGTTATGAATGCTGTGTTGCTTCAATCAGCTTTGGAGAAGACGTATATTCAGACACGTGTGCAAAGTGCAATTGAATTGCCCGAGGTTGCTGAACCCTATTGCAGGCAACGGGCCATCCGACATCTTGAGAAAGGAAGAGTTGTCATATTTGGTGGTGTTGGTGCTGGCAGTGGAAATCCACTCTTTACTACCGATACAGCCGCAGCTCTGAGAGCTTCTGAAAGTAAGTTGTATTCTGTTCTCAGACTTATTTCATTTTCTATTTTTATCCAACCCATTCACTTGTTACTGTCTTTTTCTGTTCACATTTTCCCTCTACTTATCTGAGGGGCTTTTTACTTGGGAGAATCCATCTCATAGTGTTTGTATATTTTCATGTCAGTTAATGCAGAAGCAGTTGTGAAAGGTACAAATGTTGATTCCTTGTATGATAGCCATTCTGGTAATGGCAATGTACCTCTGCAACACTTATCCTACAGGGAGGCACTGTCCGGAAACTTTACCTCCATGGACACAATGGCTGTTACATACTGTGAAGAGAACAGAATTCCTGGTTGGTATTTTATTTCTTTATTTTTCATTGTAATCGTTGATACTTGCATATCAAAACCCTTTGGCGTTTCCTTAAATTGTCTACACAATCTTTTGTAGTGGTAGTGTTTAATTTACTCGAGTCTGGGAATATTTCAAGAGCACTAAGTGGAGATCCAGTGGGAACTTTGATTGACCAAACAGGAAGGATGGGTTGATGCAGATGGAACCATGTTGTCTTTTAGATGCTTGAAGCCGGGTGTTAATAATCTAGTGCTAAATGAGAACACTGTTTCTGGATTATGTAATGCATCGATTTAGAGCCAGTCACTTTGTACAAATGAGAAGTTGGGAAACCTTGTATCCAATGTATGATAAATTAGAATAGAAAAGTAGCCGAATAACTACTCTAGGATTGCCTGGAAAATTATTATTAGTGGAATAGAATTCATATTCATATTCTCAGCCCCCTTGTTATGAAAAATGTAAATGCCTTATACATTGGATTGCCTGTATCCAATGTATGCGTATTTCTGTCTTCAGATAATTAGGAACATTCTTTCTTATCGTGCTCTGCTGCTGACAGAAGTTGCCCAGAAGTCTGAAATCTGATCACTCGTATCACGCAACATTAATTAATTCTCCACTTTATATTTAATCACTTAATCCACCTTTGAATTTGTAATTAGGATGTTTCAAAGAGGTGCTTACATTGTCAACTAAAAACATTAACCCAGAATCCAGATGCGAAGCTATCTATTGTCAAGTTTCAACAACTTACAGGATAAAGAAACCACGACGCAATCTGATTTACCAGGAAATAGTTGAAGTTTTAATCAAGTTCCGACTATATAGCATCGTAGGAAAGCATCTATAAAAGTCAGTAAGTTTACAGGGCAGAACTTTCTTAGAATGCAAAATTGTATTGAAATGAGTGTTGGTGTACATGGATGTTATTAAAAAATCGTCATATATACGATTATTCAGTCCTGTACACATGCTGATTTTTATTCAAGAAAAGAATGTTAATGTAAAATTTGCTATACTCGACTATATGAAAATGTAATGGACCTGGGAAGACCTTTTGGCATCAGTTGAAGTTTTTCCAGTTCCAAGTCCACAGCTAACTCTATATTCTCTGTACAACTCCGAGACCCATCAGAAAAGGGTCAATCTTTATGCACTGCCTCCACATTGCTTTCAACAGTCGGATAAAAATCTGCAATCCGTTTGGGACTAAGATTTTGAACTTTGATCTTCAAGGCCAGTGCTTCAATCTTATACTAAGCTCAAAATATTCTTCAATTTCACTCAGATTGGAAATAACCATCATAAATAGAGAGTCGATCGAATGCATCAAAATTTGCTTTTAGTCCGACAAATTGACTACCAAGCTGGGCACAACCAGCATCTGGCCACCTGCAGCCCCCTTCCCGTGTGCGCAATGGACACAAAGCTTCACACACTTGACCAATTGGGTTCCTGGAAACAGAATCATCCATCACTGTGACTGAAACAGAGAAATCAGATATCTCGGTGTGCTGCACAGTGCCATCAGACACTTTCATTTGACACTCTGTTGGATTGCTTTCAATGCCGACAGCACAATCACCTGTGCTAGCAAAATGAACCTTGCATCCTAATGCTTCAATGGCTCGCTTTATGGCTGCACTTTCTTTGCTGGCTTTCTTGGCTAAATTCATAGTCGTGCTTCTGAGCTGCTTTTCGTTTCGTAACTCCGCAGTTAGTAACTCCACAGCAGTTGCGGTTTCTCTAGATTTCTTTTCTGCTACTTCTTTTGCCTGTCAGGAAAATAACTAACCAGATGAGTATTTACAGACTCCTCACCACATGGATAACAGAAATGATCGAACAAAAATGACAGTATGTCCTTCCGTCCTTTAGGTTCCAACGGCCAATAAAGGCTGTGTTTGGTAGAATATTTAGAGTAGTATTTTTAAAAAAGTTGAATTAAGCTGTTATTACGAGAATAGGATTTGAATTTGAAAATGTGTTTGGTAAATTTTTGAAAAATATTTAGATTAATTTTTTAATCTCCTACATTTGTTAATTTAACTAAACTACCCCTACAATAAAAACTATAAAATTAATAAAAACACCCCCACCCACCCATTAAATTTCGGCAGCTGACCACCACAATCGGACGGTGGTTGGAAGTCGCCGGAATAGCGTACTACCGACTAGATCTGGCTAGTAGTACGCCGATCTGGCTTTTTCTGGCCAAATCCACCATGGATTTGGCTATTGAAGACCACAATTTCTTGGCCATCGTTGATGACCAAATGTGGTCAAATCTGGTCGTCAACGGCCAGATCTTTGGCTATAGATGTGACTTTTTTCGGCCAGATCGACACACACCAACCACATCCAGCCGGTCGTGCACCATTCCGATAAATTCCAGCCACTTTCCGACAGTGGTGGCCGACTGCCGAGAATATGTGGATGGATGTGAGTGTTTTTGTCAATTTATAAACTTTTATTTTGAGGGTGTTTAGTTAAATTAACAAACTTAGGAGGTTAAAAAAATCTAAATATTTTGAGTTAAATAGAATAGGATTGGATTTTGAGAATATTGAAACAAATTATGTATTTTGGATAGGATTTGATATGATGCTATTCATAATAGTGAAACAAACACAACCAAAAAGAGTTTTATGTTTTCCATCACAGCCATAAAGTCGGGTAAAAAGAGAGAGTCTAGTAAAATTTCTTTACCTTTTTAAGTTCAGAGAATTTTACAGTCATGTCCCTAAATTGAGTATCAAGCTCCCCTGCTTGGGCTTCGGCAGGACAAGCCCAACGAAGATGGAATCGGGGCCACAAAGTTGGGGCTAAAGCTGCTGCTGGAGGTAAGAGTGGTCCATTATGTTTCAATGGATCATAAAATAGGTTATAGTGTGCATGAGCTCTTTCCTCTGAAGAGCGCAAATCAGCCAAATATTTCCACAAGCATCCACAAGCTTCATAGACACCACATTGCTGCCTCTCCTTTTCACTGAAAGTTAAGATTAAAATTGTTAAATGATAATTACCAACTTTGGACACCATAATCTTCACAAAACATCAAGTTGACAAGTATCATTACTACACAATGATTACATCAAACACTCTCTCAGTATTTTCATCCTCTAAGCTTGGTCGGACAGAATATAAGACCTTATTAACTATACTTTCCATCGTCCAAGGAACTCATTCTTAACACAAAGATGACCAACTCTCACTCATGTAAAAACAATACCTGTAAAGTGAAAAATAAAGGAAAAAGAAGAGCATAAAAACTACCTATTGCACAAGAAGTTTCCAAAGCGACAAGAAAGCACACAGTCCAAGAAGTCCACCAGAAAAGCCTGAATCACCAAAGAGGACAAGTCATTAGTTGGTTTTCTCTGACATAACATATCAACTAATGCAAAGGAAAAATGACAGAGTCAGCCAGCACATCAAAAAAACCATGATAGCTTTGCTATGAAAATAAGAAATGCATCTCATGATGGAAGAAGAATACATACCGAGGAGAACTCAAAAGCAGAAGGATACATCCGCAACAATTGTGAAACACAATCAACCCACTGCAGAAACAGATACACACAGCAGATCATTCATTTTTTCCAATAGAGAAACATGTAACATGTGACACTGGCGCAAAATAGCTTCACACTTAAACCTTTCTCAGCTTCATATTTACAAGCACCAAAAGATGACAAAGATAAAATTTAGGCTAGAAGTTGACAATTATGAAAATACTACTTTTTTTTTCATAATTCAGAAATCTACCGACCTCCCTTTGCAAAGCCGATTTCAAAACCGGAGCTCCCACCACACCCTACAATCTTTGGGAAGCAGGAAACAATGGCCTTTGGCCATGTAGGTGCCCATGAGGGGACTCAAAAGCGAGACCTTGTGGGAGCAAACCACAAGCCTAACCGCTTAGCCAACCCCTCATGGGTAATTAATAAAAATATTGAATCACAAGAAACTATGTTAAAGGAATATTTTGCCACTGAACTACAAGTCGGAGAAGAACTATGCTGGTAAGTGTCAAAGGCCTGAGCAAACAAAATCTTGCTTCAACACCATAAAAGGAGCCTAACCAGGCCTGTGAAAGTATTTTGAACCATATATTAACTTTTTGGCTCAGGTAAGGCCTAAAGAAGACAGATACCCCTTTATGCCTTATTGAAAGGCCACATGCAAGGCCCACAGAAAGCCCCTAGTAATTCTGGCTGCCATCTGTCCAATGAACCAGCAGGAAATCAATTTCTAGTAAATGCACCTTGTCTCTAACAGCATATGTACAGTAAAGAATTACCGAACCAGAAATCCTTGTAAAAAGCATGGTGCCATGGATCCTTTCCCAGATTCTACTCTCTTACTAACTCAGTAACATCTAACTAGTAATTCAAGCACCAGGAAATGTGTGGGAGAATAGTATATAAATGAAGATTCTACTGCATTACTAAATAATTATCTAAGCATTATACAAGCACCTGTAAAAATATGGGAGAGTAGTTGTTCTGTCCATGAGAAGCACTTGGAGCTTGAGACGAGAATGAACCAGATGTCTGGCGCATTGGTGATGATGAAAAACTCCCAGTAGAAGACTGCCTAGATAATTCAAAAGGCATGTCGCCACTTCCAGACAGTGATGGCATTCCCACACGATCTGAAAATGGATGACCAAACGCTAGCCAATCTTTTTCAACAAGTGCCTGTGTCAAGATGAAAATAATAAAATTTAAATTACATATAAATAATATGCATTGCCCAAGGGACAAGGACAACTAAACACATCAGTGAAGAATGATAGAAAAGCAACTCTGAAAGAAATTGAGCAGCAAGACAATAATTAATCCAAATACTTGAATTCTGAAACAGATAAAGTGAATGAAGAGAAGTAGAGAAACAGGACAGGCGTTAAAGCTAAAATTAAAGGGACCACATAAAATGTGGCACAACAAATAAAAACTCTCTCTCTAATATCACATTATCTTGGATACAGTATTTTATTTAAGAGGTTCTTGGTAGTAAGAAGAGAAAAGAAAATATTCACACTAAAAATAAGGGTGTCAAGTTTACACATAAAAAAATACTACCTGAAACCCAGAGAATGTTCGATAGTATGGATCAAGCAACAAATTAGCGAGTGAAACCAACTGAGTTGTTCTATCCCAACCATCACTGCACATCACAAAGGCACATATACGTGTTAAAACACCAAATTACATGCAGGTAAAACTAAAAATCCAAGCGTTTTGGGTATAAGTCTGAAAGGTATTATCATCTTGTTAAATAGCCAAATTAAAACACCAAATTACATGCAGGTAAAACTAAAAATCCACGCGTTTTGGGTAAACGTCTGAAAGTACATTTTTTATCATCTTGTTAAATAGCAAAATTACAACATGGAATATAATAGTTAACACAGAGTTCAAGTCAACTTGGCTCTTCACAAAAGCTTGAAAAGGAAGCACTAACACACAGACTAGTAAGATACACTTATGGCATAGGTTTAAGATTAAAAAGGGATTGATAAAAAATGAAATGGCTTGATAGACCACAACTTGCATATTGGAAATTATAGGCAAATGCTTTCACTGACTCACATTTTCTAATAATATCATTTAGAAATTGATATATTATATCCCTAACCAGATCACTGAATCATAATAAGACATCAAACTTCTGACCTGCAATGTACAAGCACAGATGCTGATTCCAAAGCAATACGAGCAGCAATCCAAGCTGAACCAGCCAAGACACTCTGAACATGTATTAACCAACCACTATCTCCAAGCGTTGAAACTGAAGCAGACATACTACTTAGATTGCCTCCACCCCAAGTCCAACCACCATGTCTCTGTTAATGAAATTAGCAAACAGAATAAATGCAAAACATATGTTTGAAAGCAAGCAGATACTTATATGATTCCATTTTCCTAAACTCATAATTCAAGGATATCCCAATAGTAAGAATTAAAAGAATTCAGGACTTCAAGCCATTATAGATCCAGTTCTCAAGTTAATGATTCAAGTTCAAGGCACAATAAACAAGTAGAATGAGATGGCACCCAACTCAACATGTGAAGTAAGGGTAAAGTAGATATTTTTCCTAATGATATCCATAAATAAAAAAGTCAAGCAGGTTCTAGCCTTTGCCAAAAAGAGAATTTTTCTTCGTAGTAAATTTAATGTAGCACTAGCAAAAAAAGAGAAAATCAGATCTTTGCAGGTCGCAAGACTAACCAAGAATGATGACATCCCATCAGATGATGTAGATCCATGAGTGTCCAAGTAGTCTCTAAGCCGAGCAAAACTCTCTCTCATTGCATGTATGTTGTCTATCCCAAAAAATACTATCTAATAAAAAATATCACGAAAGGAACATCATGAGCAACAGTTAATTATTTCAAAATACATGACCAATAGATGCACTATTGGACACAGCTCAAACCTTTGACAGACCTCAGATTGAAAATAATGTGAAGAAGACTCTGAGCCACCTCCCATTGCCCCATTTGCCAAAGCATTTTTTCTTGGTCTTGCATCAGCAATATATAGCTTCCTGTAAGGAAAGACAATTAACATAAGTAACAAAGAAACAANGCAAAATTACAACATGGAATATAATAGTTAAAAGAGAGTTCAAGTCAACTTGGCTCTTCACAAAAGCTTGAAAAGGAAGCACTAACACACAGACTAGTAAGATACACTTATGGCATAGGTTTAAGATTAAAAAGGGATTGATAAAAAATGAAATGGCTTGATAGACCACAACTTGCATATTGGAAATTATAGGCAAATGCTTTCACTGACTCACATTTTCTAATAATATCATTTAGAAATTGATATATTATATCCCTAACCAGATCACTGAATCATAATAAGACATCAAACTTCTGACCTGCAATGTACAAGCACAGATGCTGATTCCAAAGCAATACGAGCAGCAATCCAAGCTGAACCAGCCAAGACACTCTGAACATGTATTAACCAACCACTATCTCCAAGCGTTGAAACTGAAGCAGACATACTACTTAGATTACCTCCACCCCAAGTCCAACCACCATGTCTCTGTTAATGAAATTAGCAAACAGAATAAATGCAAAACATATGTTTGAAAGCAAGCAGATACTTATATGATTCCATTTTCCTAAACTCATAATTCAAGGATATCCCAATAGTAAGAATTAAAAGAATTCAGGACTTCAAGCCATTATAGATCCAGTTCTCAAGTTAATGATTCAAGTTCAAGGTACAATAAACAAGTAGAATGAGATGGCACCCAACTCAACATGTGAAGTAAGGGTAAAGTAGATATTTTTCCTAATGATATCCATAAATAAAAAAGTCAAGCAGGTTCTAGCCTTTGCCAAAAAGAGAATTTTTCTTCGTAGTAAATTTAATGTAGCCCTAGCAAAAAAAGAGAAAATCAGATCTTTGCAGGTCGCAAGACTAACCAAGAATGATGACATCCCATCAGATGATGTAGATCCATGAGTGTCCAAGTAGTCTCTAAGCCGAGCAAAACTCTCTCTCATTGCATGTATGTTGTCTATCCCAAAAAATACTATCTAATAAAAAATATCACGAAAGGAACATCATGAGCAACAGTTAATTATTTCAAAATACATGACCAATAGATGCACTATTGGACACAGCTCAAACCTTTGACAGACCTCAGATTGAAAATAATGTGAAGAAGACTCTGAGCCACCTCCCATTGCCCCATTTGCCAAAGCATTTTTTCTTGGTCTTGCATCAGCAATATATAGCTTCCTGTAAGGAAAGACAATTAACATAAGTAACAAAGAAACAAATTATTCAGAAAAAAAAAAAAGAATCTGTCTCATTACACGACATATGTGAGAAAGGAAACAAACAACAAAAAGAAATAACACAATGAAAAATAATAAACTAAAAGCAGGAAAAATTGAACAGGAGTACCTCCGTGCCACCCCTCGACTAGCAAGTTGAGTGCAAAGGGCAGCAACGAGCTTTTCATCAGCATTACTGTATAAAATGTAAAGAGTACATAAACGTAAATCCTCAAAAGTGAATATTTTCAAAAAAATAATCAGCATATAGTATGCAGTCCAGTAAGTGTTCTTTATGGCATCGCATGGAGAGTCTTAAGTGGGAACTTTGATACCTCCTCATATTCATCATAAGACCAACTAGCGGTTGAGATGAACGTGCAAGGACTGCTCCCGTTCCTATTATTCACCAAATATATCAAGGCATAAATAACAAAATCACAACAAAGAATCTAAACACAAATTAGATTCACCTGGATGACACCATGAAATTACAGGCAACCGACACCTTGCACGAAAGGAGGAACCCTGGAGCACTTCTTGATCACTACAAACAATTATTAAGCAAAGTATTTAGTTCTATAGATCAAGTATACATAAAAAGTAAACTGCATAAATAAAAAGTAAACCTTGAAATATCAAGGACGAAAAATACTGGACTGAATGGTAATTTCTCACCTAATGCTTTTTGGAATAATCAAAGCAAATGGATAACTCTGGCACAATGAGTAGGTGGAATTTACATCAGTTATTCTCCACAACTCATTAGAGATTCTGTATGATCCATCTTCAATCATATCCATCGATGCACAATAAGAGCTTCTTCCAAGAAGACGGAAATACTCATTTAGCAACCGCACCTTAGGGTTAGTATTACTGTATTTGGAAGGCCCAGAAACAAATGCATAAATATCCCATATTCTTGTTGGTTTTGTACACCTCACTAATGCATCATATACAGCACGCCTCTGTAAAATCAATAATTGAATTTGATAACTACACATGACAATAAAAAACAAGGACATAAATAAAAAAGAATGATAACAAATAAATGTTCAAATAATAATAATATCAAAGCATATTTTTTCAAAAATTTTGGGAGCCGATGTATTAAAATTTTTTTTGCAAAATCTTTCCTCCCATTTATCACTTGTCTTTACGATATTATTCAAATTTTTTTTCACATAGGAAAATTGACCTGCTTTGTTCTTGGGCGGAAACCAAAGACAATAATTCTCATATCTTTACCTGCAGAAAATAAGAGGAAAGATTACTATATGTACAAAGAAGAACCACTTATATTATTAACTTTTACACAGTATAAAAGAATAATTTGATTTTAGCTTCAACAAAACATACAAGACTGCTAAGTATACAAAAATTTAGAGAAATAGTATCAGAGTGACTTTAATACACCACAATAATCAAGGCTAAAAACCACAGAATCCATAATCAACTAGATCATTCAGCAGCTGCAAATGAAACTATAAGTTTGATATAGAGAAGCTATAAATATGGGAAGCTGCACAGAGTCACACGTTAAAACGAAAAACACACTGAGAGAGCTTTGGAACCTTTTTCTTTTATAACCACAAATGACTCAACCTTCCCCACATGTTCAGTGAGCTCTAAACTAAAGGCTACTTCCAAACATTACAAATTTGGTCCTCTGGAAACTTATGAGATATAATATGCAAAGTAGGTGATCCCAAGGAGATTTGAATCCTTGTACTCTTAGTAGAGGTCAAGGACTTTTTACCACTAAGCGCAGCCATTGGGATTAAAGACAGCTTCTAGGTGATACACCAGCCAACAGAAACATAGTCCTCAAAGATGTTTGACAATTAGAGTTAAACGCGATAATTTTGCCATTATGTCCTATTAAGAAACATCAATGCAGTTAAACAATTAAAAATCAAAAGGTAGTATCAATTGAACATACACAATATATCTACATACGATGACAGTCTATTTAATTTAATATGTATCCTCATAATACACCAAATCCTATCAAACAAACTAGACCTTCAATGGTTCCCATTACTTAGTACAAAGAGACATCAGTGAAGAAAATAAGTGAGATCAATACGGTTCAACAAAAGATAATTCTTAAAAAGCATACCAATGACTTGGAGAAGTCGCCGAGATGGAGACTTGTCAGTGTGACGAGGAGCTGATTGAATCTTTGCAACCTACATAGACCCCTCAAAGCTTTTAACATAAACAAACAAAATACTCACTTAAAAAAACATAAATCTAAAGATGAACGCAAAATATTGAATTATCAATCCATT
The DNA here is from genome assembly GCF_008641045.1 of Pistacia vera. Classification (NCBI taxonomy): domain Eukaryota; kingdom Viridiplantae; phylum Streptophyta; class Magnoliopsida; order Sapindales; family Anacardiaceae; genus Pistacia; species Pistacia vera. The sequence goes on along the minus strand of NW_022196136.1, from coordinate 2,264,792 downwards.
AAATATTTGATAACTCTTTAAAAATGAAGATACCTCCAAAACTTGCCACAATATGTATACAAATAATCACTAGGAAGATCAATGGGAAAAAGGTTATTAAAAGCTTACCGTTTTGCTAAACTTCTCAATAGTTGCTAGTGGTATAGTGCCAAGTGCTATAATATCTCTGGTTCCCTCACTCTTGTAAAAGGTAAGATAAAGTATCGATTAATTATATAGATACCTAACAGATAATAGATCAAGATAAACATCTACAGAATCAATTCCTACATCCTTCAAACCATGGAGATTATTGTTATGTAACCAAACAATACATAACCTGTCCATTTTGTAATCACAGCCTTTTATCACAAACTCACAACACTACGACCACAAAAGCAAACACTAATATGACAAAAACATGTAAATTAGTGTTGTGCAGGTCCATACAGTGATTTAAGGTTTAGGTTTCGACACATTATTGCTGCAGTGTACATCAAACTGAAAGTCCGAAACTGATTGGACACAAACATGGACATCCCAGAAATCCAAGAAATACAAATAACACATATACACAAAAATAAATTTCTAATTATTTCTAAAAAGAAATAAGATATTCTACTTGCTTTGCAGCTATTACACACCCCATGTGCTCTTTTATATAAACCTGTTTATATAAGCGATACGATACCCAAAAAGTATCAAAGTAAAGATGTACAATTACTTCCAGCGTAAAAATATGCAATGCTTATCAAAACAATTAAATCCACGGACATAAAGCACGTATAAGCTTAGCAGAAAATTTTCATGAAGCACTTACCAAAAACAGAATACGATAATTCGTCACTATCAAAGTACCGGCCTCATCAGTATTAACAAGAACAACACCATATCCCTGAAAACAGAGCTCAAAAAATCCATAAACTCAACCTCATTTATACACTTCAATAAACCAATAACAAGTATTCAAGATACAAAAAGAATAGATTACTGATCAGCAAAACATTATTTTTTATAAGAAACAGTACAAAACCAGTTATATGTATGACCACTCGATTTACAGGAAAGTCAACAGGCAGTTCACACACACACACACACACACAACCAAAAAAAAAAGATTCAAATGTAAAATCAACCACAAACACATTGATAAATGCTCACATATCAGTAATAACAGCAACATTACAGGGCCAGTACAATAACGGTAGAAGGAAATAAAACTCCATTGCCTGGCTACAGCGTACCTCAACTACAACTTGCTCAGCCTCGAGCAATATATCAAGATAAGCATGCGAGACCGTCCGCGTCACCGACTATCAATAATTAAACACAATTAAAAAAAAAATTTTTAAAAAAAATCCCTAGAATTGAAAGAGAAGAAAGCGAACCTCGACTTTGGTCCATTCGAGAGCGTCCCAGCTGGTAGTGCTTTCGAGCTTCTCGGACTCCATGGAGTCGCGAAGAGAGGTTGACCGACTTGACCTTGGCTTGGGCGCTGCCATGCATTAGCTACAGAGAAGCGAAGAGGAGAGAAGGAGGAAAATCGTAAATTCGATTGTTTTTTTTTTTTTTAAACAATTTATAAATTGAATTAAAATTTAAGAGAGAAAGAGACATGAAGTAACGTACCTACCGTTCAAAGGAAACGTAGCGACTCGACTCAACTCGCGATCTGTGTAGGCTTTTAGCCACATGACCCAGAGAGAAAGTCAGAAACACCAACAATTTATTTATTATATAAATTATAAAATTAAATTACGGGTGATAACTGATAAGATATGTATAAATAAAATATAATATTACATAACAAGATATTCTTACAACAGTATGCATACAAAATAATTCCATTAAAAGTAAATGATAGAGTAAATATAAACCAAACTTATTAATTGTAATTGAAAATGAAGGATATATTTCATGCCGCATCATTTTATACTTGGTATATACATATTTGAAAGAAGACTTTATATATATGTTTATACTTTAAAATAAAATTTTAAATAAATCATTTTATGGCATGGGTTGAATTTATTAAAGTGTTAAAATTTCAAATATATCTTTATTTTATTTTATGAGTTTTGATTTGATTTGTTTTTGTATATTATAATTTTTTTTAGTAATTAATAATAAAAAAAAATTTATATTTTTTCTAATCAAACGAGTAACAAATTCTTTATAAATATTACACTAATAAACTCTTATTCTATAAGTTTTACTCTAACTAGTAACCAAACGAAACTAAATTATTAAGAAAAATATTATTCTTACAAATACCTATACAAAGAGGGTTACAAAGTGACATCATTAAGAAGAAAAAAATAAAGAAAAAACGGAAAAAGAGAGAAAGAGAGAAATCATGAAAATTAAAGGTCGGGTCTTTTTGTATGTGTCTTTATAAAACTAGTATTACTTAATTATTAATTTTATAAATTAAATATTTAAGAAAGATGTGTTTATTTGTTTAAAATAGTACCGACTAAAATTAATTTTTAATATCTGAATTTAAAAAAGAAAAAATCTGACGTGTTAGTATTAAATGTGTTTGGTGAATGGTGAACATGTGATAAGTTGTCTTATTGTAAAATGGAAGTTTGCAAAGATTCTCTAATTATTTGTAAAAAAGAGTAAACACATGTGACCCACTTAATGTCTTTTATTATTTGTACTAAAATGATAAATTATTGAGACACAATATCTTTGATTTTTTGAGATATGAGTGAGACATCAAATTTAATCTAAATTATCAATTTTATGATATTTATATTAAAGCCAGAGTGATATACTTCATACTTATAGTTTCCCCAACTCTCTCTTTATGGATAAACAATAAATATGTTTTATTATTAAGATAAAAGAAGATCATATTAATTTCTTAATTAAACATTTAAATCAAGATCATTATCCTTAAATATCTATACTAATCAAAATGACATTCAATTAATTAAAAGTCTAAAATTTTCACTATTTACTATAATCATACAGTATTCGAACAACTATATTTATCTTGGTTGCCTGTAAAAGACAGGTGGAACAATTAACGACTATGAAAAATAACTAAATTATAATGTGATTAATCATTATCTATCCACTTTTTAAGTTATAAGATCCAACTCATTTATATACCCATTTTTTTAAGTAAGATTCATTTATTATAGTTTATTCGAATAAAGCCTGAAAAAGTAGAGTTTATTAGAATAGGGTATATGTAAATAACTTGTATAAAAAATTTATTAACTCTTTATTAAAAATATATAAAAGAGTACTTTTAGAATTAATTTATCAAAAAAAGTTTTAATATATAAAACTAAATCAAATTAAATTTATAAAACAGAATGAAGATATTTTTTAAATTTCAAAACTTAAAATAAGCTCAAAAAGAGATTATAAAAAATCAAAATAACTTATTTATAAGCTTATAAGCACTTTTGAGAGATTATCAAACAGTGAAAATGAATGCTAATAACATTTGACACTATATAAAATAAAATATATATTATATTATTTTAAGACAATTGTCATGATGTACACCAATGGTCATAGTCTCTCATAGACACAAGCAGACTTGGCAAACAGGCAGGCCGATGGACATGGGTCGGGTAATTACAGGTACGGGTCAAATGGATAGAAATTATTAACGGGTAAAAGAATATACCACTTGTATGAATAATATTACACCAACAACCCTCTCTTATAAACTTTATCTCACAACTCTGATGTAGTAGCTCGCAATTAATCAGTTTATAATGGGTCCTACATGAGTCCTGCATGGATCTCACGAATTAATTACGAGCTGTCATGTCAGGGTTGTGAGAGAAAATTTGTGAGAAAGGGTTGTTTGTGTAATATTACTCCACTTGTGTTCGATCATGCAGGCATGAGTGGACCCATGGGTCACCTGTTTCCACACCTATTTCAATTTTTTATTTTCTTATTTTGTGCTAGTTATGTTAGTTAAATGTAATTAACAACTTTGGTGTGATGATAAACTAACTCAAATATCATTTTTTATTCTCACAAATTTCAACCGCTGACACATAATATTAAGAATAATGGTACGGACACCGAAGATTTACATCGAAATTTTATACCGAATGACATGTCACACAGCCACGTAGTATATTAACAAATATTCTGTAAATGAACGATCGTTAATCAAATATAGACGGACGTCCGTGATTATTGGACGGTCGGTCACCTATAATGGACTCCCATCTATAGTTTAAATTGAAAAAATTTGAAAACAAAAATCATGGACGCCCATCCATATATTATGGATGGGCGTCCCTATTGAATGGGAGAGCGTCCCTATTAGATGGACGTCTGTCTATTATTTAAATTAAAAAAATTTACACAAAAATCACAATAGACGAGCGTCCTTATTGTTTAAATTAAAAAAAAAATCAGAGTCTTAACAAAATTGTAATGACAATAAAAGCATATTAGGTGGATCTAATAAGAATAAAAAGCATGAAAGCAATGCATAGTTTTGCCCATATTTTTATGAGACTTGTCCAATTACTTTGAATATAGATGACAAATTTAACGAAGGATAGCGACATTTACTTTTGGATATTGATTGAGAGTAAAATATTGTATGTAAAATTTTTTAAATTAAACAATAAACATGCATCTATAAAAAAGGGACGTCTGTCCATATAATATATGGACAGGTGTCCATGATTTTTATTTTAAACAATGAACGGGTCCGTCCATATTATATAGACGGGAGTCCATTGTTATTTTCTCATGGACAAGCGTCCATTATAGGTGAACAGTCGTCCAATAATCACAAATACCCGTCCATATTTGATGGATGACTGTTCATTCACAAAATACTTGTTAATATACTATGTAACTGTGTAACACATCATTCGGTGTAAGTTTTCGATGTCCGTAACATTATTCTAATATTAATGAGTGATGCTTGCCTTACTCCCCATTTTGCTCCCTTCTCTTACTCTCTTGTGTGGCAGCTGGCAAAATGACACCCAACTGCCACATCATCCGATTACCACGTCATTCAGCACCCAAAATAAAAAAAAAAATAAAAAAAAATAAAAAAAAAACTATTCATTTTATGTCTCCCTTAATCATTTGAACCCTAAAAATTTTGCATGTCTAATTTCAATTTCGAAATACCTTAGCCACCGCCACGAATCCAAAAATAAGTCGCACGAAGATCACAGACGAAGCAAAGGGTGAAGAAATGCTAGATTCTCATTTTTGAACCATTCAGAATAGGCGACGGTGAATGACTGTGGTGAAGACAAGCAGCAGTTAGGTGACTGGCCGATTTATTTGCACTCATTTCCCTCGTCTTGTTCTTTTCTTTCTTTCCTGTTGGTTTCAATGGCCATGGTCGCGCCTTTAGTTGAAGAATCTTTCATGAACAAGACTTTCTCAGCAATGATGTTTGGTTTATTGGAATTTGGCTTCGTTTACAAAATGGGTTTATTCCGTGGACATATGGCAGTTGAAGAGACTGCATGTTAACTGTTTGTGTTAATGTGTGGATGAAGGGTAGATGATGTCAAAGGTTTTGTTTATGTATTTTAGTATTGGATTTTGATTGCTTGCTAAGTGTTTGTGGTAATGTCCAGCCATCTGCAACGGCGACCACCACCGAGCTCAGCTATCTTTCAATCAAGCACTCTCTTCCACTGAAGAGGACAAGCATGTGTTGGATGGAAAACATTCAAACCTTTGATTTTTTTTCTTTAATTGGGTTGCTTCCGGTTTCTAAATTCTGTTTTAACAGTACTTTATCTCAATAAACTGTTTTCCTTTTCAAAATTTGTAGTATGGGATAACATTAAAATATTATGGAGTTACCCTTGTTAATTAGATTATATCATAAACATTATATAAACAGTTTTATTCACGTGTCATTTGTATATTTTGAGATGTGAATTTCATTATGGTTGTGAAAGCCTTTATATATACATAGAAACAGTTCAGTGTTGGACATTCAGAGTTTATAGAATTTTGAGGTGGAACTGTGGACTTCTGCACCAACTTTTTTCTAATCATTAATATTACTATTTGAATTCTCCATGTTGATTTTTTGAAGTTTGCAAAGATTCTCTAATTATTTGTAAAAAAAAATAGTGAACACATGTGACCCACTTAATGTCTTTTATTATTTGTACTAAAATGATAAATTATTGAGACACAATATCTTTGATTTTTTGAGATATGAGACATCAAATTTAATCTAAATTATCAATTTTAAGAGATTTATATTAAAGTCAGAGTGATATACTTCATACTTATTATAGTTTCCCCAACTCCCTCTTTATGGATAAACAATAAGATCCAACTCATTTATATACCCATTTATTTAAGTAAGGTTCATTTATTATAGTTTATTCGAATAAAGCCTGAAAAAGTAGAGTTTATTAGAATAGGGTATATGTAAATAAATTGTATAAAAAATTTATTAACTTTTTTATTAAAAGTATATAAAAGAGTCTTTTTAGTATTAATTTATCAAAAAAAAAATTAATATATAAAACTAAATCAAATTAAATTTATAAAACAGAATGAAGATATTTTTTAAATTTCAAAACTTAAAATAAGCTCAAAAAGAGATTATAAAAAAATCAAAATAACTTATTTGTAATCTTATAAGCACTTTTGAGATATTATCAAACAATGAAAATGAATGCTAATAACATTTGACACTATATAAAATAAAATATATGTTATATTATTTTAAGACGATTGTTATAATGTACACCAACGGTCATAGACACAAGTAGACTTGGCAAACAGGCAGGCCGATGGATATGGGTCGAGTAACTACAGATACAGGTCAAATGGATAGAAATTATTATCGGGTAAAAGAATATACCACTTGTATGGATAATACTATACCAACCATCTTTCACAACTCTAACGTGATAACTCATAATTGGTCAATTCATAATAAGTTCCACATAAATCTTGTATAAATCCTACAAATAGTTGTTGGTATAATTTACTCCACTGTTATTCGGTCATGCGGGCATGAGTGGACCCACGGATCACCTGTTTCCACACCTATTTCAATTTCTTATTTTCTTATTTTGTGCTAGTTATGTTAGTTAAATATAATTAACAACTCAAATATCATTCTTTATTCTCACAAATTTCAACCGCCGACATATAATATTAATTTTTCTGTACATTTCGTTTATATGGTGCAGAGCTTAAGAATAGCCCTTTTACTTTTTCAAAGTTCTGTAGAAGATTCATCATCATGCGTACTCCAAATATGTTTTAAAAGAAACAAAGGGATGAAAGTGATATTTTTGGGACTTTAAGTTGAAGGAGTACATTTTATTATCCGTATATATAAAAATATAAAAAATGACCCCACAAGTCAGCGTCAAGCAGCAACAAAATGTGTAGATTTATCTTGTCGCCCTCCCTTCATCAAAGCTCAACAAAGTTCGATTCCATTTCCAGAGAGATCAGATTTTCTGAATTTGGAAGAAATTAAGATGGAGCTTGGTAAGCTTTCTAGCTCATAATATAAATTCATTTTCTCCCTTTTTTTTTTAAACTTAATTAATCTCTATTCAACTTTGATTAGATGATGGCAATGACAAGATTATCATCTCTCGCATCCTCGCTGCTTCTTTCATCGGAGCCATTTTGGCAACCACAGCCGATCATTACCGGCACCGATACGAAGAGGAAGCAAAAAGAAGATCAATATATTATTCCACACCTATATCATTTTTTTTTTTTTATTTGTGGTGTACCCGCGAGTATCACCCGACCCACCTGTGAAAACAACGGGTGAGCCAAGTACAGATAATGGTGTTACGGGTCCATACCCGCAAATAGCAATGCATAGTAATCTTTCCCATCTTTATATTATACTAACATTGGACAATAAGTTATGAAAATTGGTATGGTGGGTGGTTAATTTGTACCATTAAAATCTACGCCCAAAAGTGATGAACAGAAGGGCACATTGACATGGAGCCCATTCAATGTCATGGGTACAAAATGGGCAACTGTACCCCAACCCCAATACCACAGTATAACCAACATTAACTTAATGACACATTTAATGGGACGAATTCATTACTGCTTTCATAACTGGACCGATATAACCATTCAATTCACAATCAAATCACACTCTCAATCCTACTACAATCTACATTGCTGCCATTAACAATTCCACCAGTCAAAAAAGCACTATCAAATCCAACTTGGATTGACAGTCAAAAAGCACTTTCAATTCAACCATTTACACTGCTCCAATAACATTATGGAATCACATACATGAGCACTCAGCTGAAACAGGTTAGTGGAAAGATGGTTACCGATTCAATGGCGTAAATGCCCCTGCCTTTTCAAAGTAATTTGTATCGCTTAAACAAATATTCAGAATTCCAAAAGTCCACAAAGAGTTGTATATTCTTCTTGCAAATGAACAATGATTACAATATATGGTAACAAATCATATATGTAATCCCGCCCAGATACGTTTGTAAGCGTGATAATTGTCTCTTCAACATAGCTTGAGTAGTCAAAAGTAGAGGGGGCATCCCTTCAAATTATTACATGCTAAGCCTATATAAAGGTTTAAAGCAGAATAAAAGCTGAGATCTTGCTTCTGCAAACCGATTTACATCATCTTCAGGTTCTAAGCAAAATGCGGCGCAAAACTCATATAGTTGCATTTATAGAAGCAAAGCTATTTAGAAACATGCATTCTCAACCATGAGTACATGAATAAAAAGCCTAACATGGATGATTTACACTTAATATAAAAGTATATGGCTTATAAATATACAAATTTCATCATCGAATGATACCTTAATCAAAGCATAGACTACTACTTTATGAGGAAGCAAATAGAGAAGCCGATAATGGCAGATAGAAAAAACATCATCATTGCTCACCAAAGACAATACTTTTTAAATTTCAAACTATATCTTCAACTCACCAAGAGTGCCTTTCAGTATCAAGAACTCCGGTAGTGTGTGAATGGCTTTAACCTACGCTGCAGTTATAATGGAAAGCTCAATGGACTAGCCAGGAGATGGAATGTTCGCAACCATATGACCCCTAAAGCCAGTGAATTTTTTAGGCAAATGTGATTTGTATCTGTGATTACCACAACCAGAGAATAATTTACCCATCCAAACCCACGCATTCATCAAATATTCTACCGCTAGTACACTCCTGCAAAGCTTTTGCATTGACTTCTCTACCGAATCTCCACACATAATTAAGGCCAACAAGAAGCTCAGTGATTGTTGCTTCTGTCTTTTCTTGATTCGCAAAGTAGAGGGTTTGTACTAGAAGAACATTTGTCCTGGAAATTAAGTTCTGCTGCTCAAAGCTCCGCTCAGATTGCCATCTTATCATATTATGAGCAAGTGGAGCCAACCATTCCAATATCGCCGCCATTGCTGTAGTCCACTCTCCTGCAAGCACAGTATCATAAACTGATGTAGCCAAGCTCTTTGTGTATGGCTTTAATCGTGCTCTCAGAGCAGCCCGTAGACTTGCAGGTAACATATTGTACAAGTCCTCTCTTGCATCATGACCAATCAAGTGAGGGGATACCACTAGCTTCTCAATGACAATAATTACATTTGCATAGTGCAAAGCTAAAGCAGCAGCACCAAGAGTTTCAGGAGGAGCATCCAACAGCCTGCCCTTGCAATTTAAGACCGAAAATTTAGCATAAACTGTGTTTCCCTGACGTAGGCGATCTACACTGCCATCTTTGGCTCCATTGAGAATTCCAAAATGAACAGCACCTGGATTTGAATAACAATTGGCGACAGAAGAACCATCAGCAGCCATCATGCATCCTTTGAATGGTCCCACTTGAGTCAACCGGTTGGTTTTAGTTGGTGGTTTCTTCCCACTAAAGCCAAGTGACATGTCACGAATCTTCCACATCTTCTTGCCACTTTTAGTATCCTTCCCAAAAATTGGACCCGATTTTGCAGTTGATCGACCAAGGGGACCTGAATAGAAGTTGACAGTGTTATTCTTTCCAGAAAGAGGACCTGATTTTGTGCTTGCGGCAATAAGAGCACCTGATTTTGTGCTTGCAGCAATAAGAGGATCTGAATGGTAATTATTCATATTTTTAGGTTTTGAATTTGGGCCTGCGTTACTAGTAAACATTCCAAGGGGACCCGAAGAAAATCTAGCAATGCCAGAATTATCGGATGGATGAACTGAAGATTGCATTAATGCAGAAACTGAGTGGCTGCGGTTTATATAATCAGAAGTGAAATCCCTAGAATCATCAACATCTACACTTGAGTTGATTCCAAAGACATCTTTGATCCTACAAAATAATGTGAATAGTGATCTTGCCAAAAGGAGAACTGTATAATCATAGGTTTTGTTCCAAAGAGAGATCTCCCTCAGATTCTTCACCTCCTGCTCCTTCCATGCAACCTTCCTTTGAAACTGAAGCAAATCCTCTAAGTCACTATCATTACCCTTCATTCTCTTGAGAGTCTGTTTGTGATCCGAAAGCATTTCCATCTCTTGGTACAAAGTGGCGTTTATCGAAATGAAACGTTCCATCTTCTTAACTTTCTTTTCCATCTTCTTCAATGTAAAACCCCATCCAAATGGGTCGGCACCAATCTTGATCAATTCTTCGTAAGCATTCTCAAAACTCTTCAAACCAGGATGATTACACTTCTTCCCAAGCCTGGCCACAGATTTTGCCACATGGGTCAAATTCTCTATCAGCTCTAAACGTATTAAATTCACAATGAACTCTTCATCCTCCGACACAAGCTTTTTTATACCCACAGAATTCATAATCTCCTCTCTCAACCTGGCAACCTGCTTATCACTCAACGATTGCCAAAGATAAACCAACTTAGACATCAAGCTGGCAACTTCAAAGGCTAATACTCCAATCACCTCTTTCAGAGGACCGCCTTCATGCTTTCGAGGAATTTTCCACAAATTGCGAAACCAAGACTCTGCAACCATCTTTCACCCCAAGAAACTCTATAAATAACCAAAAACATAAATTAATTAGCCAAAATTGACCCTCTTGGTCAAAATCCATTAGCAATCAACTTACTATGACTCATAAAAAATTGTGAAAGCACCTTTACCATCAAAAGTATTCCAAAATTTGAAACTTGAAAAGAATATAAATAACAAATGAACTTGATCTCCTACAAATCCCTCAGAAATCCAGGAAATGTTACAAATTAGAACATGAAAATTTATTTTTGATAATTCCAGGATCCGAAAACAGATCCCACCTTTACTCAACTAGTTGAACAGAACATCTTTCAAAAAAAAAAAAAAGCATAACATCTACTGTCAACATTTTGTTTGGATAACAATTCGTTATACCCAAACTGAGAATTAAGAAGAAAAACAAAAAAGAAAAGAAAAAGAGCAAAACTCACAAGAATACTGGAGACGTTTTTTGTCGCAAAAAAAACTCATGAATATACATGCTAAAGCAGAAACGAAAATGACATAATCCTATCACCATTTATTCATCAACAAAGACATTAACAATCAATCAATAACCCAGAAAACCAAAACTAAAAACAAAAACAACCCTTCTGTCCAATTTCACAGAACATACAATCCCATTTCAACATCCATCAATCCATAAAAAAAAAAAAAAAAAAGAATAGTAATATAATATATTAAAAGAAGCACTTACTGATCACATTAAGAGATAGTGAAGCTGGAAAAGGTTGGAATCTTTGAGAAATGAATGAATTATGAGAGAGAAGAGGGAGAGGAGGCGAGTGAAGAGAAGCTAGAGCCACATGGGGGCAGAAAGCAGAAAATTGGTAGAAAAGAAGAGCAAAAACGAGTGAAATTAAAGATTAATAATATCTCAGTGCTGCTTATCTTTCTCAACCCCCTTTAGTTTCTCATATTTTCTTATCAACCCATCTTGCTTTGTCTTCTTTCTTTTTCCCATTTTTATTTTCTTTTTTCACTTCACACATAAAAATCTCCATAACTAGCAATGATCAAGGAAGAGAATCTGAAACTCTCAACCCTAAAACTTCCCTTAGATTTCATTCTTATCTACACATAAATACTAACTTTAAATGCTATATATTTTATGTATCAGTTACATGTACGTGATTTATCATACTATTTTACTCAAACATAAAATTTAGTTGAGAAAAAAAGCCCATTTTTCAATGACCTTTAAAGTCATCTAAAATATATTGTATAAAATCATAGTTGTATGCAATTATCAACATGTTATACTTTAGATAAATTTGAACACGAAAAGTCATATATAATAACCCGCGTGTAACACATTGAATAAATTAATTTGAACCTAAAATTTGTTGTTAACAAGTCTTCTGAAAGTCTTATTTTATTACTCAGATAACTTGTTGGAAGTGTTTATTGAGGTGGTAAGTCAATTCAAGACCATAATTGTGTTGGCAAAGGAACAGGAGGATAAGATAAGGTTAAGAGCATGAGAAAAATGGTTTGGTGGGTGTGACCAAAAGTAAATGCGTGTGGATGAAGTATTACTTATAATTATAAAGAAGTTAGTGGAAAAAGTAGTCGGAGTTTCACTTTTAGAGTGTGAATTTTGAAGATTGACTTTAAGTCTTTTTCAAAAAGCTAACTTTGCAATATTATGTAATAATCTAAATGCAATATTTACTATTCTTTGGTTATACCCTAACTTTGCTTATTATAAAGTTATTTGTCAAATTTGATGTCTTTTACACTTTGTCTACAATATGCATGTATTATATAAATTAGGGTTTATCTTCGATTTTAAACTCTCTATCGTCACATGTCTATTTTTAATTATGTGTGGTTGATATTTATTTTTTTTCTTTTTATTTATTATCGACGTATATTAACATTTATTTCAGTAAAAAACTCATGTCAAGAAAAGATCTTAACTGTATTATATATTTTAGGTTTTAATGGTTTATAATATAAAAATACAATTCTATAGGTGATTATAATATCTTCTTGATACAAATTAGCACCAGGTTTTTTTATTTTTTATATCAAAATATAGCTATGTAGAAAGGTTTTACCAAGAAATTAAGTATTCCAAAAATTATTGCAGATATAATTGTAGTCACTAAGATTCATTCCTCAATTACAAACGCACCATGTAGAACTCCAATAAGATACTTTATTTTTTTTTTTTTTTCTAAAGAAGGGTCAAATGCTTTAAACAAATCCTATCTCGTTTGATGAGCAATATTTTTATCGATTATTTCAATATTTAGATGGTAAAAGCTTATAAAATGTATAATTTTTAACAAATCATCTTAAATTCTTTTTCTACAAAGAAAAAAAAAAAAAAAAAAGAGTTGGGACTGATTATTTTTAATGATCAACACAATTATTATTTAAAAAAAAAAAAAAAAAAACCTCTCTAATATGACCTTTTGCCTTTGATTGAAAAGATTTCATAAATTAACGGTGTAAAGAAAATAAAACAAAGTAAAAGGACACAAATGCAAAATCTGGAAAAAGATAGATCCGTCACAATCATTAATGGCAAGCACGCGGAAACATGTTTTTACAGAATTAACCTCCTGTGCTCAGTTTAACAAAGCAGTGATACGGGCCTGACCCGGTAATTCGGATGGTCCGTTAAGAGACAAAAGCCGCCAAGTTCGATCCAATCGAGGACCCGGGAAACATGCCGGTACCTTATGCATTGGGGAATGGGGAATTCCAATTATGATCACAAGAAATGTAAAGTCTCATTATTGGAAAACGACATTTTCTCACCCCAGGTTTGGCAAAATGACGCTTTCGCACCCTTCATCAAGTTTTATTGTATATTAATATTATGTGTTGAAAAGACGAAAATGTTTTTAAATATTTAACTTTATAATTTTTTTTTTAATTTTTGATTTAGCCAAAAAGTAAGACATTAAAAAGTTATAAAAAAAAAAAAAAAAAACAGTTCACCCCAATTAAAAAGTTAAAAGTAATATTATGAAATTGTTTAAAGTTAAATGACCTTCATATTTATTTATAATATCATAAATATCTCATCACTGTTATTCAATAATCTATTAATATAATGTTTTTAATTTTCACTAATTAACATAGAAAATCTTAATAGTTAATATTCCTAATTAATTAAATAAATAAAGAAAAAAATGTGTCTTTATACTTGAGTAAAGACTTTGACTTAACTAAATTTTAATTTATAATAAACTAATTAAAAAATAAACTATTTAAGGGTATTTTTATCTTTTAGCCAAATATTAACAAAAACACTAACAAAACTTGATGAAGGGTGGGAAAGTGTCATTTTAAAACTTAATGGGTGGGAAAGTGTTTCACCAAACCCTCGGTGGGAAAATGTCCTTCTCCACTCATTATTTTCTTAATCTTAGTTAAGGAATGTCTGATCGAAACCAAATTCTTAATTAAGGAACCTAAATTGTCATTACTCATTATATTCTTAATCTCATTATTGGAAACCCATGGCCATGGGTTTAATGATTGTATTAAATTAATAATGATATGGTATACTCTTCTGATGTTACCCAATTGGACAATATAAAGTTTTTTATTTTTTATTTTTTTATTATTATTGATTTACATAATCTCCACTTGAAATCGAAAAAAAAAAAAAGCTACTAAAATATTACAATAAGGAGAATTTGTTTTTATTTATAGTTAATACTAGAGCAATTTGAATTTTTTCCTTTAAATTATTGAGGCAAATTTACAATTAATATTATTGTAATTCAATAGTTTTGAAAATGAGTTAAATACATTGACCTCCCCTGAGGTTTCAACATTTCTCAAGTTGTAGAATAAATAATTAGGTTAACATAGACATTTTGCTCCATTAATTTCCGTTAGGGTTCCATTAACCAAAAAATTTCTTACACTCCCTCAAACATAAAAACCTGATAATTGCCCTAATTAACTGAAAACTTTTTAACATTTTGCTTGTAGACTAAATTTTTTTTTTAAATTTAAAAAAATTGAAACATAATTTTTTAAATATTTTGTTTGTAAGTAAAAAATACGAAACCAAAAATTACAATGGTTTGTAAAATTAAAAAAAAAAAACTTAAATTTTTTTTTTTTTGGTAAATTGAAAAATAAAAGATTTTGATTGTATTTATATCTCCTACAGTCAATTTTTGGTGTTAAAGTTAACCGAGAGAAGGGCAAAATAGTTTTTTTTTATGTTAAAATACAGAACTATAAATTAAATATTTCAAAATAATAAAAAGTATTTAGAATAAAATTTTAAAAATAAATTGTAGTTAAGATTTTATAGAGATGGCTGGAGCCAACATTCTTAGAGTGCTGGAATCGATGACCTCATTGTAAAAACTTTTCAATAAAAATATATTTTAATTTTTTCTTAGTTTTTATATTTTCACTTTACAAAATATTTAGTGGGGGCAATTGTTAGGCTTTTATGTTTTATGAGGGTGTAAGGATCTTTTCAGTTAATGGAACCCTAACGGAAGTTAATGGATTGAGGTGTCTGTGTTAACATAATTATCTTTTCTATGGACCTGTGAAATGTTAAAACCTTGGGGAAGGTTTGTGCAATTAACTTTAAAAAAATAGTTAAAAATATTATTAATTTTAAATACAAATTTAGAACCTTTTTGACTATTGGATTATTGTAAATGAATAATCATAAATTTTTGTTAATAATATAAAAATCAAGAAATTTTAAGGGTTTATGGAGAGAAAAAATATGTTGGTTGAACAAATAATGAAAGTAACTTGGTAAGTGATTAATGAGTGGCATGCTTAATGTTGAAGTTAATATTAATTGGATAGTAATTATCAAGAATTAATTGAAGGGTTGATGAGTAATTGATTAGTGTGTTGACTGAATTATGATTTGATTTAATTTGTCACCTTTAAGAGATAGTGGTTGACAGCATATTCTTTTTCATCTGTCACATTTTAACATATTAATTTTAGTCCACAAACCCCTTGTTTAAGTCGTTTTTAAGTCAAGCCTACATTTTGTTTAATAATTGTGTCAATGTAAAGTATACTTATTTATACCAATTCAGCCTATTTCAAAGGTCTAGCCAATAGCCAATATTTGTATTTTTTTTTTTCTCTTTTTTTTTTTAATAACCGGATTATTCGGGTCAACTTATGTACATCTTAATTAATTTCAGGATTTATTGAATACCCTACAAATCTAATATTTCAATAAGTCACAAATGTGATAGATGATCTTAAGGTGGTTTGAACTTTGAATCCAGAAAGTCAATGAAAGGAGCGAACATTCTTAACTACCAAACCAATCCCGATAGGACACTTGCCTTAAATATTCGTATTCTAACTTAAATGTCAGAGCTTATTGATTGATATCATTATATGCTCCCTCGCAGATGAATTTAAATTATTCGTGGAATATTTTCTTATTTTAATTAAAAGAACTGTAAATTATTCACTGTAATAATGTTCCGCCATAAATGGTTTATACATCTTTGTAGCAATTTTTGTTTTTGAGTTTTACATAACTGACTTAGAATGTTACTATTTAACCTTATTATTAATATATATATGGTTGTGGATTTTAAGGTTTCCTCTAATATTTGTATGTGTTCTTGGTTTGAAATTTGGGCTGCCGGTTCAGTTTCGAGATTCCGCTTTCAATATCAATTCCAATGGTGCCATTCCAAGAGTGCTGATACTTTCCCCGGGACCTTGACCTTAAGGTGTTTAACAAAATGTTTTAGTCTCAACAGCAGTTTTATGTTGCCGCAAAATTGAGGCTGTTTAAAAGTCTTACATGCTCCAAATTCTTCTACAAATATATGTGCTAATTCATCACTACTGAAATTGTGGCATTGGCGATAAATTGAAATACCCATATGCCGATTGTTCCCGAAGAGTTTCTGGCACAATAATTTGTGCCTGTGTTCATTTGCCCCTACGCGTATTTCCACTGTTCTGGGGATATGGTTGCGTCGGGGCAGCTTCATTTTCTGGTCATGCATGGTGCCAGAAACTACTGTTTGTTGTGCTACTCTTATTGCTGCTGTTGTTTATTGGGCTTGGTCGGTGGCTGGGTGCCTTGATTTTACTGTAATTTGTCAATTTCCTCTTAGTTTATTGTCTCAAGTATAATTAGTATATGATAAGGGAGAAAATAGTGTGGAATTTGAATCGGGGAGTTGAATGTAGGTTCATTATGCTAATTTCCTTGTTTTATTAGTGTATTTGTTTCTTGATCGTGCAAGTGTAGATCGAAGTAAGACTCTTTGATCCTTTTTTTTTTAATTGGGGTGTCTATTGGGCCAATGGGTTAGGTAAATCACAAATATGATAGATAGTCATTATGTAGGATTCAAACACAAAATTTTTGGGTAATTCACCCTGATGACTAAAATTTTGCCATCCGACTACAAAACTAGTGGTTCGGTTCGTTCTTGATTGTATTTGTTTCTTGATTGTGCAAGTGTAGATCGAAGTAAGGCTCTTTGGTCCCTTTTTTTTTTTTTTTTAATTGGGGTGTCCATTTAGTCAATGGGTTAGGTAAGTCACAAATGTGGTAGATGATCATTTTGTAGGATTCAAACACAAAATTTTTGGATAATCCATCTTGATGACTAAAGTTTTGCCGTCTGGATACAAGACTAGGGGTTCGGTCTGTTCTTCTCTTCTAGAAATTATGTGTGGTTAATTATTTCAGCCGTGCTTTGCGCTTCAAGCCTAAACTAAATGTTTCTATTATTAGTTGCTTTTTGGCAACCATCACATTTTTACATCAGTCATTCATTTATTGTATGGTTTGAAATGATTATTTCTCCTTGCAGGCCACAGCTGGTGTAGATTATGAGTCCTCCCAAGGGAAGGTGCAACCGAATGATACAATTCTCAAGCTTCAAAGAACAAAACCATATTACAGAAGATATTGAGTTCATATCTGCAGTTTCTATGTCCGGGGTGAATGCAGAAGAGGTGTTGAGTGCCCTTACAGGCATGAGATACTCGAAACTGGGGAGTCGTCGCAACAAAACATAAAAGATCTATACTACGGGTAAGTAAAATGGCCGATGACCTCTTAGATTGCACACATTTTTGCTCTTCCTTTTCATTTTCTAAAATGTCTTCATCTTGTACTCATGTCTTGTTTCATTTTCTAAAATGTCTGCAGAGTGAATGATCCAATTGCACTGAAGCTACTCAACAAGGCTGGTGAAATGCCCTCTTTGGAACCCCTGAGGACGAAAGCATTAAAACTGTTTTGCCTGAAAAAGTAGGGCTGACGCAAAACCCAGTCAGCATAAAAAGTCAGAGCTTAGGTAGGTCCGTAGCTAGTCAGAGGCAGCCATGTCACACAATGACATGAACGGCATGCTCCTGTCAGGGCAGTGGGTGCGCGTCAGACCAGCCAGGAGCTAGAGTGATTCCACATGTCTAATCCCTACACCAAATCGCGTAAATCGCTCTAGAAGGTGGGCAATGAGACATAAAGAAGGATTTGCATGGATAATCCCACCAACTCACAAATTTAGTAATCATAACCTTAACCCATCCCACTATAAATTGAGAGCTCCTTTCTCATTTGGGGGATTAGCTAATCTCTCTAAAGAAAAATAGCATTCTCTCTCTCGTGTAATCATTTGTAAATCAGTTTGTTGAACGCGACCTGGTCACTATTATTAATACAAAACCAGTGGACGTAGGATTTGCTTCCTTGAGCATCCGAACCACTTTAAACACTGTTCTTCATTACTTTTACTCTCACTCTCTCATCCACGTGTGTCTTCTGGGCCAACTTAGCATTTTACACGTGCGTTTAGTTGGTGTCAAAATCACGCATCAGCAAAAGCCCTTTATGTGGGTGGGATTGATGCAAGGGTCAGTGAGCAGGATCGAAGGGATAACTTTTATGTCCACGGTGAAATTGAATCCATAAAGATGCATCCACAGAAAGCATTCGCTTTTTTAAACTACAGAACGAGAGAAGGTGCAAATAAGGTTGCAGAAGAGCTCTCTAACAAACTACTCTTACAGGGTCTCAGGTTGAAGCAAATGTGAGGGAAACCCCAGACAAAACAGCAGGTTGCATGGGTTCATAGTGGAATCTTGCATCTTCACTTGTATCTCAGCAGCAGAATCAATATCAGCAGCCTGCAACTGAGGACCAAACTGCGAAAACTCATTACTTCAATATTCCTCTTCCAACACAGCTAGAGAGAGCTTATTATCCTTCGATGGATCCTCAAAGGATGGGCGCCCGTGGTCCTTCTCAGGAAGGTGAGAACAAAGTCTGGTTTAGAGAAGCATCAACCCATGTCACCTCCAAATGGGCAACACCATCAACATTTGAATCCTCATTGGTATATGCCACCGGTGGCACCTTATCAGCAGCACATTCTGCCATATCATTCTGCAATGTCTCCAGCAAATGCTTCACAATTAGCATAGTAGTATCATTTCATTCGCTTGTATATAAATTTTGTACACGAACTATTACTTAATATCTCTACATGTTTTAGTTATATTATATGAGGTGAGTGTAAAATTCTTCAGTAATTATTTTCCAGAAAGCATTTTGAGTGCTTTTACAAAAAGCACTTTTACTCAAAAACATTTTTAACCATTAATAAATTTTGTCATGTTAGTACATAGATATCGATATAGTCACAAACTGAAGCCGAGATAAAAATTCCAGTATCAAACTCTTCTGGATAATCAATTCCTGATGAATGTAAGTTAAGCCCTCAGTAGTTCTCTAAATATCAATAAACCTCCAAATATATGATTTTCAGTGGACCTAAGTGATATTTGTCATAAAGAAAATTGAAAATTGAGAAATCTTCCACTAGCTTCTTAATTTTGATAGTTACAGTTACAAGAAAACACATTAATTGATGCAGATTTTCATACACCTTTTTGAGGACCAAAGGAAAGTATTTTTTTTTGGATTCGAATTATGTGCTTCCAGTTCAAGTTCGAGGTACTGCTTTTAGTATCCCATGATGCCATTCCAAAGAGTGATGTGAATTGTTGGAATATGAACACTTTTTAATTGATAAAGAAAAAGCAAACAAGAAGAAAGGGCAAGTAAGAAAAAAGGGAATTTAAGTTTTAGGCAAATTTCTAGTTTAGGAATTTGTATTGGAGAATATTTGTTTTCCTTTTACTTTGAGTTTTATTAAGAAAGAATAATTGGTTTATGATTTTATTTAGAGTTAAAATATGAGAATGAATTACATTAGAGGAGCCCTATTACGATTTGAAATATGAATCCTAGTAGAAAAATAAGGTTTTATTTTACCTATAAATAGAGGGGTTAAAACCAATTCAAGGTTATGAGAGAGAAATAAAGAAACAGAGAATGTGAGGATACAAGGGGTTCTAATGTAAGGGTACCATAGGGTAAAGGGCTCTAGGTATCAGAAGGGGTATTAAACACCATAGGAACAAGATGTTCACTAAAAAATTAGAGGATCCAACGATCGCTTAGAATGAAGGTTGATGGTGTGATGAAACACTTATATCATATTCATATTATTATAGTGAAAATCCTCTAATCCGTGGATGTAGGCAAGTTATGCCGAACCACATAAAATAACATGTGCTTTTATGTATTGTTATTTGTTGTTTTTTATTTTAATGTTTTTTTTTACTCCTCCGATTTTCAACATGAATAGGAAATTCTTTTAGGTATTCCATCTATCAAGCTTCATTCTGTCCGTTATAATCAATACATAATGTTATTGCTAATATTACACATTTAGCGAATTGATGCAACTACTCCCACTACTACCAAACCTGAGAATACTACTGCTATCAACTTCTTTCCCCAAAATGTTATGCTCTATTTGGATGGCTTGATTGTCACAATGTAGAAAACCATTGGCAGTATGAAATCTAGGGATATGCATCGATCACATAAAGTGTCCTGAATATCAGCCTTGTACATTAAGCCTAGCAAATTGATCCATCTTTGGATTTGCAAGATTTCATCTCTCGAAGATTCAAGGGATATTAAATCAATGTCAATGGCTGACTTGATAAGTGCTCTTGAAGCACAAAAACAAAGAAGGAATGAGAGATGAGAGATGAGAGATGAGAATGGGCTAGAGGTTGCTCTACGAATGATGACTTAGATTTCGAGAAAAGGTAAGGGATATGGAAATAGAAGAAGTCAAGCTTTTTGCAACCATTACAAAAAGAACAATCATTTGAAGGATGATTGTTGGTACAAGAATAAGCCAAACACATGCTGGTTTTGTGATGGACACTTGGTCACTAAGTGGTATAACTGAAAAGGGCATAAAAGGAAAGGGAAGGCATGACAAGGCGGGATAGATGGCAAGACAGTTACCAAGGGAAAAAATGGCACAATGAAGGCTCAACAGATGGCGATTAGTGTCAGAGTTTGTTAAGAGGAAGGAATCTTGAGTGAGAATAAAAGGAGAGTAGTAGCATAGGATAGAGCATGGAGAATTAGTAGAGAGCTGTTTAGGAGGAATTGACCCTCGAAGTTCAGTGTAGTGCTGGGTCTATTTCCATTTCCTGTTTTGTTACAGTTTATCTCTCATTAATATAGTCTTATTCCAGTTAGAGTAGTGCTTCTGATTGAAAAATTCATTTTATTTTTATTATCTGCGATTAAGCATGAGTTTGGAAGGTTGGTTCCCATCAAACTAGTATTAGAGCTCGGCGATTACGGGGCATGGTTGGTACAAGAATGGAAAGCAGGATGGACAATGTAGAGAAGGATGTTGCTAGAGTGTTAGAAATAGTAAACTCGATGAGGGAAATCTTCATGGATATGTAGAATTGGATGCAAAAAAAAGATGAAGAAAAGGAAAATCGAAGAAGGAATTTTTTTGGAAATTTGAGTAGAGGTAAGGAAGGCCAAAACAATCCAAAGCAACCTGAGAAAGCTAGAGGAAACCACAGTGGTGGACGAGCTGAGCACGAGCTTCACAGGGAAGATGGGGAACATAACGAACACGAGATTCATTGAGACATAGGGAATCACGACGGAGAAGAATGGTACCAAAATGTGGAAGCTTGAAGCCACCGCCAATGGGGTGGCCAAAAATTGGAGCTGCCTATCTTTTCCGATGAAGACCCAATGGTTGGATCTTTCATAGAGAGCGTTACTTCGCCATTAATCAGATCAACGACGAGCTGAAGGTGTCTGCGACAACTTTATGCATGGAAGGGGAAGCTCTCCACTGGTATCAGTGGATGGAGATGCGAATGGCATTGACTACCTAGTCAGAGTTCAAGATTTCTCTGTTCCAGCGCTTTAGAGAAACTCAGCAGGTGTGCTCGCTGGAGCTTTTGATGTTGACAAAACATAGCAACACCTTGTTGGATTACCATCGCCAATTTGAGGAGATCGCCACGTTGACGTCGAGGGAGTGTGAGGAAGTGCTAACAGCGACATTCTTGAATGGATTGAGGCCTGAGATCTGGGCTGAAATAAAACTCCAGCAGCCCAATTTGTTAGCCCAACCCAACTCACTGACTCAAGCCACCTATTTAGCCCAATGGGTGGAAGAAAGAAACCAGGCCATTAAAGAGGCCAAGCTTGGGCCAAGCCGATAAGAGAAATGGGCCACTCCAAATATTGGGCCACGCATTTACACAACTCTAACTCGACCCGACGAAATTAATCCAAGCCCAAACCCAGTTGAATCAACCCATTCCATGACTCCAAACCCACCCAACACCTGACGAAATCCAATCGAAACCCAAAATAGCCTTGGCTCATCGACCTCCGTTAATTTTCGACCAAATTTTTTCCGACGAGACTACCTTTATAAGAAAATGATAGAAAGTGAGATCCAAAGAAAGAGGGAGAAGGGCTTATGTTTTCGGTGTGACGCCAAGTATTCACAAGGCCACCAGTGTGGGGACAAAGTGATTCAAGTGCCGTTGGTTGACGAAGACGACCTAGAGGTGAACGAAATTTCTATCATAAAAGGCGCGACTAACAATGAAGCTCCAAGTGTAGTTGAACTTTCCATCAGTTCTGTAGTTGGGATAAGTGGGCCAAAGACACCAAATTTAAAAGGAAAAATAGGCGACAGAGAGGTTCTTGTACTAATTGATAGTGGAGCCTCTCATAACTTCATCA
The DNA here is from genome assembly GCF_008641045.1 of Pistacia vera. NCBI lineage: Eukaryota > Viridiplantae > Streptophyta > Magnoliopsida > Sapindales > Anacardiaceae > Pistacia > Pistacia vera. Next base: position 2,241,736 of record NW_022196136.1, on the reverse strand, counting down.
ATAGAGAGATTGTGGAAGAATTGAAAATTCTAGTGGTATAGACAAGAGCCTTTGGAGTCAAAGTTGGAGATAAGTATAACGTGAAGTGTCAGGGAGAGTGGCGTGAGGTTTGCTTGGAATTGCAAAATATCACTCTGGTCTAGAATTTCTCCCCTTTTGATATGAGCAGCATCAATGTTATTTTGGGGATCAGGTGGCTGGAAACATTTGGAGAAACCATAACTGATTGGAAGAGATTAGTCATGAAGTTCAACATGTCTGGAGAAGTGGTGACTCTTGTCAGGGATTTGTCACTGTGTAAAACAATGGTATCTTTGAAAGGAATGCTTAAGACATTGAGGACTAAGGGGCAAGGATGTTTGGTTGTGTTCAGAAATCTACAGTTGCAAGAAGAAGGCAAGGCAGAGGAAGACAACTGTATTACAGAACTGTTGCAGGATCATAATGCCTTATTTGAAACTCTACCACGGCTTCCACTCGCCAAGGCCAATGATCACGACATCAGACTTGAACCATGTATGCCAGTTCCTAATATTCGTCCTTACTGATATCCGTATTATCAAAAAAATGAGATAGAAAAGATTGTAAGGGAGATGATGGTTTCCGAAATTATTAAACTAATATCAACCCATTTTTAAGTTCGGTATTACTAGTAAGGAAAAAAGATAGGGGATGGCATTTCTGCGTAGACTACTAGGCCCTCGATAAAATCACTATCCCTGATAGGTTCCCCATCCCTACTATATATGATTTATTTGATGAGCTAGGAGGAGCTACCATATTCTCGAAATTAGATCTCAAGTCAAGGTATCATCAGATAAGGGTTAGAGAGGAGGACTTCGTACTCACAAGCTTTTATGAATGCATCTTCAAATCCTACTTACGGAAGTTCATCATAGTCTTCTTTGATGATATTCTGATCTATAACTCAGATTTGGAGACAAATTTGCAATATCTACAGATTACCTTTCAGATCTTGATGAAACATCAGCTAGTGGCAAATAAGAAAAAATTCAAGTTTGCTCAAGTTCAATTGGAATATTTAGGCCATATCATTTCAGCCTAAGGCACTGTGGTTGATCCCTCCAAGGTAGACTGCATTTTAAATTGGTCAATTCCGAAGGATGTTAAGGCGCTTCGTGGATTTCTAGGATTGACTGGTTATTACAGAAAATTCATAAAGGATTATGGCAAGACCGCACTACCTCCCTATACAGTTGTGGAAAAAAGTGGGTCTAGTTGCTTACAGGCTCAATCTTCCCCCCACAGCCTGCATTCATGATGTCTTCCATGTTTCCTAGCTCAAGAAAGCCTCCTCCCATCCCATTCCTGCACAACCCCTCCCAGATATTCTTGCTCGTGATCTGACACTCCAAGTTGAGCCTGAGCAAGCCCTCAAAAAGTGACGTCTATTAGATGGCAGCTATGAAGTGTTAATTAAATGGAAGACCTTACCCACTTGTGATAACACATGGGAAGCTTACGACACAATCTATCATCAATTTCCTTCTTTCCACCTCGAGGACAAGGTGGCACTCTTTGAGGAGGGTGATGATGGACACTTGGTCACCAAGTGGTACAACAAAAAAGGGCACAAAGGGAAAGGGAAGGCATGACAAGGCGAGACAGATGGCATGGGAGCAAATGGCACAATGAAGGCTCAACAGATGGCGATTATTATCAGAGTTTGTTAAGAGGAAGGAATCTTGAGTGAGAATAAAAGGAGAGCAATAGCATAGGATAAAGCATGGAGAATTAGTAGAGAGTTGTTTAGGAGGAACTGACCCTCGAAGTTCAGTGTAGTGCCGGGTCTATTTCCATTTCTTGTTTCGTTACAATTTATTTCTCATTAATATAGTCTTATTCCAGTTTATTCTAGTTAGAGTAGTGCTTGTGATTGAACAATTGCTTTTACTTTTATTATCTGCAATTAAATGTGAGTTTGGAAGGTTGGTTCCCATCATTTTGTAATAAACCGGGTCACCTTCAGAGAGATTGTGATCAAAAGAAGAAGAATCAACAACAAGAGTGAACTAGTGAACCACAATAACAAGTAAACGTTGCGAAAGAAGATGGGGAGAAGAAGAATTGTTGTTCACTACCATGATAGTGGACGCTAAGGAGCAAAATGATTCATGGTTTATTGACAGCGGATGCACTCAACGCACGACTGGAAAGAAGGAGATGTTTACTCAATTGGAGGACATGAAAGAAATGGTGAGATTGGGTAATGGAGACAAAGTGCCAATCAAAGGAAAATGTACCATTGCTGTCTCAACATTAAAAGGTATGAAATTAATTTCAAATGTTCTTTTTGTGCCTGATTTAAATCATAATTTGCTGAGTATTGGAAAAATGATGCAAAAAGGGTTTGTGTTTGAATTTGCAAACAATGTGTGCAAAATAAAAGACTCTAATGATGTAGACTTTATGAATGCGCCCATGAGAAATAAAAGCTTTGTAATGGATTGGAGTGCTATGGATGTTGATGCCGTTAGAAGTAAGGAGGAGAAAGTATTGCTGTTACCAACCATAGAGGTCATTGAAAAATACCCTCAAGAAAATGGAGGTGTGGATGATGTGGGAGCAAGAGGAATGAGGCCTCTTAATGAGATTAATCAAAGATGTAATAGTGCCATGATAGAACCAATTAAGGAGAAGCTTGACAAAGAAAAATTGCGACCTCATGACTTTTCAAGTATTAAAAGGATTGTTCGAATATCTCCAAAATCCAAGAATGTGTATCAAAAAAGAACCAAGGATCAAGGCGTTTGGTCCAAAAGAATTAAGGAGAAGTATCATGCAAATCAAGAAGGAAAGAAGTAAGGTGGCTCCAAATTTCAAGTAGCCAAAATGTCAAAGAACTTATGTGGAATAGACACCAAAAAGGTTCAAGGAGGAGTGTTGAAAGGTGAACCTATTTTGGTGAAGGGAATGATGGCCACGGTTGAAGAGTCAGAAGAAGAATGGTTGAAGACAAAGAGGAAAGAAGCAAAGTCACCTGGTCACCACAGCAACATAAAGCATCGTCGCAGTGATAGAAATGGTCGCTGCAACGAACGCTGAGAAGCAGTGCTTAACGTGGAAAAAGAACGACAGTCGCGACGATGAAAATGGTGGCTGCAACGAGCGTCCTAGATTCAAGTTTTAGAGTTCATGTTAATTTCCTGTTTTAAGTAGTTTTGTTTTAGATAACTTTTATGTTTTGGGAAGATTTACTATTTTAGTTAGAGTCTTGTTTTTGGAATAAGAATTTGAGTTTATTTATTTTCCTTTTCTTAGTTTGAGTAGAATAGGGAAGTAGTTTTCAATTAGGATTAGAGTTGTGATCTCTTCCTATAAAAGAGATGAGAGTCTTCAATGTATTTTGAGTCATTCAGATTAATAAAAAGAAGAAGTTTAGTTTTCTCTTTGTAAGTTCATCACGTTTTTGGGCTGTGCAAGTTTGATTTGTGTTGGAAGATTTCGATTCTTTGACCAAATCTCCTTGATTTGGTCAGATCATTCTATTTTACCGAAGTGTATTATTTCTTTCCTAGTTAGGTGGATTGTATCTTTAGCATTTAAGGATATTTCCTAACTTAGTCTAATGTAAACACTATAAAAAGTTGTACTGCTATTCGTAAAATAATAAGAAAAACACTTTTCTTCTCTACCTAAATTCTAGATGGTATCAGAGCCAAAATAGGTCCTTGGAATATTGTCTTCTCCAGTCTTTTTTTCTTGCTGAAACGTGCTCTGTTTTTCTTACCAAAAATAGAGCATTTTTTGTTTGCTACTGTTTAGTTTATTTCTCTGGTTTTTTTTATTCCTAGCCACTCTTTCCAATATGTCTGAACAATCCAACGAGACTACTGTCACCTCCCAAGGTACCAAAACCTTTGAACCCAAACTTACCCATACTAAATCCAATCATTCTGTCCAGATTACAACTATTAGGTTGAACGAGGGAAATTTCTTGAGGTGGTCTCAATCGGTTCACATGTACATTCGTGGACGGAGTAAGATTGGTTACTTAACTGGAGAGACTAAGGCACCTGATACTTCTGATCCTGCTTACAGTGTTTGGGATGCAGAAAACTCAATGGTGATGGCATGGTTGGTGAAATCTATGGAAGAAGAAATAGGTGCCAACTTTATGTGCTTCTCTACGGCAAAGGAGCTCTGGGACAATGTTTGTCAGATGTATTCTGACTTTGAAAATCAGTCCCAAGTCTTTGAGTTGGAATTGATGCTAGGCGAAATTCACCAAGGGCAGAATAGTGTGACTCGCTATTTTAGTGCTCTTAAGAGGTTGTGGCAAGATCTGGCAAGATCTGGATCTCTTCAATGATTATGAGTGGAAGATTTCAGATGATTTTAAACACCACAAACAAACCGTGGAGAAAGGGAGAATCTTTAAATTTCTTGCTGGCCTTAATGTTGAATTTGATGAGGTCAGAGGCAGAATTGTTGGGACGAAACTTCTTCCTACTCTTGAAGAGGTGTTTTTAGAGGCCAGGAGGGAGGAGAGCCGTCGAGGGGTGATGCTGGGAAAGAAGCCTTCTGGTGGTATAATTGAAAAATCTGCTCTCATTGCTGATCTTAATGTTTCTCGGTCTTTCTCCACTCAAAAGCCTCGTGTCTGGTGTGATTACTATAACAAACCATGACACACTCGTGAGACTTACTCGAAACTTCATGGCAAGCCAACAGATTGGAAGAGCAACAAGGGTGGTGACAAGAACAATCGAACAATTTCTACTGCCAATGAAGTGGAGAGTTTGGAGAAAAGTCTTAACAAGGAGCAAATGGATCTCCTCATTAAGCTGCTGACTTCCAGTCCAATTCCTAGCCAATCTAGTGCTTCCTTTGCTCAGACAGGTAATATCTCTCAAGCCCTCTTTAGTCACTTAAATTCTACACCTTGGATCATAGATTCAGGTGCTTCCGATCACATGACTATTATATCAAACTTGTTCCATTCATACTCACCCTGTGCAGGTAATAAAAAGGTTCGAATTGCTGATGGAAGCTTATCTTCCATAGCTGGGAAAGGAACCATCAAATTATCTGATAACATTGAATTAAAATGTACCTAAACTCTCTTGTAATCTTATCTCAGTTAGTAAATTGGCAAAGGATTCTAACTGTCGTGTTACCTTCTTTGATTCTTCTTGTGAATTCCAGGACCAGAGCTTGGGGAAGTTGATTGGCAGTGCTAGTTTGCTGGAAGGTCTTTACTATTTTGATGGTCATCTTTGCGGTAATAAACAAGCTCAAGGCTTGACTAGTAGTATTAGTTCAATCCCTGTTAGAGATCAAATAATTCTTTGGCATCTTAGACTAGGGCATCCTAGTTTTTCTTATTTAAAACATCTATTTCCAAGTTTATTTATTTAAAAATATTGATTGTACTACTTTTCATTGTGAGAGTTGTTATCTTGCTAAAAGTCATCGTGTTTCTTATAAAACCATTGGTTATCGTGCTTCTAAGCCTTTTTACTTGATCCATAGTGATGTGTGGGGTCCTTCTAAAATCACAACTTTAACTAGAAAAAAATGGTTTGTCACTTTTATCGATGATCACACACGTCTTTGTTGGGTTTATATGATGCATAAAAAATCTGAGGTTGAAAAACTATTTAAGGATTTCTATAATATGGTTGAAAATCAATTTCAAACCAAAATAAGTTTGCTTCACACGGATAATGAGATTGAATACTTCAATATGTACTTAGGGAGTTTTTTAAATGAAAAGGGCATTACTCATACTTCCACTTGTCGTGACACTCCACAACAAAATGGTATTGCAGAAAGAAAAAATTGTCACTTAATCGAGGTAGGTAGGGCAATTATATTTTCAATGAATGTTCCAAAATATCTTTGGAGTGATGCAATTTTAACAGCTTGTTATTTGATCAATAGGATGCCAACTCGTGTTCTCAACTATAAAACACCCTTAGCCTATTTTAAAGAATTTTTTCCTTTTAATAGGATAACTCCCAATCTACCTTTAAAAGTATTCGGCTGCACAGTGTTTGTGCATATTCTTGCTCAATTTCGCTTCAAATTGGATCCCAGGGTTGAAAAGTGTGTGTTTTTAGGCTATGCCTCTAACAAAAAAGGCTACAAGTGTTTTAATCCTCAAACTCGAAAAACTTATGTAAGTATGGATGTCCAATTCCTTGAAAATCAACCTTATTTTGCCCAAAATTCTCTTCAGGGGGAGAAAACAGTGAGTGAAGACCAATTTTGGCACATGTCGACACCTATGCCCAATCTGTTTTTTCCTAGTTCAACACCTAGTCAGGACATAAGTGTTTTAAATGAGAAAAATATGGAAAACTCTGATCTACAAGAGTCAAACTTAGAATCAAATGCATGGGGAGAAATACTATCACAGCCTGAACTACGTGTGTACACTCGTAAGAGATACTATCACAATAGTAAAAATCTACCTACAGATATGGCACAACACCAATCATCAACTCTAGGAACCGAGGTCCAAAATAAACCAGGTAACATTTCTACTTCTATTTCTTTGCCTTCTGATTCATCTCTTTCAGACTTAGCTCTACCTATAGCCCTTAGGAAAAGAACCCACACCTGCACAAATCATCTTATCTCCAATTATGTGTCCTGCCAAAAGCTATCCAACAAATATAGAGCTTTTACCACAAACCTGTCCAAGATTCTAATTCCTAAAAACAAACATTGAACAAGCCTTAGGTAATCCAGACTGGAAGTTGGCGGTTCTTGAGGAGATGAATGCTCTTAAAAAGAATGAGACTTGCGAGGTTAGTGAGCTGCCGAATGATAAAAAGCCTGTAAGTTGTAAATGGGTGTTTACTGTCAAATGTAGGCTTGATGGAAGTATAGAGAGACTTAAAGCAAGATTGGTAGCAAGAGGGTTTACTCAAACACAAGGCATTGACTACCAAGAAACCTTTGCCCCCGTTGCCAAAATAAATTCAATTCGTATTTTGTTATCCCTTGCAGTACAACTTGACTGGAGTTTATATCAATTAGATGTAAAAAATGCATTCCTTAACGGGAAATTAGAAGAGGAAGTGTTTATGGAGCTGCCACCCGGATTTGAGGAGGAACTTGGCAAAGGTAAGGTCTGTAAACTAAAAAAGACCTTATATGGCCTCAAGCAATCGCCAAGGGCATGGTTTGAGCGTTTTAAGAGTGTTGTAAGAAGTTATGGATGTTAGTAAACGGTCCCGTATATGCAGCAGAAACAAATAAAATAAAATACAAGGATCGTTTACATGAGCCAAGATCAAGGGTATAATTTTACAATTCATATTAAAGCAAGAATCTGCATAAATTAATAATCTGTGTTTAGAAACCATACGCACGTTTGGAGGCTCCACCACGATTGTCTTTGAACGTTTTGCTACCGATCCAAGCGTAGGATCGAACCAACGTAGTCCACACGAAGACAATCTCAAAAGAACTAAGGAGGGATTTGCTAGATCCTCCTTTAGCCTTAAAATCAAGAAGACAATCAAATGAATTGATTTTGGGCAAAAATGGGATTCTGCCGTGGGAGTGTAAAATGGGGCTATGTGTTTTTGTTTTTCAAAGAAAAAAAAATCCTTATGAAAAAATCACACACTTTTCTTTTTTTATATTAAAAACAATTGCCCTAATCCCATACGGAATAGGCTTGGCTCTAACCCAAACGCCCCATGTTGCCAAACACTCCCCTTTTGATTTATTTTATTTTCCATCATATCTCAATTAAAATCATTATTATATATTATATATATATTAACATAACAATTATAATATGTGCGAACACACATTTAAACGTATTTCACTTATTTAATTTTTCTAACAATTAAAGGCTACGACTGGCAAATTTAATTCACTGTGAAATTACCAAATACCCTTTTACCTTAAAAGACGAAAATGCCCTTCCTTCTTCTGGATCTTAAATATCTTCTATGTGTGACCTATAGGCTCCTCATCATATCGGTAGTGAATAGTACTTCGTAACACCAATTAATCATCTCACTAATACACATACCAAGATTGGCCCCTAGCAGGCATCATGGCACCCATAGATTCGGATTCAGCAAAGTAGCTACCTGTCAACGATATGGTTACCATGCAATTCGATCCTTTCATCATACGTTATCTCGACGAGACGAAGGCATAGAAATAGTGTCAACCTTCGGTTACTCTCGATATTATTTATTCAGTTTCTGGACCAACGACCCATATTATAAATTGGATAGAGCAACAACTCAATCCCACTGTGGCCACATATAGTGTCATTGCCATATACTGAATTACACCGGTGAGATAACTCTCTCCCATACCCGGGAGTGTGATCCTCTGTCAATCCACCATAGTCTTGATACACTCCTTGATCAGCCAATCACCACCGTATTGACAGCTCTGAAAAGAACTGCGTTAGGCTAGTGTAAACTACACCAATTGGTGCACAAGGAGCTCCGGTGATCTCAAGTCTAAGGATCACATGCACCACCATTCGTTAGAGGATTTGTTCCATGACACTGGGTTACCATCCATATAGAATCCTCTGGTGGTTAGCTATTGAACTTGCTGCGGTATAATCGCCTACAGTAAACACCCATGTGTTGCACCAGTTTGTCACCAACAACCTTGACAAGTGAGATCAGTCCTGCCTTTCGACATGGTCGTTTAACACTATGAAGTCTTACCTTATATCTGGCCCTTACTTTAGAATAATACTGGGCTACTGTTTTCTAAAATGACCATCATATGTGCTCATAGGGTTCTCACTATCAAGATTTGAAACACTTGATACCCTCGTCACGGTTCTCCCATTCTAAGGACATTTCAATACATATTGCAATAATAGATTTCGTTATATAGAATAAGATGCCTTTTATTATTGATTAATGAACATTATTCAAAGAGTCAATTCTACAATAATGTTGGCTCTAGGGCACCTACTCCAACAATCTCCCACTGTGCCCTATAGCCATCATTCATGCACTCACACTGAATGACCCAAGTGCCTGCACTATAGCCAGTCATTCATGCACTCAACATTGAATGACCCAAGTGCCCATCATGCTTCTGCTACAACAGAAACTCAATAGTGGGTTAGTAGTATTTACAATATGCACATTCCTTTCTTATCGATCTTTCAGATTAGATTGAATCAACTAATAGTGTTTTGGATTACTAGTAGACCGTGATTCCTCAACCACAACAATGGCTCCATCGTTATCGTAGTACAACTATACTGGATAAGCAATGCTTGGAAATACGTCAGTTCAGTAATGAACTTCTCGTCCAAACCGCCTACATGGCAGCATTTAAAATGCGATACACTTAGCATCATTGTAGAATTCCCTGCATACACTGATTCAGCTCTTATAGCTCACTGTAGTTATTGAGACAAAATTGTGTAATCCCAAATTGCGAACTATAATCATCCTTTTCCCTTTTGGAAATACATCATTGTATTCTCTACAATTCACTGTATTCTCTTACAGTGAGCTCTCTTTCCTCAATAATCCAAGTATATATATTCTTAAGCTTTTCAAGTACTTAAAATGTCCATTGACACTCATCCAGTGTCATTCACTGGATTTAGTTGATATCTTCTACTAGTGCGGAATGCACATAAGATATCAATCTAAGTACATAACATATTGCTCACTTGGCCTGATTGATATCCCTACAACATTGCTAAATGCACATTAGATATCAATCTGAGCATATAAGATGAATCCACTTGCTAAAGCATGTGGGATCCTCTTTATTCTATCTCTCTCGTTTGTGGTTTAAGGATACATATCCTTACAGAGATAGACACCATATGCCATCAAGAAATCCCTTCTTGGATTTTTCTATACTGAATGCGTTCAGTACCTTGTCTATGTACTCTGACTTAGTTTGAGCAACCTACACGATCTATCACGATAAATCTTTATTCTAAGGTAGGCTGCTTCCCCTAAGTCCTTCATGGAGAAGCACTGATATAACCAAGTCTTTACTGACTGCAAGTTCGGTATATCATTCCGATCAGAAGTATGTCATCGACATAGAACACTAAGAATGCGACTGTGCTCCCACTCCTTTTTGTAACACAGGGCTCATCTTTGTTCTTGATAAAACGATTCTTTTACGGCTCTATCAAAACGATAGTTCCAGCTCCTTGAAGCTTGCTTGAGTCCATAAATGGTTTCTGCACTTGCATACCTTATTAGTTGACTACAAGAACAAACCATCAGGTTGTGTCATATCACATCCTCCTCAAGGTTTCCGTTAAGGAAAGCATTTTTGATAGCCATTTGCCAAATCTCATAGTCATGATATACAGCAATTGCAAGCATAATCCAGATGGACTTATCATGGCAACTGGCGAAAAGGTTCTTCCATAGTCAATGCCATGAATTTGTTTGAAACCTTTGGTAACCAGTCGTGCTTTATATATGCACGTTGCCATCCATGTCAGTCTCCTTCTTGAAGACCCATTTACACCCTATGGGTTTTACCCCTTCAAGTGGTTCCACCAGAGACCACACTTGGTTCTAGTACATGGAGTCCATCTCAGATTTCATGACTTCAAGCCATTTAATAGAATCTGGATCCGATATAGCGTCTTCGTAGGTTCTGGGTTCATTATCTTGGTAACCAGTACGTCATCATGTTAGTCACGAGATAACCGTATCTCTCACTCATGGCTTACTCTCCCAGACCTACGCAGCTGCTGTGCTACTTGAGGTGGTTCACTTTAATCCACAAGTTGTGGAGTAACCTCCTCAAGATGCTCAACCACTTCTTAGACACATCATCCCATCCTTCGTCTAGTATATCTTGTGGTTCTAGAACTTCATCAAGTTCTACTTTTCTCCCACTAGTACTTCTTAGAAATATTCCTTTTCTAAGAAGACACCGGATCGAGCAACAAAAATTTTGCGCTCTTCTGGGTGTAAGTAGTATCCTTTGGATACCCCACAAATATACATTTACAGGATTTTGGGCCCGCTGTTCGAAGTCAATTTCTTAACATAAGCTTCCACAACCCCAAATCCTTAGATAAGACTAGTTGGGCTTTCGCCCATTCCATAGCTCATATGGAGTCTTATCTACAGACTTTGACGGCACACGGTTCAAAACGTGAGTCGCATTCTCTAGGCATACTCCAGAATGATGTAGGTAAATCACTAAAACTCATCATGGACCTACCATGTCAAGTAAGGTCCTGTTCCTCTTTTCTGACACTCCACTGTGTTGGAGTGTATAAGGAGAGTAGTTGTATATTATCCCACATTCCTTCTGGTTCGTTTCTCAACTTGCCAAAGTTGGCATAATTGTCATTTTGAGATTATCCTTATTGTCTTTCTTAAGAACATATTATTATGAAACAGTTCCATAAGAATATTATTTATACTCAAGGACAATAATCCATTAGAACTACTATTTTCATTTGTACTATGTGGACACAGAAATAAATTTCTAGAAACTGAAGAAAAACCATAATAATCCACAAGTTCCAAGAAATAAGTCCATCGGCTAAATCAAGAGATCCTATAGCAAATGTAGCACACGTGCTTCATTTCCAACTGGTAGGTCTACCTCTCCCTTGGTGAGCAATTTACTCTACCGTAGTTCCTGCATATCAATCAAATGTGAGAACCACATCTGTGTCAATTAGATGTTTACAAGAAGTTATCTCAAGAACGTACCTGATGAAGAAGTAACTTCTTCTTCCCTTTTGCTAGGAAGGCCTTGCAATGTTCCCTCCAGTGGCTGGGATTCCCACAGTGACAAACGCCTTTCCTTTCTACAATAGTTCTTTCCATCGACTTCTGAGCCCTTTTCTTTTTCACTTGAGTTGGCTTCACCAACGTCAATGTTTCTGACATTTTCATGCCTAACTCAGTAGCCTTCAACAAATCCAAAAGCTCGGAAAGGGTATTTCTTCTTCTTCCTCAATAAAGTCATAGACAAATTGAGAATAAGAATCTGGCAAAGACTGTAATTTAGGTTTATCGCTAAACCTTCATTCAGCCCACATCCCAAAATCTCAAGCTTGTTCATATACTCGGTCCACTTGAGTATATGATCGCCAATTTTGGTACCCTCTTCCATCCTACATCTGAATAACGATTGAACACCATATGCTTCTCCTTTCTTCAAAAATGAGAATAGAAGCTAAATCCATTTTCTAGCACTGCTTCGCAGTAATGGTGCCTTGATGCAAGCACAATGTATCTAGTCATTTCTGCTTTTGCATCATGTGTTTGCTTCACATATACATCCCAGTCTCATGGATAAAACTATCAGCAGGCTCTGGTGATAGAGCTTGCTCAATGTGTTATAATCTATCGCTTCACTAAGTATATTGTTTATACTTCTATACCAGCCAACAAAATCTTCACCATTCCCATTTCTCTCCCAGTTCGATGATTTGTCGCAGTGATTTTGGGATCATTTTGCCAATTTTAGTGAATATACAATGCAGAATAAGTACGTTATTACCATGTTCATTATGTTTAATATGGTCTTTTATTAAACGATGCTCCCACTATTTACTCAAGCCAATAGCCCTCACTATTACCTCGGGAAAGCCGTTGACTTTCCTAGTGGACGAAATCCCATCCTGCCCATTTCAAACCTTTGCTTTGGCGACCAGCCAAATGTTTGATTAGTAGGCCACAAACTTAATCCACACTAGTTATAGCTCCTACTATCAACCTCAAATGAAAAAGCCAACAAGCCAATCACACAATCCAATGGACACTACATGCCAATGTCCTCAAGTTTGATTCTCATTATCAGTAGAGTGGACACTACATGTCACCACGTACACATTATATGTGTACTACTCTCACTATGCCTATGATGTTTATCAACCTTAGCTTTGGCAAACAAGCAAAACTACATTTTAAGTCGACCCATCACCATTAGGAAACTCCAATGCATTTTACCCCCCACTGGTAGAAGTGTACTCTTCGCTTTGGCGAACAAGTTTCGACGAACAGGGTTTGATTAAAACCAGGTGATAGAAGGCTTACGTGACTTAATATACTTTAGTTGAGGGGTTTGTTATTTAATGTCTCACCAGATTATTATCTTTGTTAGAATTACATTTGTTTGGCATGTTATCAACATTCAACCTTAACATGCTTCTAAACATAATAAAACGTGCGGTACATGGCCTACTAAAACCGATTTCCTCGAGCCTAGAGAATCGGTGGGTCCACCTAGGGGTCCTGTAATAAACACTTTGGTCTTCACAGGGTTGCCTCGTCCTTTACTCCGTCTTCAAGTACATTAAAAATATCGTTCTAAATTTACAATAAATAATTATACAATTCTTTACATCATAAATTTAGAAACCTTGATTTACATTCGAGGAGAATTAATGAGAAGAGAATGTACATCGAGAATAGGAGAAGCCAGACACGCAGGCCCTATTTAATAAATTATACACCCATACATACCCAATTATTTTAAAACATTCACCGTTAGGTCTAAGGCTCATGTACCGAGCACCATGCAATATACAAACAGTACAAAGCATAATCTTTAAAAAACAATCAATTTTTGAAATTAGTGGGTTAATTACATTTACCCCCTGATATTTGTAGATCTGTGTTGGTCTAAAATTTTGAAACTTTACATTTTAACCCCTATGCACTCGGAAGTGCGCTCGCTGCGGCGATGAGTTAGATCGCCGCGGCGTGCTTTGGTTACTGACGTCCATGCTCCACGTACGTTCGCCGCGGCGATTTGGTACAGCGCTCGTCCTAAGGACGATCACCGCGGAGATGTGTTATATCGCGGCGGCGAGTGCTATTTTTCGTACATCGCTTGTCCAGAGGATGATCGCCGCGGCAAGTGCTGTTTTTCATACAACCTCATCTAGAGGACGATCACAATGGCGATGGGTTATATCGCCGCGGCGAGCGCTGGTTTCGTCACCACGCCCCACAGTGAACAACGCTCGCTACACACGTGTTAATATCGCCGCGACGAGCGTACACAGATCTGTAGCTCCGGATCTGTTCATACGGTAACCAAAACACTCTAAACAGATTTTGCAATCAATCAAACACATTGATCTCAACAAAATCCATCATGCATTAAATCAAACTTGCAGTTCACAACAAATCAGATTAATCGATTAATCAAGTTCTTAAAAACATGTTTTAAGTCAATTTACGCAGATTCAATATGGCAACATATTACATCAAATACATGTTATCAACCATACACATAAAAATTGTAAAATTCATTACCCTAGGCCTGATACCACTGTTAGTAAACTGTCCCGTATACGCAGCGGAAACAAATAAAATAAATACAAGGATCGTTTACATGAGCCAAGATCAAGGGTATAATTTTACAATTCATATAAAGCAAGAATCTGCATAAATTAATTTGTGTTTAGAAACCATACGCACGTTTGGAGGCTCCATCACGATTGTCTTTGACGTTTTGCTACCGATCCAAGCATGGATCGAACCCACGTAGTCCACACGAGACAATCTCAAAAACTAAGGAGGGATTTGCAAGATCCTCCTTAGCCTTAAGAACAAGAGACATTCAAATGATTGATTTTGAAAAATATTTGATTCTGCCGTGGGAGTGTAAATGAGGCTGCTGTGTTTTTGTTTTTCAAAGAAAAAAAATCCCTATGAAAAATCACACACTTTTCTTTTTTATAAGTAAAACAATTTGCCCTAATCCCATACGGAATAGCGTTGGCTCTACCCCAACGCCCCCATGTTGCCCAAACACTCCCCTTTTGATTATTTTATTTTCCATCATTATCTCAATTAAAATCAATTATATATATTTAATATTTATTAACATAACAATGATGATATATGTGCGAACACACATTTAACGTAATTTCACTTATTTAATTTTCTAACAAATTAAATAAAGGCTACGATCTCGGCAAAATTGCACTGTGAATATCAAAATACCCTTTCGCCTTAAAGACGAAAACCACCTTCCTTCTTCTTGGATCTTAAATTATCTCTATGTGTATGACCCATAGGCCCTCCCCATATTGGCAGTGTATAGTATTGCATTAACACCATTATTAATCGTCTCACTAAACACAGACCAAGATTGGCCCCTAGCAAGGCATCTTGCCACCAGATAGTCGGATTCAGCAAATAGCTACCTGTCAACGATATGTTGTCCGGCATTCGATCCTTTCATCATACGTTATCTCGACGAGACGAAGACATAGAAATAGAGTCACCTTCAGTTCTCTCTCGATATTTTTATTCATTGTTTTGGACCAATGACCGTATTATAACTGGATAAAGCACAACTCAATCCCCATTGTGCCATAGTTTTAGTGTTCCATAGTGCTCGTGTGCATCTAACTGTCCCGAATCGTCTGCAGCCGTGATAACTCGTTCCATACTCAGGATGATGATATCCTCCGTGTCAATCCCACCATATGATCCTTGATAAGAGATCCATGCATACAGCCTTCGTTTTGTAAACCTGACACGGACTTCGCGTGAGCTTCCACATGTGCACGCCTCCGTGATCTCAAGTCTAAGATCACATGCACCACCAATTCGTGAGATTTGGTTCCACACTACCCGGTTACCATCCATATGAATCCTCGGGGGTCATCATGTAACTTGCGTGATATCGCCTACACAAGCACCCATTTTGCCCAGTTGTCACCAAACAACATTGACAAGTGATCAGTCACTGCCTTTCGACAGGTCGTTCAACTATGATAGCCTTACCGTATTATCTGTGCCCTTACTTCAGAATAATACGGGGCTACAGACGTTTCTAGAATGGCCACCATATGTGCTCATAGGGTTCTCACTATCAAGATTTGAAACACTTGATACCTCGTACGGTTCTACACCATTCTAAGACATATAATCAATACATATTGCAATAATAATGATTTACGCGATACAGAAAAGATGCCTTTTATTATTGATAATGAACATTATTACAAAGAGTCAATTCTACAATAATTGATTGGCTCTAGGGCACCTACTCCAACAATGGATATATCCAAAGTCAAACAGATCATACAATGTTCTATAACACTCTAAGAAGGAAAAATATATGTCTTGATTGTTATTTTGATGACATTATATTGACAGGGGATGATGTATTAGAGATTGGCAGCTTAAGGAACGCTCTTGCTTCTGAATTTGAAATTAAAGATCTAGGTGAGTTGAAATACTTCTTGGGCATGGAGTTTGGCTAGATTAAAAGTGGTTATTTGTGTCACAACGCAAGTATGTCCTAGACTTGCTTAGTGAAACTAGTTTACTTGGTTGTAAAGCTGCCGAGACTCCCTTAGAACCTAATCAGAAGCTTCTTCCTGCTAAAGCTGAAGAGGTAATAGACGTGGAATTGTACCAGCGCCTTGTGGGACGCCTAATTTACCTCTCTCACACGCGACCTAATATAGCATTTGCAGTGAGTCTTGTGAGCCAGTATATGCATGCTCCAAGTAAGGAACACTTTGAAGTGGTGTCTAGAATCCTAAAGTATCTAAAAGGATCACCTAGAAAGGGACTATTATTCAAGAAAACAGGGCATTTACAAGTGGAGGCCTACACAGATGCAGATTGGGCTGGCAGTGTAACTGATCAAAAATCCACTTCAAGGTATTGCACCTTTGTGGGAGGAAATTTAGTAACTTTGCGGGGCAAAAAACAGGCAGTGGTGGCTAGAAGTAGTGTTGAGGCAGAGTACAAAGCTATTGCCCTAGGAATTTGTGAAGTCCTTTGGATTAAAAGGATCCTAGAAGAACTGAAAATTACCAATCCACTACCAATGAAGTTGTACTGCAACAATAAGGCTGCTATTTCAATATCACATAATCCAGTGTTACATGATCGAACAAAGCATGTGGAAGTTGATAAGCACTTTATTAAAGAAAAATTAGACACTGGAGTAATATGCATGCCTTATATTCCTACAAGTGAACAAGTGGCTAACATTCTCACAAAAGGATTGCCTAAAAAGTAGTTTGAAAATATGGTGTGCAAGCTGGCCATGGCAGACATATTTAGACCAGCTTGAGGGGGAGTGTTGGAAGATTTCGATTCTTTGACCAAATCTCCTTAATTTGGTCAAATCATTCTAGTTTTGCTAAGTGTATATTTGATGTAAATATAGTTTATTTCTTTCATAGTTAGGCGGATTGTATCTTTAGCATTTAAGGATATTTCCCAACTTAGTCTATTGTAAACACTATAAAAAGCTATACTGCTATTTGTGAAATAATAAGAAAAACACTTTTCTTCTCTACCCTAAATTCTAGAATTTGTTACTCCCAAATTCCAACAAGTGCTATAGTTGCTTGTGAAAGAAAGGGATTTAACTTTCTTAAGGAGTAACAATATTTTTGTTCTTTTATGAGTTAACAATACTTTTGCAACTGACTAATTAGGTAATGAGGGGAAAACCTATATTTTTGGGATAATTCCACTTGCATATGTTGTAGAGATGATTGATATACTATTGAAAGTGCAAAAAATGTGGTTTAGTTGAGATTCATTATAGAATAGTCCCTCGCAGGTGCATTCTTGTACTGTCCTATGAGATAAAAAACCTATGCATAAAACACATAATGTACACATAAACTTCTTTGGTTGTCTTTTGTTGAGTTTGTGCTTACCTATGTAAATGGAAACTGCAGTAGCACAAGCGCTGGAGGCCAGACAGAGGACTAATGAGATGCGATTGATATGCCTCAAGGAGTGAAAAGGTGGCATTTGTGCCAAAATCAGGGGTATAGAGGCAAAAATAAATATGAATTGGTACAGCTACATTGATCCTTTTGGGTGGTACAACAAGTAAATGAACTGCAAAAAGTTGTCAAAACCACAAAAGAATTCTATACTAGTGGACCAGAATCATTGTATTTTAATATGTCAATACACTAAAAAGGTTCGGGTAGATGGGTTCAAGAGTGCTTTTGATATAAAATAATCGAATGTGTTTGCTTTATACTGTTTATTTATAAACAAAAAAATGCATGTCGAAACAAAATTTTTTGTGCAGTCTTTTTGGATAAAGCGCTTTTGTTTGATCAGAAGAACTCTTGAAGGGATTTTTCAATGTCCTCAAAGGAAAGGGAGAGACTGACCTTGAGGCTCCGTCCTCCAAGAAGTGTACAACCAATAACAGCACCATAGCAAATGGCAAACTGAAGTAATTTTGTTCTCTAATGGCAACCAATAACAGCAACATAGCACAAGAAACTTACCCCAACGAGGTCCTGTCAATTCAATTTACATAATCTGTCAAGTAATTTTGTTCTGTTGATGCTGAAAAAAGTGTTAACAAACATTAAACTTTTCATGTATGGCANCTATATTATCACATGCAAAGGTAGTATTAAGAAAGTATAAAGTTCTTCATCTATTATGTTTAATTCTACAATTTTTTATGCAATAAGCTGAGAGCCGAGTGATTTCTTACTCTCTACTTAAGGAAGCCTCTTATTTTTGTTGAAGTTTGACCTCTGCATGGATAACCATTCTCTTATACACCCCCTTTTTTAATTGGATTTCAAATAATATAGGCTTTGCTGATTTACAAGACTGGTTTCAGGAAGATCCCAAGTTCCTAGCTTTTGAAAGATTGCAATGTATCCCTCCCGGATTTGTTTTCTCTAATTCTTGTTTATGCAAAATCGTGAACACCCTCATAAAAGGGTATTATAATAATTTTAGTAATTAAGAAAGAATCTTCTAATTTATTTTCCAACAGGTCAAAGACACAAGTCAGGCTATAGGTTACAGCAAAAGTAACACTGTTTTACAGAAATTTGTAGTTCCAACAAACTCTCTTGTCAATCCACAAAGGCATTCTCGAACTGCAAATTCATACCCTAACGGATCAAGTCAGATAAGACAATGATGGGACCCCAGCAAATTCAATAAAAATTCACGCACAGCACATCCACAAAATCAAGAACAACTATGTAATCCAACAATATTTTGATTGAAGATTGAACAGTTCTGAGGACTACAATCAGACTCAACAAAAGTAAAGAAAACAAGAAGGGAAAGTCCTAGCAATTCGAGGAGCTAGGGGCCTCCATTGACAACCTTTCAGAGAAAAATGATATCCCTATTCCTAATTCTAACTGCCTTAATATACTAGTGAGCTTTACCCATTTTCCTGCCACGTCTCTTTCCTCTAACTGAATCCCACTGGCATAACAACTTTTAGATGCCAACTTTTAGAGACCACCTTTGCTGATGATTCACATGTCTCACCACCTTGTCCTCAAGGTGGAAGTGAGGAAACTGGAGGTTGATGAGGTCATAGGCTTCCCAAGTAGCTTCAAACAGGGGCAGGGTCTGCCACTTTATAAGCACTTCTTTGGTACCATCCATTAAGGAGCGGACTGCTAACACAGATTCGGGCTGGACAGTGAGTTCCAAGTCTTCGGTGAGGCCATGGGGAAGGGGCTGGATGGGAACGGAGTTGTGCAGGCTACCCTTGAGCTGAGACACATGGAAAACCGGGTGAATGCGAGCAGTAGAAGGCAAAGCCAACCTATATGCAACCTGTCCAATGCGTTCTACAACGGAAAAAAGGCCATAAAAATGGGGACTTAGTTTCTCATTATGTTTCGTGGCTAAGGACTTAAACCTATAAGGCTGGAGCTTCAAAAACACATGATCCCCAGGCTGGAAAGTCACATCTCGGCGGTGTACATCTGCACTCTCTTTCATACGCCCTTGAGGGATGGATAAATTATGTTTAAGTTCCACCAAGATGGTGTTACGTTCGAGCATCTGTTGATTCACTTCCTCTACTGCTGATGGGCAATCTGTGAACTTTAGTAGTGTAGGAGGATCCCTGCCGTAGAGAGCCTTAAAAGGGGTCATTTGTGTGGAACTGTGGTACGTTGTATTATACCAAAATTCTGCCCAAGAAAGCCAACGTGACCAGTGCTTGGGTTTAGAGCTACAAAAGCACCGCAAGTAGGCTTCCACATAGCTATTCACTACCTCTGTTTGGCCATCTATTTGTGAGTGGTAGGCGGAACTGAATTTCAGCGTAGTACCCGATGCCTTGAAGAGTTCTTGCCAAAATTGGCTAATGAAAATCCTATCTCTGTCAGATACAATAGATTTCAGAAAACCATGGAGCCTTACAATTTCTGATGAAAAAATAGCAGCCACCTCTTTAGCATTATAGGGATGGCAAAGACGGATGAAGTGGCCATATTTGGTGAGTCTATCGACTACGACGAGAATAGTATCATGCCCCCACGACTTAGGTAGACCTCCAATGAAATCCATGCTAATATCCTCAAATACCTGAGTTGGAATGGGTAAGGGGCTGGAGAAGGCCTGCTGGTTTAAGGGCTGAGTGTTTATTGAGTTGGCAAACAGTGCATCTTTTCACAAATTCTTGAACATCCCTCTTGATCCCTTCCCAAAACACAAGGATGGCCACTCTTTTATACGTGCGAAAGAAACCCAAATGCTCGCCACTTGGGCTGTCATGAAACTCCTCAAGTAGCTTCGGAATGAACTTGGAGAATTTTGGAAGCACAATTCTGTTTTTGTAAAGCAGACACAGCCTTTTCAGAGATGGTAGTGGAGTCTGCTGGTGGGGTTGAACAATAGATCTTGTGTAATGGTTTACAGCTTTGGTTTTTGTTGAGCTTCAGAAGCTAATTCATCAAAGTCTGAAAACTGGGCCACGGATATGGCAGCTAGCTCACTTACCTCCTCTCGATGGGATAGTGCATCTGCTACTTAGTTGGAGGATCCCGGTTGGTAGTGAATTTCAAAAGAAAACCCCATAAGCTTCGAAATCCACTTTTGCTGTTCGAGAGTCTTTACTCGCTGGTCAGTCAAGAACTTAAGGCTACGCTGATCCGTCCGAATAATGAACTTGCGCCCTATGAGATAGTGGCTCCATTTGTGGACAGCGAACACTATAGCCATGAGTTCCCGTTCATACACCGATTTCTGCTTTGATTGACAAGAAAAAGCTTTACTAAGGCAATTGGGCGTGATTTTTGGATCAAAACAGCCCCCATTCCTTGCCTTGAGGCATCGGTATATACTTCGAAGGGTAAATCAAAATCAGGCATGGCTAACACCGGAACTGTTGTGATTGCTGTTTTGAGGGATTCAAAGGCTTTTTGAGCTGACTCATCCATGTAAAAGAGTCTTTCCGAAGGAGTTGTGTTAACGATTGTGTGATCAGACCATATCCCTTGACAAAATGACGATAGTAGCCCGTGAGCCCCAAGAATCCCCTCAACCCTTTTATGGTACAGGGAGCTAGCCAAGACAACATCGAGGCAATCTTTTGCGGATCAGCTTCCACCCCTTTGGCTGAAATCAGGTGGCCTAAGTATTCAAGTTTCTATTGTGTGAACAAACACTTCTTGCGGTTGACTACTAACTCGTTTGCCTTAAGAATTTGAAAAACTTGTCGAAGATGTTCCAAATGGGAGTGCGAATCTGGACTGTAAATAAGTATATCGTCAAAGAAAACCAAGACAAACTTCCTTAAAACTGGCTTGAAGATGGTGTTCATTAAGGCTTGGAAAGTGGAGGGGGCGTTTGTCAATCCGAAGGGCATCACCAGGAACTCATAAAGCCCCTCATGTGTTCGAAAAGCAGTCTTCGTTATGTCTTCCTCTCTGACTCTGATCTGATGGTACCCGNAAAAAAAAAAAAAAATTAAAAACAAACTAGTTACAACTTACAACCAAGAGAGTATTGACACAAAGTCTTTGGAATTTTTAAAATAGTATGGATTAATTCAATCCATCAGAGTCTGACAGTTAACTAATTCACAACCACCAAATGACTAACCAGATGTGTCAAAATTGTATAACAACACAAATTGCTATAAGCACACATATCTTTGTAATCTTGTATATCTTCTTCCAGAAAAATAAACTTTGCCCAAGTTAAACATTCCTGGCACCCAAAATAAGCAACACTGCTCGAGTTCAACAAGAGGGAAATGCACAGCTTACCTTGAGATCTGCAAAAGAAAGAAAGCAGAAATAATTTCAGCGAGTGTACATCTCCTTGGAAAAACAATGGAACTAAAAAACTTCCAGCCAACAAGAGAGGGTACATATCAGATTTGATGTTTGCATTATACAATCCATCCAACTAAATTGATGATATTCCAAAATAAGTCCAGGATAATATTCCTAATAAGTTGAGGATCAAGGCATCCACAAGCTACAATTTTGAAGCTTATAAAAATTTTTATCTTATCCTCAGTGATGGAAAAGTTAACAATGAGGTGCATTTATTCATTTCTTATCAAAAGGTCTATATCTTGTACAGGACAAAATATTTTTATTCTTTATCCTCCTAAAATTCTCACCAGTGTACAGTATTAGGTTATTGAATCTTAGGAGTACATGAGAAGATTACCATATCTTGAAGGTGAAGTGAAAAGCATGNAACATCAGCTCCACCTAATTCAAAAGGAAAAAAATCTTGTTGTATCTCTACTCCCTGGATCTTTAACTCAACTTTTCTGCAAATTCCCTCTCCCCTAATCGTGAAACCATTTCCAACTATGACTCCGAAAGTCTTCCCCTTCTCCACACTCAATCCCAACTTGTGGACCAAGTCATGTGAAATAAAATTGTGGGAAGCCCCACTGTCAACAAGCACAATTACCTCCTCTGTCCCCAATAAACCTCTAAGCCTTAGAGTCTTGTTTGAAGTCATCCCCACAATAGAGTGCATAGATAGAGCAAGAGGATTACCTTCTGAGGTTGGTTCATCATCGGCTTCCGGCGTTACCTCTTCTCTCTCAGTATCTTTTTCTTCTTCCAACATCAACAAAACCTGTAGAGATTTGTTCCTACACCGATGGTTGGGCCCAAACTTCTCATCACAACGAAAACACAATCCTCTCTCACGTTTATACTGGATGTCGGCCTCCGTTAACCGTCGGAACCCATCACTTTTGGCTGGCGTGGTTCCTCCCCTCTCCCAGCTTCGGTTTTGCGATCTCACCCCATGCAAGTTTTCTGCGTTTTTCGTCGCAGTGTTCCACCCATTTGAGTGGTTCAGATCTGGATTTGAAGACACCCGTAGGAAATAATCTGGTTTGTGGGTTTGATTATGGGTTTGGGCTATGTGGGTTAAGTGGGTTCTCTTAAATCTGGGCTTGATCTTTTCTAAAACCCAATTTCTTTCTTCAATACAATGGGCCTGCTCAATTAATTCTATTAATGTTTTGGGCCTGCACAATCTCATTTCAGCCCTTAATTCCTCCTTCAGCCCATTTAAAAAAATTCCCATAAGGAGGTCCTCTCCTACCTCACGCAAGGAAGCTGACAGTGCCTCAAATTGTTCCCTGAATTCAGTCACAGTTCCCAACTGTTTCAGCACTACCAGAGCCTCGTAAGCTGTCCCCTGGTGCGATGGTCTGAAACATTCCACCAGAGCTGACTTGAAGGAGCTCCACGATAGAATCGGTGCTCGGGTGTCAACCCATTGATACCAATTCAACGCGCGTCCCTCCATGCAAACAGCAGCTGCATCCACCTTTTCTTCTTCCTGAAATTTGTTCATTTGGAAATATCTATCGGCTTTGAAAGTCCATCCTAATGGATCTTCGCCATTGAACACAGGTAATTCCAGTTTTTTTACTTTGCACTCTTCTTTACTGTTTTCGATTCCCTTCAGTCGATCAAGGTTATTTGATCCTTCCGGTGTTTCACTTCCTGCCTTATCAGTGTTCTTACTTTCGTCTTTCTCATCTCTATTCCTCGTCCATTCTCGAAGCTCAAGGAGGTAACCCTTAATGCTCCCCATTTCTTCTTTCATGTTTCCCATCTCCTTCTCAATTCCGATAACTCTCTGTTCCATTTTTGCTTTTACCATTACCCAAAACCTTGGCCCTGATACCAATTTGATGGGACCCCAGCAAATTCAATAAAAATTCACGCACAGCACATCCACAAAATCAAGAACAACTATGTAATCCAACAATATTTTGATTGAAGATNTTCAGAATCATTTTGATCATGTAAAGGTTTTGAATGGCATAATTTTTCTAACTTCCAATATGTTTGTTTAATAATATCATCCCAAACTAATCTTTTTGGCGTGAAAGTTTTATGTTTCGTTCTATCAGCTTCCATAATAACGGTATGTCCCGGAGGAGACATCATAATGGCTTTTGGGCTTATAGTGGTATTCATAATATTGTAATAAATCATATATATTAGAGGGGTTTGGATCATATGAAAGAAAGATCACCTTTAAGATTATTGGGAATATTTAGAAAATATGTTTGGTTGGTTCGAATAAATTGGTGGATAATATGTTTGATTGGGAGGATAAATGGGTGGGTATGTTATATAGATTATTAAATTGCCCTCCTTTTTAAATATTAATATAATAGTATTTTTATTATTATTTTTTTAATCATTCTTTTAACCCCTTACATTTGAAATTTTGCTAAAACACCCCAACCATATGAAACTTTAATTTATAACAAAATCACCCCCACCCACCCCAAGCCACTGCTGGTAGCCAACCACTACTGTCGACAGTCGACGGAATGACGCACGACTGGCCGTTTATGGCCGGTCGTGTGCCGGCAAATCCGAAAATGGTCATGGATCGCAAATCCATGGCTAGACAACAGCTAGATCTATGGCCATTTCATGGCCATATCTTTGGTCGTGAAACGGCCACATCTTTGGTCGTGAAACGACCGTAGAAACACTAGATCTGGCCATTTTCGACCATGGCTCTATGATCCATGGTTGGAAAAGGCCTTATCGACACACGATCGACCATATCCTACTGGTCGTGCACCATTACGGTGACTGACGTCGGTGGCCGGTAGTGGTGAGTCACGATCGGCGGTGGTCTTGGGTGGCTAAGGGTATTTTGTTAACTTTTAAACTTTTGTATGGCTGGAGTGTTTTAGCTCATTTCTCAAATGTAGGGGGGCTGGGTAATTGTTATTTGATAGACATTTGAGAACAATTGTGTCTGAAATGGTTTTTAATTAAAAGTAAAATGGGTAGAAAAATCATATTACCTCGATAATGTTTTAATAACACCACCCAACAAAGTAATAAGATAACCCCCCTCCCCTATTACCAATAGTAAACACTAATTGTAATAAAATATTACCGTAATATTTTATTACTTGCAAACCAAACACAAGAATCTTGTAAAATAAACTAAGATTATCCCCATTTTTTATTTACCCCCGATCCAAACAGCCCCTTAATGCTACTGGTTGTGCTTTATCTTGATAAGTGAGATTTGAAGCTGTTAAATTAATAGTTAATGCAGACATTATTGTTGGATCATATAATCCTACAGTAAAATTTGGATAACAATCAAAATAAACCGATCCACTTTCTAAATTTGAATTTAATATTGCTAATAAAGAGTTATTGAAATTTAAATTTCTTGCATCCCTTAAATTTCATTTCATTCACTTGTAACATCATATAAGTTACAATGATAAATTCTACACATTAACCATTTGTTCGGTTAGAGTATGTTGATTTATTTCTTTGACTGATTTTAATTTGTTATTTGTGTATGCATCATGTGTTTGGGCGTAGAGAGTATCATTGTAACTTATATGATGTTACACATAAACTACCATGTGTTTGTGTAGAATTCATCTGTAACTTTTTGGGAATATTTACTTATATATGAATATGTTCACTGGTCAGCGACAATTTTCTAAAGCCAATGTCTCTTTGCAAACTCTTTTTAGGAAGATTTACTTATATGTGAATAATGAATATGTTGAATGTATCTATCTTTAAAATTAACCTTCAAAGCTGACCATGCACAGCAAAATCATTGCTCAACCTTACTGTTGCATGCTTCAAAATCATTGCTGACCATGCACACCAAAATGGACAGGTATAGATGTCGTCGTCTAGGCGTAAAAACCGTTAGCGAAATAGTCAACGTGAAGACAAGATTAAGATGTTGCAGCCGGATTTGTGCATTAGCTGTGTTAGAAATGGAGTTTAGAAGACAACGACGTCAATGTAGGCATACAACTTCATTAAATGGTCATGATTATATGTTGGAACTACTAATTGGTCATCCCAAAAGATTGTATGATAAGTGTTACATGTACAAACCATGTTTTGAGACCTTATGCAATACACTGGCACTACAAGGGCAATTGCAATCAACCAAGAACATGAGTATTCAAGAGCAACTACTGATATTTCTGACAACAATGGGGCAAAATGCAACAAATAGATTTTGTAGATTTTGTATGGAGGATTTCCAACACTCTAGTGAGACAATCTCTAGATATTTTGGAACAGTTTGTGATGCGATTTGCGAGTTGAAATCAATATTTATCAAGCCACCTGACTTACATGATGTTCCATTGAAGATATCGACCAACCCAAAGTATTACCCTTTCTTTAAGGTACCTGTCTTGTTATCTTTAATTTGTTGGTAGTTATAGTCATTGTTCTTGTATGTTGTTAGTCCTATCATATTATTAAAATTAATTTTTGTCAACAAAATTGTGTTGGAGCTATTAATGGTACACATGTACATGCTTGGGCACCTGTTGAGTTAGTCGAGTTGTATCAGAATCATAAAGGAACATTGTCACAAAATGTGATGTCTGTATGCAACTTCAAGATGTTGTTCACTTATGTCGTCGTCAGGTGGGAAGGATCTACCATGACTCTAGAATTTTAAATTTAGTTCTAGACAATCTTAATTCTAGTTTCCCACATCTTCCACCAGGTATAATTAACTTCTCTACGTATTTTAGCATACGATAAACATTTTTTTTCGTCATTGAGTTGATAATATTCAGTATTTTATTATAGGTAAATACTATTTAGTAGACGCCGGTTATGTGAATGGAGGTGGGTTCCTTGCCCCTCATAGACGGGTCATTTACCATGTTGTCGGTCGACGTCGCAACTAGAATGGACCCCTTGAATTGTTTAATTACAGACATTCATCGCTTCAGAATATTATAGAGAGAACATTTGGTGTTTTGAAAAGTAGGTTCCCTATTCTTCGAGACATGAACAATTACTCATTGGAGAGAAAAGCTTAAATTGTTATGATATGTTGTATAGTTTATAATTTTATTAGAATGTTCAATATGGAGGACCTTATCATCGATGAATTTAATGAAGATAGAGTTTATGAGGATGAAGATTGCTAAATGGAAAATGGGCAAGAAAATGAAGAGGATGAGGAGTGATCGTATCAATCGTATCAATGTATACAGACAACATGACAACTCTTAGGGATAACATAACTAGTGATATATGGGTTCAACATCTATCCATGTCCTAATTGTTGATGGAATTAAGGATTTTAAGAATTGATTACTAGTAGCTTACTATTATTAATTTAAATATGTATTAATGCATTATGAACTTATGATATTGTAATGTGCTTAATTTCTAGTTTTTAAATTAAGTATTAGTAGTTGAAATTATTATGGAGATTTTTTTTTTTTTAATTTACTGATAAAAAAATTACCAAACAACTATTTAATATTATTTAAACTGAAAAAAAAAAAAAGTTTCAGAATAAAATAATAAATATTTTTAGAAAATATACCAAACAATTATTCTATCTTAAAAACTTTTAAAAAAATATATATATACTAAACAACTATTTAATATTTTATCCAGATATTTTACCAAACACATTTTCAAAATCTTCCTATATGATTTAATCTAACTCAACTCAATTTATAACACTTTTTTAATAATATTTTTCAAATAATCTACCAAACAAGCCCTCATACTCTTTTGTGGTGCTTTTTTGTGCTAACAAGTAGGGTATTTGCCTATTTGGTCTTTCCTTTATTATGACTAGGGGTGAGCGGTTCCGGGTATCCTCCATTATCCGGGAGAATCGGAACCGGAATCACACAGTGCAGGTTCCCAAAAAAAGGAACTGGAACCGGAACCACACAATGCAGGTTCTTCAATTCAAGGAACCGGAACCTAAAATGCAGGTTCCGGTTCCTTTCTGGGGTACCCTGTAAAAAATTAATTACCCCCCTATTAGTTTAAAAAATGATAAAAATACCTTAAAAGTTTACAAATACACCCCTAACAAATATACTATTTGNTGGAAAAAAACAATTATACATTTTCTCATACAACAAATAGATAACCAGGCATGAGAACCAATTCTGGCTCTAAATTAAAATGATGAATTCAACTAGTAAAGTAAAGATCACAGCAGTCGAGAAAGGAAAAATAAGTAAAAAATAAAAAATTCTTTTAAGAATATATCCACGACTTTAAACTGCCTAGCTCCATAAAAATTCAATTAAAATTCTTTTCAACCCAATGAATTATGGCCAAATAAATTAAAAATACAACAAGAGGAAAATACTTGAGTTCGGTTTTCGAATGCGCCACATCTGATTGAATAGAGACATGAGGAATCGTTATCAATTGCCTCTCATCTATACTGTATATTGCATGACTGCAAATACATCCAATTTGTCTTTGCTTGTTAAATGATAAGACCCCAAGTCATCCAACTCAAATTTACAAAAGGAATAATAAGGGCAAATGGCATGGTGTGCAAGTGGGAGTTAGTTATCCACGTGGCAATTACAATGGAATTGGTGTGACGTTTGTGAGTATAAATTGAGGGATAGGAATTGTAAAGGGTAGAGAATATTTTGGTGGGATATTGGAAGGGAGGCCCCTAGCTCCTCGAATTGCTAGGTTATCTTTACATTCAGTACTGTTTTCTTAATTGTTCTTCATTATTGTTGTTATCCATTTCTGTATCAATCAATATAGAGGTATATTCATATTAGTGCTTTCTCAATTGTCTCTGATCTGTGTTGGAATATTGTTCTGTTTGGGTATATTGTACTCTGTTTGAGTGTTAAGAATCCAGGTTCCTATCAGTAACCAAAATTAAATAATATGACTCCAAAAACTTAATGTAACCTTTACAAAATTAAAAAAATAATAATAATTAAAAAAAAAACACTCAATTATATACTGAAATGCACAAAAATAATAATATAATAGTAATAATAAAATCTTTATCCCTCAAAATAATAATAATAATAAGTCTAACCTGCAATACCAAAAACCTTAGCCACAGGGTTGAGGCCGCCGGTAGCACGATTTCCTTCATCAATCCGTTGAAGCAAGTTTTTGATTTCCTGAGGGGAATAAACCACCGGATCCTCGCTGATATTTAGATCAGACGGCTCTGATCGATCAATTTTCAACACTCGAAAAAACCTCTTGTTCCTGTCACTCCCAGTTAAATAGAACCTCTGCTCAAAAACACCCAAACTCAATTCAGTTGAATAGCCCTTAGTTTATCAATTATTGGAAAATTACAGTTTAAAAAAAAACCCTCACCGCTCTGGTCTCGTAAAGCTTGAACTTCTCAAGGGAACAGGAATTGGGGTCTATCTCGGGGTCGTTTGAGGGGTGGATTTTTGCGGAAGAGGAAGCATATGCAGGCAAATGAGATTTCGCCATTGAAATAAGCTTGATACTGATCTTGTCGGGTACAGATTTTGTTTATAGGATTCCAATTCCATGGTGAAGGGGTTTCAACGGTCGGGTTAACTACATTTTGAATTCCAGTCACACTTATTACATTTTAAAGTTAGATCAAATTCTTTTCCACCCTAGGTTTGGAAAATCTATTTCCCACCCCTAATTTCGGAACCATCTGTTCCACCCAATTTTTAAATTACAAATATTATACTTAACCGTCAAGGGGTATTTAAGTCTTTCTACGCATTATATATAAACTTGAATTAGAAAATAAACTTAAATCAACCATAATCTCCCTCGTTATTTTTTTTTAAATTAGAAAAATAATCTAAAACCAGAAGTTTATACAAAAAAGAAAAAAAAAAAAAATTGAAGGTCATGGCTGTAACGAGGGCCGCTGGATAAGGCCATGGTCGTCGCTACTAGACAGTATGTCATGGCTATTTTGTTATTTCATTCTTTCTAGATTTGATTTTGAAGTTTTTTTTTTAATATGTTTGGAGATGGTTGATGATGTGAAGTTGTGTTTTTGATGTGTTTGGATATGGTTAACTATATGGAAGTGAGTGTCCAGATCAACTTACGCGTACCTTGATTAGTCCATTGAGATCCTGAAGTTAACGGTCAGGTAAACCTTCAGTGGTTGGTTACCCCTATTAATAGTTGTGTGGATTTGAACTCATAACCTCTTGAGTAATACACCTAAAAGTCTTAAGTAAACCGCTAAACTATCTAAAGATAGTTATGAAAGTTTAATGTTCGATGATGTGAAAGTTTCATTTTATATCACCCAGAGACCATTTTTATCATAAATAAGACACTAATTTATTTGAGATAATAAGACATTTCAAAATCGATAACTTTAACTGAAATATTTTAAATGATTGAAATATTCGTGTGTAAATGATTTAATTGTTTCAAAATTAAAAATCTACTTTACCCCTTTCCATGACTTACCAACTTAAACAATATTTTTTTATATTCCTTATTTTTATAATCATTACCAAAAAAAAAAAAAAAAAAAATAATCAAACTAAAATACCAGTATTTTGATTTTGTCTAAATTAAAATTACTTAAAGGTTTTATAAAAGATCTAGTCTTTGTTTGTCTCATAATACAAATTTCAAAATGTTGATTACAATCAAATTTGTTTTAAATAAATTATCAGGGTATCCAGACTAGTTTACACGTATTTCAACTAATTTCTGGGGTTCATTAAACACTATAATTTTAAATAATTATTGTTGACTATCTAGTTATGTCCTTTTTTAAAATGGCTAGTTAATACTTTTAACGTCTTAACTAAATATAATTACTTCTAAAGTTGATAAAGCAATATTTCAACATCTATTATTTATTTAATTATGTTTAAATTATTTCATTCATACTAACCTCATTTTATAGTTTCTGTATTATTTAGCTATTTTATCCCTTTAAAAACACAATATTATATGTTTTATTTATCTAAAAATCAACTAAATGTGTAACCTTGCTTGGGTATAGATAATTGTAAGTTCAAGGTTGATTTGGATATTTATAATTGAGCGAACGATTTAAGAAATTTGTTAAGTTGGTAAGTAATAATATGAGGGGGTAAATAAATTTTTAATTTTAAACTTGGATGAAGGCTTGGCATATCACTAACGTTGTGGTTGTTTTTTATATTTTTATAAAAATGTGGATGAATTAGATATTAATTGATCTTAAAGACGGTAAAATATACCAGATAATAGCTCGTTTGGTAAGTTTTTTTAATAGCATTTTTGGAAATAGAATAGGATTCTCAAAGTTTTGGTACATTTCTTAATAACATTTTTGAAAAATTTAGATTATTTTAACCCCTAAGTTGTGATTTAACTAAACACCCCATAATAAAAGTTTATAAATGGACAAAAACACTCCCACATATTGCCGACAATCGGCCACCACCGCGGGAAGGTGGCTGGAATCTGCCAGAATGGCAACACGATTGGTTGGATCTGGCTGGTCGTGTGTCGATCTGGCCTTTTCGGCCATATCCACAATGCCAAATCTACAACGATTTTTGGAGGACTACTGGTTTTGGTGTGCAATGAAGTTGAGACGCGACTGAAACATCAAAATGGGTTTTGGCAATTTTTTTTTTTTTTTTTTTTTTTGGTTTAAGAGGGAACTAACCAGTCGTTTCATACTGAATGGGTTTGGGTAATTTCATCATGTGTTTTAGGACACATTTCCTTAGAGAGATAAACACCATGTGATATCGGAAGAAAACCCTTCTTGGATTCTTCATACTGAATCTCTTCAGTACCTTGTCAATGTATGTACTCTGACTTAAGTTAAGCAACCGACGTGATCTATCTCGGTAGATCTTTATTCTGAGGATGTAGGCTGCTCTCCTAAGTCCTTCATGGAGAAGCACTTGGATAAACAAGTCTTTACCGACTACAAGTTCGGTATATCATTCTCGATCAGAAGTATGTCATCAACATACAACACTAGGAATGCTACTGCGCTCCCACTCACTTTCTTGTAAATGTAGAGCTCATCTTCGTTCTTGATAAAACCGAATTCTTTTACTGTTTCATCGAAACGAATGTTCTAGCTCCTTGAAGCTTGCTTGAGTCCATAAATGGACATCTGCAACTTGCATACCTTATCAGCTTGCCCATCAAGAACGAAACCATCGGGTTGTGTCATATACACATCCTCTTCAAGGTTTCCGTTCAGGAAAGCTGTTTTGACATCCATCTGCCAAATTTCATAGTCATGATATGCATCAATTGCAAGCATAATCCGGATGGATTTGATCATGGCAACCGACGAAAAGGTTTCTTCATAGTCAATACCATGAATTTGTTTGAAACATTTGGCAACCAGTCGTGCCTTATAAGTGTGCACCTTGCCATCCATACCAGTCTTCTTCTTGAAGACCTATTGCACCCTATGGGTTTTACCCCTTCAGGTGGTTCCACCAGAGACCGTACTTGGTTCTGGTACATAGAGTCCATCTCAGATTTCATGGCTTCAAGCCATTTAACGAAATCTGGATCTGACATAACGTCTTTTGAGGTTCTAGGTTCATCGTCTTGGTAGACTAGTACGTCACCATGTTGAGTCACGAGATAACCGTATCTCTCTGGCTCATGATGTACTCTCGCAAACCTACGTAGCTCTTGTGCTACTTGAGGTGCTTCACTTTGATCCACAGATTGTGGAGTGACCTCCTCACGATGTTCAACCACCTCTTGTGGCACACCTTCCCATCATTGGTCTAATGTATCTTGTGGTTCTAGAACTTCATCAAGTTCTACTTTTCTACCACTAGTACTTCTTAGGAAAAATTCATTTTCTAGGAAGACACAAGTACGAGTGATAAAAATTTTACGCTCTTCTGGGTGTTAGAAATAATACTCTTTGGTTTCCCTAGGATACCCCACAAAAATGCATCTCTCAGATTTTGGACCCAGCTTGTTCGAAGTCAATTTATTGACATAAGCTTCACAACCCAAATCCTTAGATAAGACAAGTTGGGCTTTTGCCTACTCCATAGTCATATAGAGTCTTATCTACAGACTTTAACGGCACACAGTTCAATACGTGAGTCGCAGTCTCCAGGGCATAACCCTAGAATGATACAGGCAGATCACTAAAACTCATCATGGACCTAATCATATCAAGTAAGGTCATATTCCTCCTTTCAGACACTCCATTGTGTTAGGGTGTATACGAAGGGGTGAGTTGTGATACTATCCCACATTCCTTCAGGTATTCAGAAAACCCTGAGCTCAAGTATTCACCTCCTCGATCCGACCGAAGAGCCTTAATACTTTTACCAAACATATTCTATACTTCATTCCTGAATTCTTTGAACTTATCAAAGGCTTCAGATTTATGTCTCATGAGGTAGACATAATTATATCTACTGAAATCATTAGTAAATGTGATGAAGTAGGAATATCCACCTCTGGCTTCAACTGTTAGTGGACCACATACATCACTATGGATGATGCCTAACAGTTCAGTAGCCCTGTCACTTTGTCCTGCGTAATGTGACTTGGTTATCTTGCCTAAAAGGCATGACTAGCATACCTCAAATGACTGAAGTATTATCCAAAATTCCAGCCCTTTGAAGTTTTGCAATGCGGGTCTGATTAACATGACCCAATCTACAATACCAGAGGTATGTATGGTTTTGATCGTTATGTTTAGCTTTCTTAGTTTCAACGTTGAGAATATCCTTATTGTTTAACTCAAGAACATATAATCCGTTATATAACCTTGCAATTCCAATTAGAATACCATTCAAACTAAAGGACAACAGTCCATTAGAAATTTCAAAACGATATCCTATATTATCCAAAGCGAATACTGAAATAATGTTACTAGAAATTGCAGGTATATAATAACAATTTTTGAGTTCTAATAATAAGCCCGTAGGCAAGGATAAACAATGGCTCTGTTTGTTTTGTTATTCCTATCCATATTCCCAATCTTATTCTCAAAATACTTGTTTGTTTTATTATTTGAGAAATACTATTCTATTTTTTTAATTACTTTTAAACCCCTTAAGTTTATTAATTTAATTAAACACCCCCTAGAAAAAAAGTTTAAAAATTAACAAAAACGCCCCCACCCACCCATAGTTGCCAAATTCCGGCAACCACCGTTGTTACAACGGCATGGAAACGACCGAAAAAGACCGGTAATTCACCGGTCAGGCCTTTTCCGATCAGATCCACATTGGATATGGCCGAAAAACACCAGATCTGACGGCCAAAGAATTGGCCATCATTGACCGACAACGATGACCATCGTTGACGGCCAAATCTGGCCTTTTGCGGCCGTCGAAGGCCAAAACTAGCTGTAGATCTAGCATTTTTCGGCCAGATCAGTGGTGGATCTAGCCGAAAAAGGTCATATCAATGCACGACCGGCCAGATCTGACCGGTCTGCGTTGTTACGTTATTTTCGACTAGATTCCAGCAGTGGTGGCTAGAATCTGGCACTGTGGGTGGGTGGGGGTGTTTTTGTCATTTTATAAAATTTTTATATATTGGGGTGTTTAGTTAAATTAGCAAACCTAAGGGGTTTTTTTATGAATTTTTAAATTTTACCTCGTAATACTAACCCTATTCAACTATCCAATATTATTCCCAAAATCCTTCCAATATTATTCCCAAAATTCTATCCAAAATAACAAAACAAACGAACCCAATAAGTCCCTACAGCTAATACAGCCACATATGCTCTATTTCCAACTCGTAGGTCCACTTCTCCGTTGGCGAGCAATCTACTCTACCTTAGTCCCTACACATCAGTACAAATGTGAGTACCACACCCTGTGTCAATGACCCAAGATGTTGAAGGAGAGAAGTTAATCTCAATCATGTACATACCTGAAGTCGAAGCGTCTAACTTCTTCTTGCTTGCGAGGAAAGTCTTCCAGTGTTTCCTTCAGTGGTCAGGCTTGCCACAATAGAAGCAGACTACCTTCCTACCTTTCCCAACGCCACCCTCAGGCTTAAGAGCATCCTGTCCTTTGGGCTTGGGATTGGCCTTGGCCTTTCCCTTGCCCTTACCTTTTCCTTTATTGGTAGCAACCAGTAAAATAGGCTTGGACTTTTTCATGTCCTACTCTACAGTGCTCAGCATGTTCAGAAGCTGTGACAAAGGTTTCATCATGGTGTTCATATTGAAGTTCATTATGAATGATGAAAAAGTATCTAGTAAGGATTGCATAATTCAATCCACTTGTAATTCTGCATCTAACCCAGATCCCAAATTCTCAAGCCTCTCTATGTACCCAATCATCTTGAGCACACGAGGACCAACTTGGGCTCCCTCAGCCATGCAACTTCTAAACAATGCACTCAACACCTTGTACCTCTCATGTCGAGCGTTTCCTTCGAAAAGCTCCTTGAGGTGTAGAATTATGGTAGCAGTGTCCGTATTCTCATGCTGCTTTTGCAGCTTAGGTGTCATCGATGCTAACATAAGGCATTAAACAGTGTTAGCATCGTCAAGGAACCTTTGGTAAGTTTCCTTTACTTCCTGAGTGGCATTAGGATCAGGCTCAGCCAAATACAAGGATATATAATATCTTTTTGGACTTCAGCACAATCCAAAGATTTCGATACCAGTCCGAGAAATTAGATCCATCCAGCCTGTTTTCTTTTTCGATTATTGATCGTAGGTTGATATTGCTCATTTTAAATGAATCTACAATACAGAAAAGTAAGGTTATTATCATGTTTATTTTCATTATTTACTAAGGTCTTTTATTAAATAATCGCTCCCACTATTTTCCTCAAGCCAATAACCCTTACTTTTAACTCAGGAAAGCCCGTTGGCTTTCCTAGTGGACTGAGATCTCATCTAGCCCATTTCAAACCTTCACTTTGGTGAACAAGCCAAAAATGGGTTGATTAGGTAGGGCAACAAACTTAATCCACACAAGTTGATAGCTCTCACTACCAACCTCAAATGTGAAGCAAGCCAACAAGCCAATCACACAATCCAAAGCCTAGCCGTCGTCCTCAAGTGTGATTCCCAGTATCAGTAGAGTAGACACTACATGTTGCCACGTACACAGAACATGTGTACTACTCTACTATGTCTATGGCGTGTTTATCAACCTTCACTTTGGCGAACAAGAAAAACTGTCATTTTAAGTCGACTCATCACCATTAAGGAAAACTCCAATGAATTTTAACCTCCCACTGATAGAAGTGTACCCTTCACTTTCCTTCACTTTGGCGAACAAGGTTCCGACAAACAGTGGTTTGATTACAACCATGGTGATGGAAGACATACGTGACTTAATATACTTAAGTTGAGGGTTTTTATTTAATGTCTCACCAGATCATTATCTTTGTTAGAATGTCATTGTTTGGCATGTTATTGAACATTCAACCTTAGCATGCATTCTATACAAAATAAAATGTGCCGGTACATGGCCCACTAAAATCGATTTCCTCGAGCCTAGAGGAATCGGTGGGTCAACCTAGGGGTTTAAAAGTAAATCTTGGGTCTTCAAGTTATTCCTCTTCATAGCTCCTTCGTTTCTTCTTCACGATCATTACAAAGTATTTTATAATAAAACCCTATTCTAATTTACATCGATAAAATAGAAACCTCGCGTTACATACGAGGGGAGTGAGATGAGAAGAAGAAATACATGGAGATATAAGAGAGAGAGAGGCAGGGCGCATAGGTCCTATTTCTTTATAAAATTACAAGCAAACCCAAAATTACAAAAACATATCAAAGGTCTAAGGCTCATGTGCCCACCATGTAATTTCAAACATGAACATTGCATACATCCAAAATTAACATTTTGAATTTGGGTGGGTGGAATTATTAAATTACCCTTCTTATATGTATAGAATTATTATTGGCTTTTTAGGTTCAAAAACTGTAATTTGGCCCCCTGTGCGGAAAAAAAAAAGAAAAGCAAAACAAAACAGTAGCTTTCTTGCCGCGACAAATAAATTATTCGCCCCGGCGAAGTTCATACACATGGTTGCTGCGGCAAATGCCATAAACTTCCAGAAAACACAAAAATGTTCCAAGGAGTTTCATGCCGTGGCGAAGTTTTATTTCGCCGTGGTGATATCTACTTTTTCGGCAGGTCGCCACGGCGAAGGTTTATTTCGCTGTGGATAGATTCACTTTTTGTCTCTCACCGCAGCGAAGTGTTATTTCTCTGTGGCTAACGCCACAAAACGGTGAATCACACAGTACTCCCTTTTGCAATTTTTCACGTAGCGACACAAATCCAAATTGGATCGAATGCACCCTTTTGCAGTTTTTCACTTAACGATACAAATCCAAATTGGATCGAATGCACAAGCATTCAACCAGGACACCAACTAACAATAAATCATTCATCAACACATTATTTTAATCAATTGATTAACCAAATCATGCAATGAACGCATATTTTACAGATTTTAATAAACAGTTTACACTAACATGTTATCAAACAAGCCACATGTTATCACACGTCAGTAAAAACATTATAATCAATTACCCGAGGCTCTGATACCACTGTAAGTGAGTGAACAGAATCGCGTAGTGGAAAAAGACAGAATATAAAACAAAACGAATCTGATAATCACTTTAACGACCCAAAATCCGGGTAAAGATTATAATGTTATAAACGAAAAACAGCGTAAACAAAATCTGTAAAATCAAAGTCTAACCCATACAAGGATTCGGAATACATTACCAATGTTTGGAGGGTCCTTCAATATCTCTGATTTGATTTCGCTCCCGATTCAAAGTAGAATCACACTCACGTTGTCCACACGAATATAATCCATAGAGCTATGAAGGGATTTGCTAGATCCTCTTGATGGCTTCAAGAATCAAGGTTTTCAATGAGTCAAGAAGAGAAAGAATATTTCTCTTCAATCAATGAGTGGGGCGTGAGAGAGAGAGAGAGAGTAAAAAGGGTGGCTAGGGTTTTTAATTATTGAATGAATGAATGAATTCTCTTGTTTTAATTCAAGTTGCACTTATATAGGGCAACAATTAAAACCCTAGTCCAATAAGGAATAGTCATGGGCTCCAACCCTAATTTAACCTTGCAACCAAACACACCCTTTATGGTATTTTAATTAATTAATTATTATTATAATTAAAATCAATTAATATATAATAATATATTAACATTTAATTAATAATAATAATTCATTTAAATATATGCATAGATATATTTAAATATAATCTCACTAATTTAATTTTAATATTAAAATTAAATACAAGCAACAACCTCAGCAAATTTAATTGCACTGTGAGATTACCAAAATACCCTTTTGTTATAAAAGATAAAAATACCCCTTTCACAAAAACAATTCTTAAATTATCTTCTAAATGTGTGACCCGTAGGCTCCTCATCATATCGGCAGTGTGTAGTATCGCGATTAACACCAATTAATCGTCTCACTACACACAGACCAAGATTGGCCCCTAGCAAGGCATCATGGCCACCCGATAGATTTGAATTCAGCGAAACCGTGACCTGTCAACAATATGGTTACCATGCAATCAAATCATTTCATCATCTGTTATCTCATCGAGACTGAGGTATATAAATAGTGTCAACCTCAAATATCATCGACATGTTTGTATTCAGTTACTAGACCAATGACAGGAATATCAAATTGGATTGAGCACCAACTCAATCCCACTGTGGCCACAAATTTAGTGTCATTGCCATTTACTAAATTACCCATGAGATAACTTCTCCCGTACCCAGGAGTGATGAATCCTTTGTCGATCTACCATAGTCTCGATACGCTTCTCAATGTAGCCAATCACTACCATATTGATAGCTCTGAGTAGAACTACGTTGGGCTAGTGTCAAACTACACCAATCGGCGCATAAGGCGTTCCGGTGATCTCAAGACTAAGGATCATATGCACCACCATCCATTAGAGGATTTATTCCATAGACACTTGGTTACCATCCATGTGGAATCTTCTGGTGGGTCTATCCAGTGAACTTGCCTCTCGCAAGCACCCATACGTTGCACCAGGTTGTCGGCAAACAACCTTGACAAGTGAAATCCGTCACTGGCTCTCAACAAGGTCGTTCAACACTATGATAGCCTTACCGTATTATTTGTGTCCTTGGTCAAATTAATACTGGGGCTGCGGACATTTCTAGAATGACCACCATATGTGATCATAGGGTTCTCACTATCAAGATTTGAAACACTTGATACCCTCGTCACGGTTCTACCATCCTAAGGACATATATCGTTACATATAACTATGATTTACACAATGTAGAAGAATATGCCTTTTATTGATAAATAAACATTTATTACAGAGTCAATTTTACAATAATAGATTGGCTCTAGGGCACATACTCTAACACAATCTGCATCTGAAAATCCTTCTACCTTATTATGACCATGATCACTGTAAAGAATTCCACGTCCAAGGGCTCCTTTTGGATACTTCAAAATATGGAGGACCGTATCCTAATGAGATGTCCTATGAGATGACATCAATTTACTCACCAAACTCACTGGAAAAGCAATATCTGGACGATTTATTGTAAGATAGTTCAATTTTCCAACTATCTGTCTGCATTTCTCTAGATCACCAAACATCTCTCCATCCTCAACCTTCAATCTCACATTAGGAACCATATGAGTGTCACAAGGCTTAGCCTCAAT
This sequence comes from Pistacia vera, assembly GCF_008641045.1. Taxonomy (NCBI): domain Eukaryota; kingdom Viridiplantae; phylum Streptophyta; class Magnoliopsida; order Sapindales; family Anacardiaceae; genus Pistacia; species Pistacia vera. The sequence goes on along the minus strand of NW_022196136.1, from coordinate 2,202,066 downwards.
TAGGCCCATTTCAGTCAACAAATCTAACACATACTTGCGTTGAGAGAGAAAAATCCTTTTCTTACTCCAAGAAACCTCGACTCCCAGAAAATACTTTAGAGTGCCCAAATCTTTTGTGTGAAATTTGGAAGCCAAAAAGTTTTTCAAACTTTGAATGCCAACATCATCACTGCCAGTGATTATAGTGTCATCAACATAAACAACCAAAAGAATGATGCTAGAACTAGATTGCTTATAAAAGACAGAATGATCTTAAGCATTCCTATGTAAACCAGACTAAGTCACTACTTCACTGAACCTCCCAAACCAAGCTTGTAGAGATTGTTTTAAGCCATATAAAGATTTCCTCAGTTTGCATACCTTTCCTGACTCCCCCTGAGCAACAAACCCTGGAGGTTGCTCCATAAAAACCTTTTCAAGAAGATCACCATGTAAAAAGGCATTTTTTACGTCAAGTTGGTGAAGAGGCCAACTATATGAAGCTGCAAGTGAGATGAATAGCTGGATAAAGATCATTTTAGCCACTAGGGAGAATGTCTCAGAGTAATCAATACCATACATCTGGGTATAACTTTTAGCAACCAACCGAACTTTCAACCGAGCCACAAACCCATCGGGATTAGCCTTCACTATGAAAACCCATTTGCACCCAATGGCCATTTTATTTTTGGGTAACCCCATTAGAACCCATGTATCATTATGTTCTAGAGCCAACATCTCTTCTTCCATAGCCCTTCGCCACCTATCATGAGTAATTGCTTCAGACATAGAGCTGGGAACAGACACATAATCTAAAGAGACAATAAAAGACTTGGAAAATGAAGACAAAGAGTAATAGAAAACAAATGAGGAGATAGGATAGGTACAAGAGCGCTTACCTTTACGAAGAGTAATGGGAAGATTAGGGTCAGAAGTAGAAGGAACCGGATCTGAGGGCGAGGCAATTTATAGAGGTAGTGGATCAGATGCTAATGCAGGTGCCTCATGGTGCTAGTGAACCCTACGAGAGTATACCTAGGTGATAGGAGGACGAGATGGTAGATGACTATGATGGGTAATGTTGTAAACAAGAAAATCATTTGTGGGGGCTTTAAGAGGAGTAGATGGAATGGAAGACTCAACATATGGAGTGGTTTCAAAAAAGGAAACATCAGTTGAGACAAGGTACTTACCTAGGACAGGAGAAAAGCAACGATAACCCTTTTGATATCAGAAATAACCCAAGAAGATGCACTTGAGGGATCTAGGTTCTAATTTGGAGACATGGGGTCTAACATCTTAAACAAAGCACGTGCAGCCAAACACTTTAGGAGGAAAGGAGAATAAAGGCTGAGATGGAAAAAGGATGGAGTACAGGATTTAACCACCCAAAATAGAGGAAGGCATGCGATTGATCAAGTGATATGCAATAGAGATAGCATTTACCCAAAACTCTATAGAGACTTTCATGTGAAAGAGGAGAGTACGAGCGACTTCTAATAAATGGCCATTTTTTCATTCAGTAACCCCATTTTGCTGAGGTGTATATACACATGATGATTGATGAATAATACCTCTAGTAGACAAAAAGGAGGAGAAATGTACATAAAAGTATTCTTTGGCATTATCACTTCTGAAAATTTTAATAGATGAAGTAAATTGATTTTGTATTTCAGCAAAAAACGTACAAAATATGGAGAATAATTCAGAATGATATTTCATAAAGTACAACCAAGTCATATGTGAAAAATCATCCACAAAAGTAACAAAGTATTGATAACCAGACTTGTACAATATAGGGCAAGGACCCGAAACATCAGAGTGTATAACATCAAAAGGGGTTGTGACTCTTTTGTTTATCCTAGGGCTATAGGACACTTGATGGTGTTTCCCAAACTGACATGCCTCACAATCAAGGAGTGACGTTGATCGTACACTAGGACACAACTTTTTCAAAATGGGAAGGGGGGATGACCAAGGCGACCATGTAATATGGATAAAGATGAATCACTGGTACAAGCAATAGGTTGAGGAACTGTAGTGGAGACATAATCGAGCATATTTAGGCCACCTGATACACGACCCCTACTAATAATCTATCTCGTCCCAAGATCATGAAATATACAATGAATAGGAAAAAAATAAACACCATAGTTGAATGCATTAGTAATTTGACTAATAGATAATAGGTTAAAGGGAAAGTGAGGAAGGCACAAAACAGAGGAAAGACATAGATTTAGTGAGATTAGAGGTACCACATCCAATACTAGGTGTAGTAGACCCGTTAGCTAAGGTAATAGAAGACAAATCGGAAGGTGAAAATGAGGAGAGAATACTTGTATTGCCCGTCATATGGTGAGTAGCACCAGAATCAATGACCCAGTTACTACTAGAAGTGGACAAACAAGTTGTAGGATTACCTTACTGGGTTAATGTAGTGGTAGTCGATGGGATGGGTGACTAGGAGCTAGAATTCTAAGTGAGGCGAGCATATTCATCTACAGAGATAATAACCTATGATGGGGTGGGTGAGAGACCATCTTGAGTTGCAACATGAGCAAACTTCTAAGTGCCTTGCATATTCGGGGGCTTTCCATGGAGCTTCCAACAATTCTTTTTTACGTGACCCTCAGCACCACAGTGAAAGTAAGTACGAGGGCCATTACCACGATTGCTCCCGGTATCACGACTTGCCCCTTTGTTGCCTTTGCCATCACTAGGTTTCATGCTAGCTAGGGTCGCATGATCTACATTAGGATCCTTAAGGGTTTCTTTGTCCTTAGAACACTCCTCGATCTTCCCCTTTACTAACTTTGATAGTTGAGCAAAGACATCCGTTGTAATAACTGCTTCATACTAGGTTACTCATAGAAATACATAAAGTAAAATGCATTTATATTAGCAAAAGTAAATGGGCCCGAAATTTTCTTTAATACATAATCATTCTTTATACAAAGTAAGGTATCATTTGTAAAAGTTATCAAAAATAGTGGACAGCGTAGCTATTGCTCCTCGCTTGCCAACGCCCATCGACCGCCGGTCCTCACCTAGATCCTGCAAATACAAAGATAAACAACGGGGTGAGCACAAATAATGCTCAGTAAGTAAATCCTCTACTCGTCTATCCTCGTAACTCTTTCTCTTAATTATTTCCTTACACTCTTCTCGTCTCATTTATTTTCTTTTTCTGTTTTGTTTCTCTTTCACATAGCTCTCTTTTCTATTAACTTTCTGTGTATGTCACAGCCTCATCTTACCGGAGGCACGGCTGAGGGAGATCACAAAGCACCCACCCACTCTTTGTGACTTCTACTCATTCTGTTCCTCTCTTCCTTTTATTTTCTCATTCTTTCTCACTTGAATGTCACGGCCTCATCTTACCGGAGGCACGCCGGGTGGAGTTCACAAAGCACCAACCCACTCTTCGTGACTTCCGGGTGGAGTTCACAAAGCACAACCCATTCTTAGATTTTTCTCATTCTCTTTACTTTTAGAGTAGCTATTCACAAAGTTCTCTACTATTTCTCAAACTACTTCTTAATGCACAATTAATGCATAAGTATGGTTCATGCTTAAAGTTTCTTACTTAATGCACTTATGAAATGCACAAATGCAATATTGATCAAGATAGTCATTCTGCACAGGTCACATTCAAGAAGACATAACTTGAGTTATATACATCGGATTGATACAGTTTTTGTCTCGTTTTAAAGCTTAGAGACAGGGCTACAACTTTTATGTTTTGGTCTAAACCAAGTACAATCCGTAAGATGCCCAAAATCACCTAGAAAGTCACGGCTGTGACAGGGCAGTTTGGTAACATGTTTTCACTTAGGCATTTCATCAAACATTAGTTGTGCACAAACAAACCCTAATTCAATTATCTTCTATTTTTTCTCAAACCATCCAAATGAGAGAAAAACTCTCTTGTAGCATCACGTACCTACATGGCAAACACACTCCCAAAAAAATTTCTCCAATTCTTCCAATTTCAACCCATCATCAATCATCACATATACTTCTCATATTCAAATATATCCAACAATAAGCATAATACATCATACATCATCTAATTTCTCAAATCAAACATTGCATATTTAAAATAAATCTCTACTCACTTGAATTCTTAATTTTAGCTTGGGTTGGATTTTGAGTGGAATTTACTTACCTTGTGCTTGAGTAGTCTCTCCTAAACTCTCTACTCTTGTTGGATTCCATCTTCTCTTAACCCTAAGCATAAACTTCATAAGAACTCAACCTTTATATAAATAAATCATAGATAAAGAGTATGAATCCTTACCTTTTGATGCCTTGAATCAAAACCTATGAAAATCTACTCAAAAGCCCTCAATTCCTTGGAAAAGTGAATGAAATTTGAGAGAAAGAGGAGGAGTGTGGGGGTGGTATGAACGAAATAAGGGTTTCAAACCCTTAACATTTTAGTTTTAAACTCACTTTCCCATTTTGCCCTTACTCTTTCCTAGAAATTCCATCTTTGTCCCTTAGAAAGCAATTCCATCTTTGTCCCTTAGAAGGCAATTCCATCTTTGTCCTTAGAAGGCAATTCCATCTTGTCCTTAGAAAGCAATTACCAAAATGCCTTCACTTTTACTGAATTCTCTATGATTTTCTATCTCTTTTCACTCCCCACAAAATCAACTAGTTTTGAGTGAAAAGACTATTTTACCCTTAATGCAAATTTAAGCATTTTCTTCATATTCTCTTAAAATAATTCTAACAAAATTTAACTAAGGGCTATACAACATAATTTAAATCATATACCTCAATGTTGGTGTAACATCCGTAAGAGAGGGAAGTGTGTGAGAATGCAAAATGTCATATTACCCCCCTTAATGTCTCATCTTTTAACTTATTGTTTGCTAAATGTCTCATTATTCTCTATTTTGATTTAGGATGAAAATGGAGGCGTTAAATGCAAATGGACAAATTAGGTGAATAAGGATAGTTTCGACATTGCTTCGTAATCTGGGCATAACTCTCTCATCAGAGCTCAGATTAAGATGATTCAAAATGATGTGGAAACCTAAGAAGAGATATACAACTTTGATGTTTTCAGTTGGAGAGATACCGCTGCATCAAGGTTGTAATCGGGCTTGAAGTTGACGCACCTACACTACTGATGTTCTGGAACATTCCGCCTGTCATAAAGTCAAATAGGCCGTTTATTATTGGAAGTTCTGAAGACCTGGTGCACGCAAGCTACAGCTGGAAACACCACTTTCCTATTTTATATTAGGACTTTATTTTATTTTCAATTAATCAGATTAGGATAAATGTTATTTTAGGATATTAGAATATTTTAAGAGATTGAGTAGATTCAAAGACTTGAATTGGATATTCTTAAAAGGAGGAGAGAGATCAGATTAGAAAGGAACACACGCCTCTCTTTCTCTCCTGCAATTTTTCTCTTTTGAGTTTGATTATGGCATGAGCGGCTAAAACTTTCATAACTTGGTCGAAGGAAACGGAGGCCTCGGAATCAATAAAACTGTGAGATCTATTGTTTTTAGTGTTCAATATATGCTTTGAGTATTGGATGTTCTTCTATGCTTATTTTCATGATTGTTTCATTTAATTACTGGAGGCCTACTAGTTTATTATTTGTTGCAATCTACTGCTAAGTTAGATATCAAATCCGTAATTGATTGATCCCTTAACTTGTGAGTAATTAAGGTTTAAGAGTTTGCTGCGTCAGGAATTATTAAATCTTAAGAAGAACATTCAACTAAATAAATACAACCGCTTTTGTTTGTGTTGTTAAGCTTCACCGATCTCTCTAGTTCTTAAGGCTGCCACGAGATTAAACCTTTAGCGCTTGTCTAGGGTTGTTAGTAGTAAGATTAATTGGATCGCTTGTTTCTAATAACTACAACTAAGGAGAGATAGAATATTTCCAACGTCGTGAATACTCAAAATATGAATTGATATATAGTTGCATCGATCAGTTGTAAAATTCCGATGGTGGATGTTGACTTAGACCAAGGTTTGTTATTCTGATTGATAATTTAATTTGAATTCTTTTTTTTTTTTTTTCCTGAAATTGTTTCTGTTTTACTCAAACCCCCCCAGCCTTGTTCACGTAACATGAAACTCGGCTGGACACTCTGTGTGGGAATGATCCTTACTCACACTACTACATGTGTTTTTAGGTTTTAATCTTGGTTGCCTATGAAAGCACACCAGATTTTGGCGTCGTTGCCAGGGAGTGATTCTAGTTGATTTTTTTTTGTTTTTGTGATTCTTATTTCGTTCTTGTTATTTTTTTTATTTTTCAGAAAAAAAAAAGAAAAAATAATTGTGAACAGTAGTACTATTCATAAGAAAAATTTTGGTTGAATTAGGAGTGCTGCGAGTACCCGTTTCGGAGAAAACAAAATTCTAAGCAAGACTAGAATTTTTCTAGCCCTACCCTCTTAAGGCCAAAAAGGAATGTTTTCATAGGGTTTTTGGCTTGTTTGTGTTTTTGGTCATAATAAAAAAAATAAAAAAAAATATTAATTTTTTTTATTTTTTATTTTTTTTTCCAGTTAGTCAGTTTTCATTATTTGTCATTTATTCTATTTTTTTAATGAGATTTTTTGTTTTATGACCAGGTCCTCTCATCTTGGTGATTTAACATTTGACCCAGAAATAGAGAGCACTTTGCGCAAGTTAAGGAAGAAAGCTCGGAGAAATTCTAAGGAAAGCAATTTGGCTCTTGATTCCCAATTTGTTAGCAATTTTGATTTAGAAGGGGAGGAAGTCATGGCTGGAAATCAAACTTTGAAAGAGCTTGCTGCCCCTGATTTGAATCAAGCACCTTTATGCATAACGTTTCCTCTTTTAGATGCTACTATTACTTTTGAATTAAAATATGGGCTAATACATCTCTTGCCCACTTTTCATGGCCTTGCAGGTGAAGATC